>NC_040889.2:15872302-16195298 GCF_900634795.4 Betta splendens
GCCGCCGACAGGCAGAGCACGGGGTGGGGGGGGGGCGACTAACGGAGTCCAGCTGCGAACTCACCGCGATGCTGGCGCGGAACAAAGCGGCCGCGGCGTTGCGTGTGTCAGAGTCTGGGGACAAACAGCTCCGCTGACCACGGGGCTGTTCGCAGCGTCACCTCCTCCACCCCGCTACCCGCTCCTCGCGGGGGCTTCTGGCAACGCAGCCCCTCCAAAAGCGCTCCGTTACTCACCCAGGTCGTCCATGCTGATGGTCTGGCTTCAGCGCGCGGCAGCCGCGAGTTTCGCCGAGCTTGCTGACTTTGAAGAAGTCTGGATTCTCCTCGCGGAACTTTTGCGCCGCTGCTCTGGAAGTTGGTCAGGACAGCGCTCGCGAACGCGCAGAGATACGTGCACGTGTCCTCCGCCACAGCGCGCGCTCTCGCCGGAGGACGAGCGACATCTATCGGCCACGCGCTGACGCTACAGAATCCACCGATTGTGTAAAAGATCTTTCTGTAACAAACATAGCTGCACCATTATTTAATATACCAATATATATCAGGATCCGGTTGCTATAACGCTCAAAGTTTAATTATATTATAACCTTAGCTGTAACTTTAATTTAATTGCTGCAACAGCTGCAAAATATGACTGAATCTTGTTCTGCTTTACCAGCAGGAAGCACATTTTCTAACAATATAATCGCAAAAAAAAAACACAATGCATAGTTTATTTAATGATTTATAGTTCAGAAAACATTTTCAATTGTTGAAACGATAAAACATTTTCAATTGTTGACTGTGACCTTTTTCTATAAAACAAAAAGTTTTGCAGAAAAACAACTGGGCACATGCATAGTTTATAAACATACAACCTTGTGATTCTTTATAAGAGCTGTAAATGTGTTACTGAAACAAACATGAAATAAACATTAAATGTTCATTTATGATGAATAAAAACAGCAGTATAAAACATTTTATTCTCAAAGTTCATTGCATTATTCTAAAATAAAATGTTCGATGATAAATCATTTCATTGTATTATTCTAAAATAAAATGTTTGATGACCAACATCAAAACTCTACAGATTTCAGCTTCTTTTCTTCCTTCTCAGTAAATGGCTGCTGGGAGAGGATTTTCTCATGAAAGCGGTGATGCTTGCCTATACCCAGCTTTGGGAGGCCGCGGTTCAGGCCCTCCAGGAGAACACATGACTTGCACAATGGCTGGCTGGAGATATACCCACAGCGGCTACAGGTTCCCTGCACAGGCATCCTTACTCCCTCCTTCACAGACAGGTTCTCTCCAGAGTGAATGATGTCCATGATGGAGCTGGGCCGTACACTCTCTAGGTCCTTTAAGAACGTCCTAGCATAGCCACGGTAGGCATTGGGAGAGTAGATGCATTCAGTGGAAAAGTAATCTAACTTCTTGAAGTAAGCATACAAAACTATTTCTTTCTCATATGCATATTTGAGGGGCTTGCAACGTGGAACAACCCCGTCACCCTCGCTGGCCGTGGAGATGGCAGTGCAGCGGCGCAATCTGGCGATGTCCCCTCGCAAAACGTTCATCAGAACGGTTTCTGCCACATCATCAGCGTTGTGACCTGCGCAAAAAAGGGAGGGGTTTATAAAAAAATCATGTAACCACAATGCAAAACAAAATACTGCATACGAAACAATACAATAAGATTAAACTGCGCAAAAGCATTCCCAAGCTGGGAATTGTTGTATGAACCCTTCAATGACAGGTATTTGTTACCTGTACATATCTTGTCCACTTTCAGCATGATGGCTCCTCTGTCTAGTGCCTGTCGTCTGAAGACGCCACAGAAGGTGCAGTTATTTTTTAGTCCCACCTGCTTAACTATAGCATCCATTGTCCATCCATACAGCTCCTCATATGACACTATCTTCAACGGCAGCTCATACTGTTGCTGATTCCTCTTTACCGTCTCCAAGGAGTCATCTCGGTAACCCGTGATTCCCTCGTCCACAGAAAGCAGCGTCAGCTCAAGGCCATACTTGTATCGCTCATTTAGGAGTTTCATGACATGCGCGAGCACCGTGGAGTCCTTTCCTCCAGAGGCAGCGATTCCTACACTCTCCCCAGGTTTGAACAACTTTGCTGCCACAATTGTCTGATGCACCTCCTCCTCAAAGGCCCAGAAGAAGCACTCCTTACACAAGGAATGGCCAGTTTTTGGACGTTTCAGGACTGCACGTTTCTCGGCACAGCTGTTGCACAGGACAGGCATCTTTCCTGCTGAGGTGAAGTGGTAGAACTTAGTAATCCAAATGTTCACAGATATTGTCAGATCAAAGGCATAGAAACACCAAATTCTGTGTAAAGTCACGACTTTTAACCAGATTAGTGTCTCTAAGCCACTGGAAAATCAAATCTGAAGCTAGATATTTGTGAAGTCATGTGTTTTGGGCCTTGACGAGATTAGGAAGTTAACAACAACAATGAAGACAATACAAAAGTAATGTATTTTTGTATAAAAGCTAAACATTTTAACCGTCAGTTCTGAAACTAAAGTTTGGCTGACGTCATCAAAACACACTAATAAGACTTAAACTAAACTTTTCACATTATATAATAAACTGCTAAATATGAACGCTAAATAAGAAGGAAAGAGCAGTTGACTATCACCTTTAATACGGCTAATGTACAATGATGGCTAACATCCGCTACACTAGCTAGCCAGGTTTAGCTAAGTAGTAACAATGTCATACCGAATTTCCGATGAATCCGCGCACGAGTGAAATACTGTAGGTAGAACGCTAAAGCGCGTTTAAACGTGCACTTATGACTTGATCGAGGTAAGGCACAGAGAGCGAAGCGGCATGTTGTTCCGTCGCGAGTATTTATATCCTGTTCCCCGGTAGCAACGGGAGCAGCGAGTCCCTGCGGCGCCACCTGTTGGTCGGAGTTAATCATTACACAGAAAAATGTATTATTGATTAATTTCGGATGTTTCATGGTAATTTTAAATGGACATTTTTACAGATGTTGGTGGGAAGACTTGCAAAAAAAAGAACAACCATGTCAAATGTAAGCGCATAAGGATTTATTAGTTTGCTTTAAAGAATTTCACTACTGCAACAGCTGCAATAGATATCAAAACGCTGAATGGTGTGAATGAAGGACAAGAGGGGTTCTGCTGGAAGGGGCGAGGTGGCTGATGTCAGGAAAGAGTCACAAGCTTAGATGACAGGGTGAAAAGCACCCCTCTGATGCCACTGCATGTCTCTGATGCGCCGAACTGACTGGATCTGAGGGAACTGGGCCCCGAACTCGGCGCTGTTCTTATACTCCCCCTTTTCAAACAGGTACTGATAGCCTCTGTAGCCTGGGTACTGATAGCCCACCCAACTGGACCGGGACACACAGAGGGAGGAGAGGTACGAGACAGTTAGAGGCCAAAGGGCAGGGGTAAGAGACGGGTAGCAGTTCACAGCTTCACTGAACATCTGGCGAGAGACTGGACTCACGTGCCGCTCTGAACCCGCACGGACGAGACCTTCTCCTGGTAGCCGTGGGCGTGAAAGCTGGGGACGTCATCGTCTATGATCTCTATCTTCTTTCCAGCAAAGCTGGGGTTTTCGTAAAGGACAATCTTGTGCTCCTGGCTGTCCTGTGGGCGAAGCCAAGCATGATGGTGGGTGACTTGTAAAGCAGCAGACGGCTTCGATGAAAGTGTGTTTTCTTACCACTTTAATTGGGCGGAATGCGACAATGGTGTCGCTGCGCCTGCTGTTGGTCCAGGAATCCCAGCGAGGATACTCCCCCTTCTCAAACACATACTGCTCCCCCTTACAGCTGGCCTGCTCGTATCCCACCCATCTGAGAGGACAGAGGAAAAGGGGTTGTGGGCGGTGTCAGTGATGCGATGGTGTGTGTGTGTTACGTGTAGTTGTTTTGCAGTTTCTTTTTCTGGGCTTTAAACCATTGTCTGGTGTTCTGTCTGTCTCTGACCCACACACTCACGGTCCACACAGCACCAGTATGGAGCCCACTTTCTCCACGCCTGCTTCCTGGAGGTTGTTGCAGGGACCAGTCAGCTCATGGCAGTGTCCCTGGAAGTTTTCCTGCTCATAGATGACCAGCTGTGTAGCAGAAGGGAGAAAACAGGAGAAATCTGGTGATTTGGAGGACGCACACTGGGAGCGAACCAGAGGAGGACGTGGTCGTTGATCAGTTTTGACGTCTGATGAATTTCCTCTCACCTTAAATGCACTGGAGCCTGGCTGCTGCTGCTTGGATGTAGGGTTCTGGTGGTCTGTGGCCATAGTGAATGAATCAGCAAGGAGGAAACTGGAGAGGAAATATCTGTTAAAGTCTACGTGATATGAATATATCTATATATATACACATATCCTTGCTAAATGTGTTGTTAATTCCATTTTCACTGATTTTCTGTTATTTCCTCATCCGTATTTATCCATATAAGTGGCTTCTCAGCAATCTGAACACATAGAACGGTGCAAAATGGGACATAAATTATAGATATTCAACCTAAAACATAGAAGCGAATAGAAAACATATTCTAAATAAAGTAGAATAAAATTAAATCCACATTTCCTAGATACATCGCAACCCACACAAACGTCTTACCAGTACCTGTCTGTGCCAGTGTGTTTGTGATGGCACGATGGGCTCAATATATAAGAGACGCCCAGGGGTGGAAACTCTGCCAACAGTACCCACGGAGTGGGAGCCAGCCCGCAGGTCGGCCTGCCATAGGCCCAGCACGCTGAAATGAGGGGTCCCCACGCAGCCGCCCCCCCACCCCGCGGGTGTCACACGCCCACAAAGTTATTTCATTAGTTGTCAGTTTTGTCCAGCCAGTCATTGTTCGATATTCACACGATTCAGCACAAACAGTGCCAAGAGTCCCGCACCTACAATGAGAGGGAGAGAGAGAGAGGGGGAAGGATTGTGAAAGATGGGTTTCACTGCGCTGGAGGGATTCGGACGGACGTGAATAACAGACCAGATTGTGCTGAACATTTTCACAAGTGGACTTTTATTTTGCTTCTAGAAAATTGTTGCTTAAAATGAGAGAACGCTGCAGTTACGTTCTGCAAAGATCAAACAGACCCAGAGATCAACCCGTCTTTTCTTTATAAAGCACATAAAACCAGCCCTCTGCTCATGCATGCATCATTATCAAGACCTGATAATGTCAAACAACTCCCCTGCAGATCAAGTGCTCCTGCTTCTGATACGTCTGTGGCAGTATTTTTTATTTATGCTTGTATGATATTAGATTTGCTTTATATTTTTAATAGTTTTAAAGTCCTGAAGACTTGACATTTTACTGGAGCACAAATGTTGTTTTAAGCTAAATAAATACAATTGAATGTTTAAGGATGTGCGACTTAATAACCAGGGGGTGAAAGAACTCATATAGTTGACATTTGTGATGATACTGCACCAGGAACTTCTACCTCAGAGGTATTGTGATTGATGGAATCAATTCAACTGCAATTTTCTGTCTTCTTTGGTCTCCATTACATTGATCTTATTTTGCTCTCATCATCTTCAGTCCATCCGGGGCTCAGTGTAAATAAAAGTCCCCCTTCACGTTGCTGCTGGGAGCATTCAGAACATGAGTCTACTGTCCTCACAGCCATCGCTGCTATGTTACTGTAATATTACACCTGGAGCATTACTGCGTGTGAGGACTGGGACCGGCACCAATCCCAGTCTCAATGAATCTGTGTCTGTGTTGCACACAAGCAGCAACCACTTAGTTATTACATAGGCTTCTAGCAATATTATGTATCATGAAAAATGTTGTTTTTATTATAAATATGATCCAGTAACACAACATTGACGTGCAAACTGTACATTTTGGATTCAAAGACAATGACTGAATATAGTGAAGATGGTGTTTGCACTGTTTTGTTTTTTCATTTATTTCATGCATTTGCAGTTTAGTACAAACAGGAAGGAGCTGTGTATCACATTTATTGGGCTGAAAGCTGAGCCGTGTGGCATCTGGCCATGCAGAACACAGACGAACTGGCCTCTAAGAGGCAAATTCAACTCAATGTCATAATGTAACCGCCTTTGTCTGTGAGGCGTCGGATCCAGGACTCTTCAGGAACAGTCACACAAGGCTGAAGGTCAGACCAAAATTCACAAAGAAGGTGAAATGCTGGACTGCATCTACTCTTTATGCCACACTAAAAAGACTCTGCAGATGTATTTGGATCAAATTATGTTAAACTAGCAGAATGAAGATGTTTTAATGTGTTTACATAGTGGATTAATGGCTTGTGTTCACCTAGAGGCCATGAACCATGAGGTCATTAATCATTAAATGTGCTGTAAGGGAAGGTGCTTCTCTGTTTTAATAGGGAGCATACACATTAAACACACTATGACACACTTTTCACTGCTATTAAGCAGAAGGGATTCATGTATTCATTTTATAAGTCATGTGCTCCCAGGACTGGGTGACTCAACTAGGAACATGCTGTGGAGAAAATTGAATTCAGGACACTCATCTGCTACAGTAAGTAACGTAAAACCTAACGCAGGCTGTGTCATTCCCGCATAAACCTCAGTTTTAAACTCTTTTTTTGTCCTGACTCACACAAACATAAAACATAAGAAACAGGACCAACTCCGGGTCAAAGGACTTTTATTCGCCACTGAAACATAGATGGCACTCCGCGCGGGGCAGGAGCGTGGTCTGCCTGCAGCGCGGGGGAGGCAGTGGGAGGGGAGGGGAGGGGAGGGGAGGCAGGTGAGGGCCCCGCTCAGCTGGCGCCGGCTGCGGCGGGGGGGGCAGGAGGTGCCGGGGCGGGGTCGGGCTCAGGGCCGGGAGCCGGGTCCGGGTCGGGAGCGGTGAAGCAGCCCCTCTTGTGCCACTGCATGTCCCGCACACGTCGGACCGACTGGATCTGCGGCGCGGGCGCCTCCCAGTCGTTCCAGTGCTTGAAATCCCCTCGCTCGAAAATAAACTGGCGCCCCCTGTAGCCCGGGTACATGTAACCGACCCACCTGCGGGAGGCGACACAGACAGAGGCTCAGGGTGACGGCGCCGCACCAGCCTGCGGAGGAGAGACACCGAGGGCTTACGTTCCGTTCAGAGCCTTGACACTTGCTACGCGATCCTGGAAACCGTGGCCCCACAAACTGGGGACGTCGTCGTCCACTATCTCCATCTTCCTCCCGGTAAATCCAGGATTCTCATACAGGTGTAGCTTGTGTTCCGCACTGTCCTGCAGAGGAGAAACAAACAGGCACCCGGGTCCCAGTTACTTTACTCACTTCTCATGTGTGTGTGTGTGTGTGTGTGGGGCGGGGGGTGCTGTGGTGTCACCCACCACTTTCAGTGGCCTTAGAGACAGCAGAGTGTAGCTGATCTGACTGTTGGTCCAGGTGTCCCAGCGTGGGTACTCGCCCTTCTCCAGAATGAACTGTTCTCCCGTGAACCCGTGCCGGTCGTAGCCCACCCAGCTGGGAGCGAAGAGGGGAACACAGAGGGCGCGAGACGTGAGATGGAGAACGAGAGGAGATGCGAAACAGCTGCAGAGGCACGAGTCGGACGTGACTTACGGCCCCGACTCCACTATCACAGATCCGACCTTCTCCAGTCCCTTCACCGTCACGTCTTTACACTCGGCAGAAAACTCCGCCTTGCAGCCCTGGAAGTTCTCGAACTCAAACAGCACCACCTGGATCGCAGAGGCCCGGCGTTAGCACGGTCCGGTTCCCTTCAGAACCAGCTGGGCTTTGATGTTCACCTCCACGAGGACTAGACGCCCATCATTTGATACTGACACAGTTGCCACCTCACTACGAGCAGCTGTGAGGGTCGAACCAAGCTCTCAGACAGAACCAGTACCTTATACGTGGCTCCAGCTCCACCCTGGCTCTTCCCAGCAGCCAGCTGCTCCGGGGCGCTCTGCTGCTCCGACATCCTCCCGATCCACTGCTCCTCCACTTGTTGCCGGCAGCAAACACAGAGACAAAGCACCAGGGGTTATGCATGCACACAAGCGGCCCACCGCTGAATGGCAGCATCGCACCCATTCAGGCTCAAGCAGCGACTGTTTGCATGACACTCTGTTTGTGCTATATATGAAGTGAAGGTGTGGTGGATTCTGTTCTGTGTAGTGCACACTGTCGAGCCGTCGCCGCGGTCCGGTTGCGATCCCTGTATAAAACCGGTGGCACTGGCACTCGGGCGTCGCCACAGCGTCCAGAACGAGGCGTTTACCTGGGTTTGCCTGCAAGGAAATGGTAGAGTCCCTCTTTCTCCGTGCCACTTGGCGTTTGGTGGGGTTGAGCCATTAGAGGGCAGGGACAGGGGGGGTATTTATGGTTTATTTCTGGCCACAGCAGCAGAAAAGGGGGAGCTGTTGATACAGCAAGTCTGTCGCTCACATTGTGTCCGTAACGCTGCCTCTCAATAGGCAGCTGTGTTGGCACACGCTACCTGCCTGTCCGCCTGGCTGCCAGCGAGCACTGTGTGCGGGCACAGGGGGAGAGAGCCAAGAGGATTCAGCAAACAGCCGCGCTCAGCACAAACAGCACACACAGTCACACTGAACAAGCACACAAAACTTCAGCACACCTTTCTGGCAACTTTGGTAAGTATTGATCAGCATTATGGTGGCGTGCCTTCAGTAGCTCATAGGAGGAGAGCGACTAGCAGTACGTGATTGGAACCTTTTGCACTTTGCACATTTTAACGCTCCCCTACATTAGTGGAGTTAGTCAAGTTGTCCTCCATGGTGATTTGATGTTCACGTAACCACAGCCGGACAAATCAACAGAGACCATGGCTCAAGTCAGGTACATTTTATTAAGAATTTTATATTCACTTTTGGACACACTGGCCAGCAAAACACAGTGCGATATACATCTGGACTTTCAAATTAAAAAAAGGTCAAAAGAAAGACATAAAAATAAACCCTCGAATTACATGACGAAGTAAAACATCCACATATATAACAGACCGATAATACAGGAGACAAGACGGCCAAAAAAATGGGGGCAGAGGTCAGTGCTGTAGTGCATCAAGTGACAAAGTGCTGTATAGAAACAGTGAGTGAGTGAGTTATGGTAAACATGAGCGGGAACGCTGCAGATGGACTGTAGAAGCTGCTGCAGGCAGCCTGATTTGTTTCGTAAAGTAAAGGGCAGAGTCTCAACAGGACCGTGATCACAGCGTCCCCCGGCTGCAGGAACCCCTGACCCGCTGAGTGGAGATTGTGCCTGCACGTTAGTGGGACAAGATACAAGGGGAAAGTGCACAATCATTGTGTATCTTATTATGGATGCTGGCGGCTATACTCATTCAACCTATTGAAAGTCGGGAAGACAGTCTTATTATTGTTTTCATAAAACACTTGTGCTGAGTAGGAGTGTGCATGATTGACCGATGCAAAGTTTAAATATAGAGCCCCCGACGATTTACCAAAAACACAAACACATTTAGACACAGGCACATACAGTATAGTATGCTGTAACTGTGAGACCGCTGGCGGTGGAGCCTCTACTCTACTGATGCATCATAAAGTTTTCAAAACTGTCTCTGCCCTTTTTGAATCACAGGTTAATACAAATATAACATCTCTTGATTGCAACTACTAACATCATATAGAGTCCACTGTCAGTCAAGTCAGTGGTTATTTGTTCTCCACATTCAAACATCATTAGTGTCTGAAACACCATCCTATGGCATTGACCCCCATGATGACCTCCGCACACATACACAGTGACACAGGGAAACCAAATACAAACATTTTGCAGAGGATTGCTTGGATTGTCCTCCAGCAGGCGACTAATCCCACTAGTTCACCATGTCCTGAAATGCAGCTTGACAGGAAATAAACACCAAAAGCTGCCATTTGCCTTTTCCTCCCCTCTACGTCCTCTGGTCCCCATTAAAGTGTTCGTGTGAAGTCCCTCCTGGTGCAGGAGAGCTCCAACAGGTTCAAGCATGAAATGAATAAAGCAGAGCAGCCTGATGATTTTTTTTTCCTGGTGGCTTGTTCTCTTTTTCCATGAGACAGAGACTGTCCACATAAAAGGCACCATGCACTTTAAATCGACCCAGATGGGTAGAAGGAAATAAAAAATAAAAGAATATCCATCAGCAGCTGTAGATTGACCTCTCTTCACGCTCTGGGTCAAACATTAAGGCTTCTGTTTCATTCAGATTCATCCTTTTAAGGCAATCTTGAGTGAATGAGAAAGAGAAAGATGATATGAAGAACATACAATCAAAGAGTGATACAACATTCAAAACCGCTTTCTCACCTTGTTATTAACCTAGCTTTCACTTTCATATTGACTCAAGCGCTTCTTGGACTTCAGCTCTTTCAGCCACTGGGGTGAGTCCTCCTCACTGCACACATGAATAGAGTTGAAGGTTAATACAGATACCAAATAATAAATGCACAAATGACTTCTGCAGCGAAGGCATCTTCTTCACACTGGTGTCTCTTACCCACTCTCTTTCCCACCGGGTGTGGGCAGTACACGAGCTGCCCGGGGAAGGAAGGGTGACTTGGGCGAGCGAGAGGGCTGGGAGGGAGAGGGAGTAGATCCATCGGTTTGAGTATCGGAGTCGCCCCTCTTCCTCAGCTGGGCCTGGCACAGGTGTGAAACAAATAAATTATGTTTTAGACGAGCACATCCAGATGAGCTCACAGTAAAAACACAGAGAGAACACATGCAATAAAGAGAGGCCAAAATGGAGTATACTGCTGTAGACTGTCTCAGCTCATTTAAAGCTCACCTTTAATGCTGAAGGGTCCACGCCGGGGAACAGGGCGACCCTCTGTGGCTGAGAGGCAACAGCAGCGCCGACGTCAGCATCTTTGTTCTGCTCTTCAGAATCCGAATCATCATTTTTACTCTCGACCTTTGCCTCTGTCACAGCAAGAACACAAAGTATAGTCACATATGGCTGGAGCGTAATCAGCACGGGGAGCTGGAGCTGGAGGACGAGCGCCAACCTGTGGAGTCCCGGTAAAGCCAGTCGTCCCCGGATCCTCCCTCTCCCGCCAGCGCAGCGCTCTGACGGGCAGCCCTGGAGGGACGCGTGCGTGGGGCCCGTTTCTTCGCCAGCTGGGCTCTCGTGCGGAGGACGCTGTTGTCTAACAGTGTGCTGGGAGCCTGGACATTAAGTGATGACATCCAGTATTACGGACGAGTTGACGGCACGTGAGGATATATGCAATCTAAGGAATTAAGTACTTGTCAAATCAGTTGACTTACATCAGGGAAGGACAGCGGCTGGTTGGCGGGCGAGGGAAGGAGGCCGTCCAGAGTGTCGGTCTCAGACTGCGAGCCACGCTCTCCTGAGGAAGGGGGCTTCCTGGGGGAAGGGCTGAGGTTGCTGTCTGAAGTAGGCGTGGCAGGCGTGAGGCTAAAAGAAGTTGAAAATGTTAAGAGAAAACAGGACACAAACAGAGTGTGTGTCATGTCACATCTAGGGTTGCTCTGATAAAGATGACACCTCAAGCAGCAAAACTCTCCTGGTGTCATTTTGCCAATAAACAAAAGCAGTTCCCTTTAACCTACAAGAAAAAAGGTTGTGAACATTATAGCTATTACAGAACTCACCACAGGAGGTCAGCAGCTTGCAACGTTGCTACCACCGTTTCAAACATTGTGTTGGAGGTTGATTTTATAATCCATAAATAACTTATCTTTAAAAGTATTTGAATGAGCACAGTGTTGGTCAAAAAGATCCTTAATTTAAATATTAATAATAATTGCAGTTTTCCAAATCACTGACTGCTTATACATACTCTCATCTTTGCTCATTCAGCCATTTAAGTAAAAGAAATAAAATAAAAAATGAAATACATGAAACACACTAAAATGAGGAGCAACTGTGACTGCTGTTTACCTGTCGTCAGTGCGCAGTCCCGTCTCCCAGGTCCCGTACTGACTGTCGGTGTCATGGACTGGAGTTTCAGAGCCTTTTCCCTCCTTCTCATCTTTGTCACTTTGCTTTTCCTGCACCTGGAGGGGGGAGGGAGACGGTTAATGTAGGAATCAAACCGGGTTAGGTTATGTAACAGCCCGGAGAGACACGCACAGAAGCTGCAGATGGCTTCTGCAGCTTAGGTTTGCTGTGATGATGTGTGAACAGCCCATTTATACATTTATTGTAAAATGATCTGAACAATAAACACATTATTATAAATAATACACTACAGCTGGCTGATTTGTCATTACTCTTACTGAGGAGCCAGCACGGCTGCTAATGGAGCTGCATCCTGTCGGGCCTAAGCCGTCTGCAGTGGTGAGATGCATAATGAAAGGTGAAGGGATGAGTTAATGGAGACCGGACCAAAGTGGGGACAAAGGCTGAGATAAGTGGGTGGGTGATTGAGTGTGTGTTTGCCGTCTACTGAACCATGCCTCTTTTAATGAGGCCGCTACAGAGGACACACTGTCTCAAAACCACACAGAGCTCACAGAGGCACGCCTGTGCATGAACTGATAACCCTGGCCTATATAAAAAAAATCCCTCTGTCCTCAGATGCAGGGGGTGGACGGAGAAATGCGATACGCCTGGTGCTGTAACAGCCCGGGTTCCTCGACAGTGAGAGCCTCACACCAGGGAGGTTTATTTGAGCAGCAACAAAGGCCGCAGGGCAACAAGACAGCGGAGGGGTGTGACTGAGAAAGTTTGACGGAGGGATCGTGATGCAGCCGGAGAGGGAGAAAAGGAACCGTGGTGCAGGACGTCATTAATCAGCGAAGCCCTTCCTGACGGAAAAGAAAAGCAGCGTACGGTGAGGCGGCGCTCCGTGGAGCCGAGCCAGCTCCTCCTGACAAGTTCAGCCTTTTGTCGGGAATTTACCCGATTCACACGTCCCAAGTTGAAATGACAGCATCACAGCACGGGACCACAAATCCTACACCGCAGTCTGCTAGAAGCATCCTCAGACTGATCACCGTAGAGGTTTAAAACAGGGCGACACTGAGCGACCTACGAAACAGCACCATTCTTGGCTGGGTTCGTATTTCTCTGTCCTACCTGTTGATCTGCTCTGCTGTCACAATGCCAGAAACAAATCAGGCCGGGATCATAAAATGGCAGCCATAAAACCTTCTACCCTATGTGTGATTGTTACTCAACACACCCAGAACACACCCTCATCGGAGCACTGCCTGTGCTGGAACATGTTCAAGGGAGGCCTCAGAATACATCACCCTAAAAACTTGTAGTTGAGATGTGAGACTATTTATTATTCACTGAAATGTGAACTCTTCACAATAGCTCTACAGTCTGTCCGCAGGTTGTACCTATCTACTACAGAGCAAAAACGTTGAGAGCATGGTCATTGGAAGTAGCCAACAGGACTAGCAGCAAGGATTTATAGCTGTCAGGAGGAAGGCTTTTCTTTAATAACATTAGCAATAGCCAGCTTCCTCTAGACAGGAAGGGTGTGTCTGGGGAAACAGCGTAACAAAGAGCGGATGAATGGAAGGATAGAGAGGAGAAAGAGCTGATCACTAAACCGAGTTAAGTGACAATCTGCCGACGAAGGGGCTGGAACAAGGTTGTGGAAACATGTTCTTGATAACGCTGCTGCCTGGAAAAGTGTGGAAAACTGGTTGGAGTCTGACTGGGTCTGAGTGAGAAACGCAGAGAGCAGGAATCAACGGTGTTTCACCAATGACAAAACAACTGCTCTCTTGATCGTGTGTCAACAGACGGGCACAGTGGCTGCACGTCAGAGGGCCGGCATTAAGATGGGCTCTACACAGAGGGAACAATGCTGGGGCATGCTTTGCTTGCATGAGTGGTGCCTGTCCAGCAAGGGACCGAGGGAAAGAATGCAAGAAGCTGACTTGGCTTAAGGCTTTAACTCAAACAGCGCCGACCCTGACTTAAAGGTTCAGAGCCCGTGGTTTGTTTTCTTGGTCCCTGCGTGACATCATGACTGTTAAGATCCTAATCTACAGATGCACGTTTTCGCTCAAGGCCGAGTGCTGAACTCTGAAGGTTGCTTGAACAGGAGCTGCAAAGCGGTAAGTGCATGTCTACAAGCAGCTACAAGTAGCTCTGCTGTTCAGGTGATGTCATCTGAAGAAGCAGGTCGACCAGGACTACCAGCGCTTCAGTGCAAGACGGCACAGGACGCCAGCTGAAGCAGGGGAAGGCAGCGTTGAGGTGGTGTGATGTCTACAAAACCCCATCAACTCATCTGGCAGTGGTTGAGATAAAGTTGTGAAGTGAATTTCACTTATTTCCATTATTATTAAATATTAAATAAGTCGCTATGCTTGTTTCCAGCATTGGCACACAATCACTTGCGGCACCAGGTGGGCAACATCAAAATATTGTCGACATGAACAGTTGTCAGTTTATATTTACACAACATTCGATATGACACAAGTGTCAGATGTGAAACCCGTCATCTTGCAGAGACATTTGAGATTATGAGCTATCGCATGTCAATGTCCGTCCGCATTCCTGCAGAGCCCCATTATCTGCTCTGAAGACAGCTGGAGCCGTTCAAAGACGCACACGAGCGAGACGGGACAGACGCTTCCGATACGAAGGTGAAGGTGCTTTTGAATGTTCTCCGTGCTCCGTGGTGACACTGCCTCATCCTACTGCAGCCCCCGACCCCTTACCTCCACAAGCAGCTCTCACTGAACACGGTCACACGTCATCACGGCCGACAGCCGCGAGTGACCAACACCATGAAAACGCTGCTTATCTTTTGGAGTTCTGACTCATGAGGTGCTTTCACAGCAGTTCAGCAAACAGGTGTCGCCTAAAGATAGGAGCGACTTCACCGCAATTCATTCAAGTCCCTAAATGCACGTCCAAATCTGTCCTTCACATGAAGCAAACACTGGGTTAGAGGTCAAGGAATTAGGATAGTGCCCTTGTCAAGCCTTTGTGTTTCTATTTTTAAACTACTTTCTATTAGGAATCAGCCCTTTAGTGGCGTCAGAACCTGGTATATTATGATATATAAAGCAACTATTATCTACCTATTAACAGTTGACGTGTGAATGGCCTGAAAAACCAGTGCAACAACGGCTTTGCTAAACAAAGAGAACCAATCTTTACATTGTACCAGCGACATAGTGAAGTGGAGAGTAGCTTAACAAGGCAGATGGAGAAGTTCTTGACATGTTTGGCTGGAGCCCAAATAGTTGGTGAGGGAGCAGCTGTTAACACTGCTGCAAAATCCCTTGAATTTTTCTCTCCGCCAGATGTTTGGGACGCCACTGGGCCCGCCGTAAATACATGCTCTACCGATAATTACTCTTTGCGACCGGGTGTCGGCAATAAAAGCGGCGGTGCGATGTTGGGACGCGGTGTGTTTGCAAGCTTACAGCAGTAGGCGTGCTGGGCCCGGCGCGCCTGCGCAGGGACAGGCGCTGCTGGCTGCGCAGCGAGAACCTGCGGATGGACTCCCTGCTGCGCGACGCCAGCGAGCGCAGCGAGCTGGTCCGCTTGAAGTCGCCGGCCTCCTCCTCCGCCCGGCCCCCCCTCTCCACCGAGCCGGACAGGAAGCTGAGCGCCCCGTGGAGGGAGCGGCGCACGTTGCCCACCCAGCCGGACACCTGAGTGTGGGCCACCGACAGCTTGTCTCCCAGATACTCCATCGCCGCCCGCTGCGGGCGACGCTCGCTGCGTCAGAAGAGCCTGTGGACGGGGCTGGGACTCGGGTCGGCGCGGGGGCCGGGGGTCATCGGCGGGTGGTCGCGCCCGAGCAGTGACGGCGTGCCGGCCGCTCGCTGAGGTGCGTCGCTGGGTCAATATTGCAGCAGAGGGGGGCGACTACGCAGCTCAGCGACTACGCAGCTCGGCGACGCTCGCGGTGTCTTCGGCTCATAGCACTGCAGTACGAGAAGAGCAGAAGAGCGTTGAGCCTCTCCTCAGCGCTGCTCCTAAACGGCCTTCCTGCCATGCAGCCGCTGGAGCTGTCAGGACTCAGCTCATCACTGTCCAGGCTCCAGGACGGTGCCCTTAAGTGAATTGCGAAGCTTTCTAATGTCTATTTCCATGCACATACAATATTCTAGGTATGATATGCCTGTAACACAATCCACGTGTGCATGAAAATGTTACATAAGACCAGCACTTAAAATTAATTATGCAGAGCACTACTTTATGAGACACTCTGAAAGACTGCTGCGCTGTCTTCCAACAGGTTTCTCAGTCACGTTCCACAACTATTCAGGTACTAACGTGACAAAGCAACGGCAGAATCAGACCAACATTCAGTTAGCTTCATATTGTGTCAGTTGACCGTGCTAGCAACTAATAGTTCAACAACGCACTTCCAACCTTCCAGGTGTGAGCCTCTCTGACCTGACCTCAGCTCCACTCACAGCTGACCTGACAGCTGATGCCGATTTGGTTCTTCCAAAACAGGGCCGAGATTAAAAGTTGCCGAATCCATCCGTTCAATAGGGCTGCGTCCACATACTGTGCAATACCACGCTAGCTTCTGGAAAAAGGTTGCGAGGAGAAATGGTGCAGGACAGCTGGTGGCAAAGGAAAAGCTGCTGTAGTCATTCGTATTCCACAAGGAGGACCAGAACAGAAGCAGAGTTCTGTGGTGAGGAGTCCAAATCCAGAGGAGAAAGGAGGAACTGGGGGGAAAATGTTCCTGTCCTTGCCTTTTTCTACAGGTATGGGCAGGTAGGAGAAAATGCGTCAGCAATGCTGCTCTCTGCGCTCAGTGCTAGGACTCACCGTCAAGGAGAAACTGGGTGGAGAGAGGGGAGTGAGGAGCAGAGTAGGGGAGAGCGAGAGAGAGAGAGAGAATGGGAGGTCCCTGATTCAGAGCGGGAGGGGAGAGGAGAGGAGAAGGAGATATACGTTCTGCGGTGCTCTGTCAGTACACCCTGATCCAGTTGCAGGGCAAAACACAAAGTGTCACAGACCGAGAAGCTGATGGACACAAAATATTAGGTAGCATGTCTATTCAAAACAGAGATGGAAAATGCAAAGGACAGGGCAATTTACTCAGAAGAGAATGAGGTCACGTTGAAAAGACTGAAAGGACAGGTGTGGCCCCACCAGTCAAATCAACCAGACTGGCAGACCAGTACAAACTACAGCAAGAATCACACCGCTTCAAATGTCACACCAGTCAGACTCAGGCACAAGTACAGATGCTTTAAACCGGCTGATTCAGGCCACTATCACAGGCAGGCCTGTCGTAAATAAAGCCACAGTGGGCGAGTGAGTGACTGAGGATTAACCCAAGAGCAAACGGAGCCGGCCGGAGGGGCTCGTAAGGGCTGGATCCCTGTCCACACGTGCCCCCTACAGGTAAATCTGATTAGGCTTTCTTTGAAGTGTTGAGTTCAGAGCAAGTGTGCCAAGAAAGTTATTCAGCCTTAATATGTTTGATCCTATTAAATGTACAAATTCCTTTTCTACAGATTTCCGTCACTTCACTCGAAGAACAGACAGAGTCATCCGAGGTATAACGTGATACAAGAGGCACTAATAGCAGCCAGTGGAAGTGACTTCACTTCCCCTCTCCAGACCTCATCAGCAGCCTCAGACAAAAGCCCTAGCAAGCACACCACACGTTATGATGACACAGCAAGTCCAGAACCCAGACAGATCGTATTGTAGAACCTACTGTACACTTAGAGGATGTATTTAACATTTAACAGTATGAAGCCTGAGGTGCCACTTACCCAGAGGCAGTCCGGCGTCAAGCAGCACGACAACATGTACAACACAGCTCTGAGGCCAGTTCCCATCTCTGCTCTGTCCCACTCACCACAATCAAACTCTCTGACCGATGACTCACTACACAGCTATTATCTCATCTATACCAGTACTGTATGTACGCATACAATAAGCATCATTAAATGAATCATTTCTGGCACTAAAACCTTTATAACATCTGTCTTAGCACATATCATGAATCACAGGTTTTAAAGGTGTTAATACTTTATTCTGTGTTTGCTACTAGACTGGTTTTCTGATATCTAAGTGATCATGATACCAGTTGGTTAAAAACTTTAATTATGGGTCTAGTGTCTTTGCTATTTGACAGCGCCATCTGTATGTTAGGTTGAAATCAATCCAGGAAATGCTGAGTGTGAGAACTTTAAATACATTCACTGATAGAATGCTGTTAAATGAATTAGACCAAAGAGAGGAATAAAACTAACATTTCTGTATTTTTTACCATCTGAATAATTTGAGACAAAATGTTTAATTCCAGCAGACCATCTCATGTGCAGCTCTAAAAACACGTGAATCCTTGTGCTGACCTGCTGAACGTTCCACATTCTTGCCCTGAAGCAGTTTCAATGAACAGATGACTGCAACTCAGCTATTTCTGAATTTTAAAAGACCCAAGAACCAATTTCTGCAATACACCACACGGCCACTAGAGGTCAGTGGTGACATCAGCACAAACTACTACCTTGATTTGAACTCTGTCATTGTTCTTTGCAGCTATGAGGCAGATCCTGCGGTTTGTTGGGGTAGGCTTTGAACCGGTGGCCTGCAAGTCAGGCTCAGGGACAAAGGGACAACTGAAACCAGCCCTTCCTCCCAGATAACAATGGATATGACTGAATCCACACCATCTAAACATGACATGAAAAAACATTTTTGATCATTTTTAAATACGTCTAAATGTAACTGCTTGGTAAACGTTCAGAATGACAGGTGTAACGGAGAAGCCCAGAGGGCCACAGTCACACATACGCATAAGATAATGTGTCTGCATGGTGCGGGACACTTGATCATTACGCGCCATTTCACTTGTCAGCGTTCTTCAAGCTTCGCTGACAGGCGTCTAACGCATACATGTCCCCACTGCTCATTTAAGAGCCACTCGGCCCATCCTGAATTACAGGTCTGAGGAGCTATTTCTCTAAAAAGCGACGTGCGAAGGGTGGAGCTAATGCCACGAGTTCATGCTATTAGCGTTAGTCACGCGACCTTTTACGGCCCGAGTCCCGTGCCAACGTCGAGTTGACCGACTGCTTGGGCCGCGTGCCACAGAGCCGAGATGAGGGCCGCGTAACATCGGCGATGGGGGGGGGGCATGCGGCCAACCACGGAGCGACTGAGTTACGGCGTCTCCGGGGCACAGATCTAGCGCCGCTGTCCGACTCACCCAGCTGTGGCGGTCCTGCTCTCTGTGAGCGCTGCGGCTCCGGATCCTGGGCAGGTTTCCCTCCGAGGCGCTGGTCGATGGAGCCGACCGGCGACACATGCTGCGAGACCGCATCCTTGAATCCTGACGACGGGGGGGGAGCAATACCAAGTATTAGCACAGCAAAATCTGATTATCATTTATTGTGCAGAAAGATCCGTTCACCTTCTAACATCCATTTATCATTACCAAAAAATCCTGTTTCCACTGCAGACTGTAGCTGACCAGGGTCTGCTCTGTGAATGCAGTCTTCTCCAGACACACGCAGGGATGACTCATCACTCACCTGAGACCCCTGCGATCTCCTGGGTTTCGGAACCTCTGCCCTGCTGTCCTGGCGTTGCGGCTCTTTCGGGAGCCAGGTCATTTCGGCCGCGAGGCTGCTGGAGGCCCCCGCTGACGGGGGGCTGCCGGTCTTGGTCGGACAGAGGGGGTCAAAGAGGAGCAGCTCATCTGGCACAGCCGGCCGCCGCTGAGGAGCGGGCTGCAGCTCCTCCTGCCTGAGGAGGAGCTGCTCAGGGCCCACTCTGCTGGCGGGCTTTCTGGGCTCGGCCGTGGGTCTGTCCACGGACAACTCATTCGACCACAGCTGCCACGGGTCCTGGGGGGGGGTCCATATGGGGCTTGAGAAACCGCCCGAGGTCGGTGGTGGCACCTTCCAGCTAACGTCTCTCTCGGGCGTGTGCTGTGATTTGCTTCCCAAGGCGGAGTCCACGCTCTGAACGTTAGAAAGGGCAAACGGGTCTTTACTGGGAGGGAGCTGGGTTTGTGATGGGAAGGAGTCTATGTCGAGGATGGCAGGTTTGTAGGGCTCGTCGGCTCTGGGAGAAGGCTCCTTCCATCGGGTTGACGGGTCGCTGCGCTGAGGAGCAGCCTGGGGCTCGTTTCGGAGCGGAGCGTCTGGATCCATAACTTTAGGCCTCAGAGGCGACGACTCCGACCTCCTCTCCTGCTTCTCCCTCATGCGCCTCCTCTCTGCCTCCTGCTGCTTGGCAACCTGCCTCAGTTTCTCCGCCTCCTCCCTCAATCTGCGCTCAAGCTCCTCTGCCTGTCTTTGCTTTTCAAACTCTAAAAGCCTTCTTCTCTCCATTGCCTCCAACTCCTTCCTCTGTCTTTCCTTCTCTAGCTCCTCTTGTCTCAGCCTCTGATTTTCCAACGCCTGCCTCTCGATATCCAGCTGCCTCTGTCTGTCCCTTTCCAAAGCCTTCTGTCGCTGCCTCTCCAGCTCCAGCTCCTTCTGACGTTCCTTCTCCATCTCCACTTGTCTCTCCTTTTCTTTCTCAATCTCTCTCAGTCTTAACATTTCCTGTTCCAGCGCTGCCTGTTTTAGCTTTTCTGCCCTTTCTCTCTCGAGCTTCTCCCGTTCTCTCTGCTCCAGCTCCATGGCCTGCTGCCGCTCCTTTTCCTTCTGCTTCTGCATTTCGAACTCCAAGCGTTGCTGTCTCTCCAACTCCTTCCTCTCTCTTTCCTTCTCTAGTTCCTCTTGTCTCAGCCTCTGATTTTCCAACTCCTGCCTCTCGATATCCAGCTGCCTCTGTCTTTCCCTTTCCAAAGCCTTCTGTCGCTGCCTCTCCAGTTCTCGCTGCCTCTCCAGCTCCAGCTCCTTCTGACGTTCCTTCTCCATCTCCATTTGTCTCTCCTTTTCTTTCTCAATCTCTCTCAGTCTTAACATTTCCTGTTCCAGCGCTGCCTGTTTTAGCTTTTCTGCCCTTTCTCTCTCGAGTTTCTCTCGTTGCACCTGCTGCTCCAGCTCCATGGCCTGCTGCCGCTCCTTTTCCTTCTGCTTCTGTTTTTCGAACTCCAACTGCCTCTCCAACTCCTTCCTCTGTCTTTCCCTTTCCAGATCCCTCTGTCTCTGTCTCTCCAGTTCTCGCTGCACCTGCTGCTCCAGCTCCATGGCCCGCTGCCGCTCCTTTTCCTTCTGCTTTTGTTTTTCAAACTCTAAGAGCCGCTGCCTCTCCAACTCCAGCTCCTCTCTTTTTTGTTTCTCCAGTTGGAGTTCCAGCAGGTGGTTCTGCCTGTCCAGCTCTCTCTGCCTCTCTTCCTCCCTTTGCCTTTGCCTCTCCTTTTCCTGCTTGCGTGCTTTCTCTCTCTCTTTCTGTCTTTCTCGCTCTCTCTCTTCGTCTTCTTTTCTCTCTTTCTGTCTTTGCCTTACAAATTCTCGTTGCATCTCGATCTCCTTCATTTTTGCAAATTGTGCCTGTTGCTCCAGCACAGGTTGTCTCGGCTTCTCGCTTTCAAGCTCCTTCATTTTAGCCTCAATGTTCTTCTCAACTTCCATCATTTCTTCTGCAGTCTGTCCATCTGACGGCGATCTAATTTCCTTGTGTGACATGCGACTCCTCATCACCGAGTCCTCAACTTGATCTTGAGATGCAAATGTTTTTCCAAGAGCTTCATCTAATGACGGATTCCTCCTCACTGAAAGAATCTTTCCTTGAGAGCTGCCAAGAAGCGAGCTCATAGGGTCAAATGGTGAAATCCCGCCTCCTTTGGTGGCTCCTGAATCTACAGGAGAAACGTTGTCCTGTATTTGTGCTGTCAAAGCAAAATAGGTTGCTTTGGGTTTTGGCTGCTCTTCTGTGTGTCTTTTCAAACGTTTAGTTTCTCCCAGCACCTCCTCCTTCTCGGCCTCTTTCGGCTTGTCTCTGTCCTTATTTACGTTCTCTTCTTGTAGTGTCTCTTTGCTCATACCTGCATGCGTGTCAAAACTTGTAGTGGTCCATTTGTGCAACGCTCCGACTCTTAGATATCGTGGATGCGGTTCTGGTGTGGCAGCCAATGCTGGGTCTCTGTATCCTGAAGCAGTCATTTCATTTCTGCTCCCCTCTGAGCGCCTGGAGCGCAGTGTCATGGCTTTGTCCTCCCACTGAGCTGCTGGGATGTTCTCGCTTACTGCCTCGCTCACAACTGCCTGCACTGAGTCAAAGGCATGTACCACGCACAGAGGACCGGATGGAGCGGCAGGTTCCTTATAGGTGGCGGTGAGTAGAGTTCCATCATCCTCGCTGCTTTTTCTTTTAAACGATGAGCTGCTGAGAAAATCCTTCTTCGCGGGTTTAGCGTCGTCCACCACAAGCACGCTGTGCCTCTCCACAACATTTTCAAACAGAGATGCTCTGACTGTCTGGAGTTCAGCGGCTGGACCACTTTCCTCAGGAGTAAACGTCCGCATTGATTCAGGTGTTGAGGCCCACTTCAGCTGCTCTCGGGAGTCCGTTAAATCCATGATCCACTGATCGCTGTGAGATGCTGGTGAAGCTTCAGTCTGGGAAAATGAAGATTGTTATGCGTTAACAGTAAGCTTGCGAAATGTTCTAGAATTCTTCATTAAAATTTAAAAATAATAAATGCGTAGGAAATATATAAAACTAAACCAAAGCAAATTGACTTGACAACAGGAGAACACAGTGCACACAAAGATGAGTTCAAGCGGTCGAGTGGACAACTGTCAGCGTAGAAACGTTATCCGCTCGTTCTGAGGTTCTAACTGTGGGTGTGGTGCCAAGGTGGTAATCAAAGCCTCTCTGTGTTGATCTTTTTTCCGTGAGCTCCTCTTTGCGTTTGTCATAACTGGCTGACACCCAGCGTGATTAACCTGCTAGCTGGCTTAGGTTTCATTGCTTTACACATCTGTGGAACCTGACAATGATTTTTTGCTTCAGTGCCTCATTTCTTTAAGGGAAAAGTCCCTATGAACTCTCACAGACAGAGGCCAGAAGGAAATTTAAGCTCTTCCTTTCATGAAAGGGTTATTTTACAACAGTCTTCTACTCATTTATTCATTTAGCTTATCAAATTCCATCTATTTCACATTGACATTGCTGATTCTGAAATATAAATATGCCCATTTTTTTCTGTTATTTGTAATAAATATTTAGGATTTTATTTTGGAATGACATGACAGGAAACACAATGAAACACAACTCTGTTTAGAGATCGCATGCGAAGCCATTTCCATCTCTAGCTATAAAACAATCACTGTTGTTCTCATTTTGCCTGCTAAACACAGACTGGGCCCGACAGAAACCAGATCCTATGGAGCTTTGTCCCTCTCTTACCATCCACTGAGGATCTTTGCTGATCTCATGGCGGTCTATTGCCTCACTGAGGGAGGTACTGCCAAGGTCTGGTGACCGCTCAGTTGAAAACCTGACGAACATAAAGGACACCAGACAAAAGCCATGCATGACAATGGAAGTCGTGGACAAACACAAATAGTGGAGACATTAAGAGCAGCTCTTACCTTTTAGTTAGGTCTAAGGGCAAGGGGCGGGGCTTCAGCGCTGGTTTCATTATGGGACTCGGAGTTGGTAATACATCCTCTGTCAGCTGCTTTATGAGCCGTTTAACACCTACTGGTGGTTCGGGTTCAGGGGCCACCTGGACTGGAGAGTTGAGGTCCGACCCTTGGCCTGCGGCACCTGCTGAAGGACAGGAGGACGAATCGAGGAGGAGACTGATGCGGGATTTGATGCTGCCTCCATGCTTGTTCTCAGTGTCTTTCACCGTCGTTTTTCCTGTGTTTATATCACTTTGGTCAGCAGGGGTGAAGGAGTTAGATGCATCATCAGGACATGTTTTTGTCTCAGACAGGGTCTCCTCCTCTGGAGCGTCCTCTTTGGCGTTTGCCTTAGGAGATTTACGGTGCAGTGAAAGACCAATAGACTCAAACTTGGATGTGAGATCAGCCGAAAGCGGTCGCCTCCCACCCCTGCGAGGAGCAGGAACTGGTGTCTCAGTCTTGCTTGGATTATCGAGAAAAAGGGCTGACACAGGTCTGGGTCGAGAGGTTCTGGTTTGAGGTCGCAGTGGCACGGAGGCAACAGCTTTTTCCTTTTCTTCCTCCTCCTCCTGGCCTACCTGATTGAGAGAACCCATGGACTTGGCTCTGGTCATGGGGGCCCCACCGTTGCCTGTCCCCCTGACCTTCTCATCTTCCCTTTTAGTGGTTCTAGGCCACTCTGCCACAGGAAATTTTTTAAGACTCTTAGAGTAGGCCAAGCTTCTTGGACCAGTGTTTTTCCTTATTGCTGGTACAGGAGGAGTTGGTTTACTGAGCTCTTCAGCATCCAAAATAGTGACAGGTTTAAAAGGCTGGACTGCTGGTTTAATTGTTTGGCCAGTGTTCCAGTTATTTGATGTTTTAAAGGTGGTAGGGGCAGGACGATTGGGGTTGGTTGACACCAGTTTAGGCTTTCCAGTGGGGACTGGTTGCTGTGGTTTTGAACTGCCTGGAAACTCTAGTCTGGATCCCGCAGGGCGAGTGGACTCTGGTCGAGGCTTGGGCTGGGGCTTAGGAGCAAGAATGGGCTTAATAGTGGGGTTTTTTTCCACAGCAAAAGGTTTGGGAGTGAGTCGCGGCTTGGGGCCTGGTGCAGGTTTGCTGGGTTCTGGAGTGATGATATGGGATTGAGTGATCTGGGGAGTCTCGACCGTCTTGTTGCTGGAGTCGGTCAGGGGACTGAGGTGAAGTCGTCCTCCCGCCACAGGCCTCCCTACCTCCCCAGTCTGAACCTCCACCTGAGCAGCCATGGTCTTCAACTGCACAAAAAGATATTTAATAGCTATTTATACACAGTACTCCTTATTCTATCGCCACATTACATTGGACTTTGCCTTGGGTGTGCCTTACACTGCACTGTGAGATGACTGATATTTACCGTGTGTGTAACCATGTTGATAATAAATGTTTTACCATCTGAACGGAAATTGATGGGACAGAAAGTCCTGCCCTCAAGAATCTCTGACTTTGTGAAACTGTCAATAATACATACTAAGTGCTGAATGCTACTCAGCTGCTTAAGTGTCAGCGTCCTGTAATCTGTCCTCGCTGCTTTACACTTTGAGTCATTGGGAGAATAGAGCTGTTGTATTAGTAACATCTGTTAGTTTTCAGGATTTTTGTAAAAAAGGCTGTTTTTTTTCCATTGTTATTTACATTTTTCTGACTACAAAGCTGTGTATTAATGAAGCACACTGATCTATGTTTATTAGATGTTAAATAACATTTACGTTTACATTAAATTACACATGTTCTATTTCTCTGCAGACATTGTGACTCGGAACAGTGAAAGCACAGGTGAGCTGAAGCTAATAATACTGAATGGCATGCAGTAACTACTTGTGCTTTATCGGTAATAAAATGCCAGAACCACAGCTTCAGCCCTGCTTCATCCGCTGTGTGGGTTGTGAGCTCAAGTTTCAATACTTTTTCCTCACAGCAATTTACATTTTATTTTTACATACAATACATTTGTTTGGCTACATACTTTCTATATTCTTTTAGGGTTTATTTTAATGTCATTTGCACTACAAACAACTAGTACAGCATATTCTAGGTAACATTGAGCGAAACACTGCTTAGCATTTTTATCATGTCATACATTTTGTTCTAGTGTGTTTTGAAAAATATTATTGCTGCCTGAAGTCTGTTTAATTGACATTGGGTTATTATGTGCTATAATTTACCTTTGAGCATTTTTTGTCACGGTTAATTGTAATTGGTTGAAAATACCTTTTGTGCATTACTAAGCTGAATTATATGTAAGTCAGTGATGACTACTGAACGCCTGATCCTAAGACACGGGAGAGCTACTGATCAACTGTCACCATTTTAGTCAGGGCGAGACAGTGAATACAGGATTCCACTGTAAACTCACACCAGGTTCCCATTGAAGACTGAACTCCTCCTCTAATGAACTTCCATATGTTTATTTCACAACCTGACTTCTCAGTCAAAAGGAGCAGACTCTTTGGTCTTTGGACACTCTGACAATAATCACACTCATTAGATGTTTCTTTAATGAGTATAAAGACTAAAAGAAATCACTTTCCATGCAGTTCAGAGGCTCCTTTATTGCAACTGATAATGATTTCCACATGTTCCTGTGTTGTGTCATAGCGCTTTTAGACAAATGACATGCTGGAAGAAACCCCTGTAAAAACGCCAGCATATCTTACCTGACCAGTCGTCAACCGTCTGCTGTGGAGCTCTGGCTACTGTTCGAATCAAGCAGCAGAGTCATATCCCTTGGGAGGAAGGAGCTGAAGGAGTCTGGACAAAGAGAAATGTGCTCTGTGTTAACAAAGCATATAAACGTTTCCCTCTTGAAAGCTGGGGTAGGAAAATCACAGCAGCGTTGCTATAGGGTTGTTCAAAGGTGTCTCACGCCTCCATAAAGAAGCGCATAGACGATTATGTTTACAGGAACATGAGTCAACATAGTCACACCCATAGATCTGCTCTAATGACATAGGTCCAGACATAAAAGAACAACAAAATACAAAATCATTATTAACTAAATGATTTTTTGGTTGATTTATGCTGTTGTTCTGTCTGCATTATGTCTCTGATTGCTGGTTACCTGCCATAACCCACTCACAACGTCCGATATCCATTCAAATCTGATTTATTGGTGCTGGAGCTATAAACACGAATATGAATGCACTACTGCCGTTTTGTGTCTCACCACATTTCTTCTTTCTGTGCATCTTGTTTGGTAAACAAACTGATGATAAGCTAAAAGAATAACTCCTTCGTTGTCAGTTAAATGGATTCAGTCCTTGCATTTATGGCACAAATATGAAAAGGAAAAGAAACAAAAGCCGACTGAAAGAATATTGACTCGAGTTCTGCAGCCATGAGCTTAAAAACCTGAACTTCAGAAGTTAACAGGAAAAGCCTTTGCTAAGATGGAATGCTAAACATTCGCCGAGATGGTGGGTCCAACATCAGAGGGGGGGATTAGGACACTCTTATACAACATCAGACATACCAGTATCTCACACAGCCTAGCAAAACACATACATGTGTTGAATACGCAAAACAACTGGCTTTTAAGCAGGAAAAGTGTGACATGCGTCTGCGATTCCCATCAGGAAGTGCAGGACAAAGGCAAAGCCAGCATAAAGTCTGCGGTGTTGTGACTCAGTGATATGAGCAAAAAATCATGTCAATAGCCTGGTTGGGCCAGTTTTACAGCGTAAACCGCGGAACAAGGACAACACACAACTTAAATAACAAAAAGAGCAGCTATTTTAACTAAGTGTACAACAAATCTGTAAACTACACTCCACCATGCTTAACGTTAACGAGGTCCTCTCCACTGCTCTGATCTGTTCTCTGTGAAGCTGGACCAGTGGGTGACTCACTGGTATTAATCAGGACCCAGTATGAGGAGGTAACATCAAAGTACAACAATAAAAACATTTATTTGAATTATGTTTCCGAAAACACACACAAGAACATCGGCGAGATGTCGATTGGGAAGAAAGACATAATAAGTTTATTATATAATAAGTCTAAATTATTCTGTAGCAAAGACCAATTCACATTATTAGTGTTTTTCTAAAACGACCATTGTGATTAAATTCGTCTCCCACTGTGGAGACTGCTCAGCTCAGACACCACGTATCGCAGACGGCACATCGGTCCAATTTAGCAAAACACAGAGTTGGCCTGCTCGCAAACAGATCACCCAATGCATCAGAACTATGCGCAAGTTCTACCCGAGCCTGGCCCATTCACGGCAAATGCGAAGTTCAACCAATCTCCAAACCGCAGAGACTTTAGATAAGATGAGAGCGCAACAGCTTGCTGGCTAGCAACCGCAAGCTAACGAGTGAAGGAGCTGGACTCCAAAATGGAAACACTGACCGAACCTGTGTTTCGCTCGCTGTTTGATCCAAACTGGAGACAACTTACCAAGATGGGAAAGTCCGTGCTGCCTCTTTGATGGTGCGAACAACTTCAAGCGCAGCGGTTTCGGTTAACTAGCAAAGCATTTACGAAGTGTGACATCTGACTTTTGCAGGGGCTAGAAGGGTAGCTAAGTTAGCAGGTTCACTTAGCTAGCCAACGGGCTGGCGGCTATCCCGTCTCAGGTTGCAAGCGTTGTTGACAGGATCGACTAGACAGCGCTGAACAAGCCGCCGGACTGGTTAGCCACTACGCTGCCGTCCAGTGATCCACCAAGACATACGCTTCCGGTTGTAACTTTCATAATAAGATTAAATAACTCATAAACGGGAACATTCAGGTGACTAAAGCGCTGGGTTTTCTTGCAAACATATTCATAAAAGTATTAACGCAGGCGGCGATCACTTTTTTCATTTACAGGACATTGTTGAGCAGCTAACGTATAAGTCCAAGCAACTCTTATTTTAATGATAAATCACCCTGATTTCCGAATGATTATAGCTGAAAAGAATAGCTTGACACATTAGCAGCTCCCAATAGAGCGCAAACGTGTGATGTGAATGTGATTGAATGAGAATGAGGTGCCATCCTATACAAAGTTTTCTTTTATAGTTTTCGTTTCTAGTTGTAACTTGTTTTAAAAGCTGTTTAGAAAATGATTGTAACATACGCTTTTCTAAATAAGAAATGCTGACACATAAATCCAACAAAATTAATATAATTAACATCGTTAGACGTCTTATTAATCTGAATTTGATCTTTATAGGACAGTCAAGATTTGTCTTAGACAAATTAGCTCACTGTACTCCACAGATAAAGCCTGTTAATACTGCCCTCAGCTGGAGAACAGTAAATACCATGTCGCTGCTGTACCGTGCACTGTCCTTTACTTCCCAGTGTTTGACCTTAGAACACAAAAGCCTGCACTGCCCTTGACAAGAACAAATAGCAAACTCAAACATTCAGTTCGATTGTGCATAATTGTTTATTCCCCTTGCCACAGACTAGTTACAATTACTAGTCTATTAACTTGCTCAAAATTAAAAGGGAAATATTGAACTCCAAAAAAAAGAAAGAAAAAAAAAAGTTAAATCCACATTTTATCTGGTTTTGGAAGCAGTCTTTAAATGTCAGCAAACCCTTAACATCACACATTTCCAACACTGAAATTAACCTGTTATGTTTAATGTTATGTTATCAAACATTCTACAAGATGACAGGAGAAACTGATTGTAAGAAAAGTGTGTATTTTAAGTTAAACCAGTCAAAATATACTGTGTGTGCTGTTGAAAAACAGATCTAATCTCTCTTTTTTTTTTACAATACTGTGTTTTCATGTCCTTGCGATGATATTTGCACATTGTGACGGTGTCATTGCAAAATACTAGGACATAGATGCAAAAGCAGGGATGCTTAATCTATTTTGCTGAAGCAGGATAAAACAAAAGTCCAAATTACCAGTGAAAAGCAATAAAAGTTTGATTTCCATCTTTTTGAAAGGTTAATATTCCAGATGGATGTTTGAGCACTGAGTATCATGGAAAGAGTCAAATGGTGCATACCAGCAGCTGGCTGACTGCTTTTTTAATATAAACCACCCTATCTCTCATCCATATTTTTCACGGGTCCTAGATGCAATGCTGCACTGTGTTAATGAATGAAAAGTCACATCAAATGAGGTCCAGTTGTTTGGTATTTCCTCAGCATCAATGCATTACTAAATGTCACCCATTAAGAATTTTACTGTGTAAAAATGAGATTGATGCTAAGTTTTGACCTACTGTTTGTTTTAATGTCAATTTCACTACATAAAACCCCAGTGGTGTATTAAGCAAACAGAAAATCTGAAACTGAAGCTGCATGAACTTTGGCTACATACTTAAACCTACTTCCATAGCTTACAGTTCCAAGAACGATCTGCACAGAAAGAACACAAGCAGAGGGAAGATCAATTCAAGAAACTGTGTGAATAAATGAAATTCAGTGTTATCTACTTTGTGTGAACCATGGATGTACTAAACAGAAGCTTCTGCTTTTTCTTCTTCTTTTTTCCTCCTCTTTCATCTGTAAGAAAAGGCAAAGTGTGAATGCATCAAACTTGTCTTTAAACTAAATTGAATTCACTGTATTTAGTATGTCATAGGCTTCACACCTGGGTCAGCCACATGTTGTGGTGGGGAAGCTGGACCACTGTCCAGCTGAAGAAGCGCCTTCTCAAAAGCCTGGCTGAAAGAGTTCTGGAAACTGGGCACGGGGACACGGTCGGACCCGTCACTCTCCCCATCACTATCTGCTGTGGGCGGGACCAGCAGCTTATCTATAGGGCACAAAACACAGTACTAACGTCATGAGGGATTTAGCAACTTTGACTATTCCACAACCACAGAAACCGGTTTTACAGGAAAGACCCAATAAGAAACAAAGCCCTAGTAATTTCACCAACACACCTGTAAGTAAAAACTGGTTTCAGAGAATCCTCACCCCACTTCCTCCTATTTACACTCTATGCTGCAAATTTCAATTTGTTTCTAGAGAAGATTCTTTGGCCAAACTGACTGCACACTCCAAACATTGAGTCTGGCCTATATTGTGCAGCTTTTTGGTTAAGCACTGAGGGGGTAGCATCATTACAATTGGGCAATACTTGGGGAAAACCTGCTATTGAAGACGGCAGTTCAGACACTCAAAGTATTCAGAAAGTGGAGTAGGGTGAATACTTTCTGTTTTACGTTAAAACCCATCGGTGGGTTCGGGTGGAATCAACCACTGTAAGTTTAAATGGAATAAGAACGTAAGCGCAAGGAAGAAGGGACACTGACAACAATTCCACGTGTTCCAGTGCAGCTCATGAACAGAAACCAGTATGCAGTATTGTACTATGTTTGCTAACAGTAATGTGATTCATGCAGGTATTATAATGTAAGCATTTTACTGGATATTAATTCTAAATGGAAATGGTGAAATTAATGATAAGTAAAATATTATAAAATTTGGAATAAAGCTGCATTTATAAGTTCACCAAAGCATCTACAGTCTTCCACTACCTTTCTTTGGAGTGATCCTGGGCCCAGCATCAACTCTGGCCTTTCCATCTCTTAGCATCTACACAGGACAAAGTCAGTGTATCACCAGATCAAATATGCACATTATGTGCTTTAACATTAGACCAGCAGCCATGATTTAGGTGACTCTTCTGATACAGTGAGGTTCAGCCAACACATGTTGCACAGATCATACACACCTGTGCAAAGGACATGCAGTGGGAGTCATCCTCCACACTACCCACAGTGGGTAAAGGGCTTTGCCCATTCAGACTCGGGAATCTCATCCCATCTAAGGCGACAGAAAAAATGCTCAGTTCACATTTTTCTATGGTGAAGCTATGGGGAGACAGAAGAGTGTGAGAAAAAAAAACAAGCATACCAGAGGAGGGACTGGTGCTGAGGGGTGAAGGAGGGTCAAAAGTGAAGTCCGGAATGGGGGGACTGCTGTTGTGGGGTGGGGAGCCGAATGCTGGGAAATGGTGAAAGTTTTCCAATCCAAAACGCACTTCAGGATCTGCGGAAACACCAGTTTAAATGAAATGTCAAAGTAATTGAACTGTGCATATCATTATAGGCTGTGGTCATAAACTGCTCAGATGTACTTACATCTCCCCTGCTTCTTGTACTCCTCCATTTCAATTTTCTTCTCTCTACGCTTCTCATCCCTCAATTTCTTCTGCCTCAAGTGCTTTCGTTTCTCCAGGTCATCTAAAAGTTTTAGAAAATGACAATAAAACGCGTGCTACAACTATAAACTCACATAATGCAAACAGTATGATGTCCCACCTGCAAATGTGTCCAAAGTTTCTTGGGTCAAAATTGGTGGCTTTAAAGCCAACTCACAGATGCTGAACTCGCATGTGAGTGGCAGATGAGCCAGGTAGCGATGGCGACGACGTATCTCCTGTAATGGAAATCAAAAATAAAACAAATTTAACATGGCAGTTTAAATCTAAATAAAGACATTCACAAACTGCCGTGATCACTGTTCAGCTATGGAGGCCTTCACTGAAATGGCTACACTGTGTGATGCATGTTTCATTGTTTGCTCACCTCTGTGACTGTGTGTCCCACAATTTCCACCACTGTGGCAGTAATCACGTCAGGACTGGCCTCCAAGCTGCCGTATTCACGCAACAGACAGCGTACATTCAGAGGATGCAGAAACATCTGCTGGCAGTCATCAGCTGGAGGGAGAAACATGCAAGTGAATGCAAGAGGTGAAGAGAAAAACAAAAAAGTGTCAAGACCAAAAAAAAAAAAAAGTCTATGGAGCCAAGACAAACAGGCTACTTGCACCTTAATAGTAAGCCTCCAGAAAGCCCATCATGCTTTCTGTGATTGTTGTATACAAGATTTTTCAGCTATGTTTATAGGTTGTTAATGTTACTTAGAAGCATTTGCGTCTTAGGTATTTACTTCTGTATAATCAGGAAACCTCAGAGTAACATCTCTTTTATAGCAGATAAACATAGAATCTAGCTAAGGGGAGTTTGTGCAAACCTTACGAAAAGTCTGGAGTGCCGGGAATTACAGACCTTGGTAAAAATAGTAGTAGGGTCCATGCGCCACACTGGCTGAGGGACGGCCTGACTGTGGCTGGTTAGCAGGGGTTTTCCCATCAAGCTGAGGCTTTGGAGCTGCATCCAACATCCCCTCTGGAGGCTCTTCCAGCACACACTGCAAAATGTCTTCAGCAATCTCTGGCAGCTCTGCAGTGGTCTCCTCTTGAAGCTCTACCACTTGGTCATCAAATGCTGAGGAATACTGCAGCACAGGCTGAAAAGGAAACACGCTCATTACACACCTCACAGTCAAGTGGATGTCATAATGATGCAGAAACAAAACACAGTGGGATCCTGTCGTAGACTTTAGTGTAGAAAGGGTGAAGTTTCCTACTCACCTTGGCACAGGTGACGTTAGTCACCACTTCCTTCACTGGAGAAGAAGGTCCTTCCAGGGTCAGAGAAGACAAGTCAAGGCCATGTGCTGCATTTTCTTTTTGCTGTTTCAGAAGAGTTTCCTCTTGCTCCTAAACAATTAAAAGAAAATAAATGTGCACATGTAAAAATAAATCCTACAGGTTTAACAGATTTAGCATTACTTCTTGAAGAAAAAATGTCTTTGATACCCGCATTATTTCTGTATTCTTTTTTTATACAACATTTTATTTCCTCTATGTATTGTCTTCTGTTTACTCATCATTATGGGAAAAAAAATAACCAAATTGCTTTTCATGTAGCTTTGGCAAACCTGCAAAAGACACAGTGCGCTCTGGATAAAGCAGCCTTGGGCTTCGTCTTCCAGGCCAAGCTGAGTATGAAGGACTGCCTTCTCCTCTTCTACCAGGGCCAGGACCTGTTCCACAGAGGTCAGCAGCAGCTTGGAGTATGGGCTGAGACCCATGTCTAGTAAACACATGTTAACAGGGGTATAACAAAAGTTTTCAAAGCATCACGTCGCCTCTTGTTTCTCATCAGTAGGTATAATAATGTAAATAAATATTAAAATAAATCTGTTTTAAAAAGCCTCTTATTGACTTTTCATACACAAAGAAGATGCCCTCCTTTACCTCCAAAGCGAACAGGCTCCTCCACCTTCACCCAGTGAGAACTAGGCAGGGCCACCAGGGAACCCTTTTCCCTCTGCATCAGGCGCATGGTTATTACATCACCAACTGCATACTGCCTGGTCTCCATAGCAACCACACTGAAAAATAATACTAAATGTCAGAAACCATAGCAAAGCAACAAACAAACAAAAAAAACTCAATCCTGAAGGCTTCTGCATGTGTTTTAATGTCTAATGCTCAAATATATATGACTCTTAAAATATGAAACATGTACAACGTTTTTTTACCTCTTCAGGTCAGCAGTGTGCACAGCCTCATGACAGATAGGACACTTGGACCAGTCCTTGTCACTAAGAGACAGATAGTGCAGCATACACGGCCAGCAGAAGATGTGTCCACATCGGGTGATGCGTGCTGCCACAGGAGGGTAGAGGCAGATGGGGCAAGATGGCACCTCATGACTATAGATACGCTGCAGAAGTACACAAATGCATTGTAACTACATGCTTAGATAGATGAAATTACTTTTTTTTACTTTGCTGTGCTACCAGTGGATACATTCAATGAATAACTAGCACTCACCACTTGCTGCACAAAGTCCCAGTTAACCAGAGTGTCTGGATCAGTGAAGTGAGCCTTGTAGTCCTGGTCATCAGTCACAGCAAACTGGCAACTAGGACACACAACAATGAGTTTAGTTCCACAAGTTTAGGCTCTGCAATTAATATTGTCAGTTGTGTAAGGTGCTACTCACTTGGCCTGCAGAAATAGCTCCTTGTTAAAGGGCTTATGCTTATGGCCCCACTTGTTTCGGCGGCCCCAGCAGGAGGGGCCTCCATCCCCAACACCGCCATTACCTCCACGGGGTTCAAAAGTGAAGTTCAGCAAGTGGTTCAGGCTTATTTTCTTCGGTCCAGAAAACTGAGCCGGGCTAAACTCTGCCCGGCGTGTCTCCGCTACCTGGAGATGCAGAAGTGAGTACATGGTACATTTTACTTTATATATTACAAAATATTTTCATATAACAGACATCAATAAAATGCTTGGTCTTTAAAAAGGAAAATGTTTGGAAGATATTAAATACAACTGACTATTAAAATACCAACCTCCTCACGTCGTCCTCCGCCTGTAACACCATACTGTCGACCGCCACCTCTCTGAGGGGGTCTCTTGTCAAAATTCTTGCTTTTCTGTGAATTGGTGTGGCGAGGGCCTTGGAAATTGTCGGTTTTAGGAAAAGACGGTTCACGCTTGCGGTTGTACCGCTTGGAGCCACCATTATTTTTACTTTCTGAAATTAAAGTGAACATGTGTTAGTTAGAAAAATGCATACATTTTATGAATCAATATAAACATCCTAATTTTGTTTTGGGTGATGTTTCCAACTGAGCTTCCTGCTTCATTCTCCACAGTTACATTATAGTTATTCGAACTGCTGTCCATGGGAGCAACTGAAATTTGGAATTAGCTTGTGACCAAATACACGATTATAGAAAAGAAAAGGGTTTTTATATGATAACACAAAACTTTTATAGCTTTTAGGAGTATATATGTAGGTATGTAAATTAGATCGGTATGTTAGATTGGTATGCAAATGATAGAGATGGCTGGAGGACAAAACTTTGTTAGTGTATTAATTATTTGTTGGAAGTAGCACTGTTTATCTGAATAGCTAAATATATTGTGCTTTTCGCATACAGGGCTAGTAACCACAAACACAGTAATGTCTGCAAACATTAGCAGTAGTTTTGAGTGTTGATATGTCAAATGTTTTGGCAGCGACGTCAGCCATAGCAGATAAACAACCTCTGCTCCACTGCTAGGCCCCAACAGGCCACACTGTTTAGCTAGCTCAAAGCGCCTCACAACATTACTGTACATTACTGTTGTTGACTGCTGCTTCTCACCTGGTTTGGGTTTAGATTCGCCCGGCGCTGGACCCGTGGAACTGGAACGGGGCGGAACCTTGGTGCTGGTGCTGCTGTTGGGATTTTTCTCCATGACTGTCTCCGTGTACTGAGCGGTGCTGAGGCCGAGCTCCGGGCAGAGAGGCGCGGAGCTCTCTAGCATCAAACGGAAAAACGAAAGGGGACGACGGACTGCTGCGAGTGCGGGTCAGGCGACGAAGGCCCAGATTCATTTCTGTCAAACGCGGGGACCCCATCACGGCGACATCTTGACAGCAAAACAAACTCGAGAAAAAATAAGAGACACGATATCGGCGTCTCAAAATATACTGGCCTTTGGAAGTGAGGACGAAAGCTCGCCACGCGGGGCCAAGACCCCTGTATTGAAGTGTGGATTTCACGCTAAGGAAATCAAACTGCCCTTAAAAAGGCGTTACGTGTTTTCCAGAAGCTGGAAAACGCGACAAAATTATGACTTTAACCCAAAAAACAGATCCGTTACAACGAACTTGCACTAATGGCGACGGGTCGCCAGACAAGAACCTGAGAGACCCGGATGTTTCTTATACTGCCTGCACTATTTAGTACACAGGCGCACATAGGGTATTGTGGGAAATGTAGTATTAAAAACTAACCAAGCGAAATCATTATGTCGAATATTTATATTGAATACATTAGCAACACTAGACCCATTCAAATATTAAGATATACCAGTTTATACCAACAATTAACTCAGTGAGTATTACATTGTAAATGTATTTATGTCAAAGTAATTTAGGGCCACATCAAAAAACACGTGATTCAAGATAAGTAAACTTTAATTTACAAACAAAATAGTATACTTATAGAACAGAGTAGAAATAAACTCATAAAAACAAACTATTTCAGAAGCCTTTATCCAAAATGATAACAATTCAGTATCAACACTAGATCCTTTTCAAGGAGACCCATTTTGACCTGACAGCTAACTAAAAATGTTTTGTGACAAACACTAAGACATATGTCTCTGCATTAAAGACAAACTCACAGTCTTTTCTTTAATAACAAATGTACTGAATATCTGAATTAAACCATTTTAACTCAGTCCCCTTAAATCTCAGAACCAAACAGTTGCCAAATTTACTGCAGAAAATCACTATGACTGTGCTTCTTCATCCTCCTCACTCTCTGATTCAATATGAAATTCCTCATTGTTTCCTTTTGTTAGGGAACAGTTCAGGATTGCTTTGCGAACCTCTTGTTTTTCTTCTGGCAATAGAAACGAAAATGAATTAGTAAAAATACATTTTTGGTAATCTTGCATTTAGTCTACCAGTCTCTAGTAAAATGTACAATCTGCAATGCAAAACAAAATTCTGTAAAACAAATTGCCTTCAAAGTGACGATAAGAAATAAAACAATAAATACACATATATAAAAAACTCTAGTTACTTATGCATGATAAAGACTTATAAATAATAGCTAGAATTAACTAGACCAAACAACATACCTTCATTTCTACATTTAGGGAGCATACGATGAAGTTGCTGGGTGTTGTACCTGACCAAAAACTTTTGACATGTTCTAATGGTTCCTAAAACACAAACACACACACACACACACACACACACACACACACACACAAAGTCAATAGTACTTTTCACATTTAAATAGCTGTTGTTAAATGTATGACTTGGTGATTATGAAAGTTTTTTACCTCCTACATGCAAACAATTAAGAAAACAGGGGATTTTGTGTCCACGGGCATCGATACTGGTAATAAAAGGCAGTGCAGACCAAAGTAGCTTGTAAGCTCTTCTAAGAAAACGCAGGAATACTATTCCAGTGTGGGCATTCAGATATTTTACTGGAAAAAATGAAACACAGACAGATCAGTCAAAACTACAGCACCGTTAGAACAATACAGCATTTATTACGGAAATGAACAATGTGAATATTTGCTGTGCTTTTAAAATGAACACAGGATTTTCTCTTTTATTGAAAAGGGTTATATCTTTCCTAAAATAGTCAGGTTAGCACCGCTTACTTGAGAATCTCATGCTGCAGAGAGCCGCCCCATAGTCACCGTGTATGCGGGCCACCGCTGTTTTTACTGCCGCTAACACAGCTCGGTCATCCAGCAGCAACAGTTGGGTCCGGTCTGACACATTCAATTCACACAGCAAATACCTAACGAAAGAAGAACTATCGTCAAATATTACAGTGACACAAAATAAAAGCGAATGCTACGTGAAACGCATGTTTTACCTGGCTTTAACGCGAACCATTGCTGTCCCACTCTTCTTCCGTGAAAACTTCCGTCCACAAAACTTAACTCCACTTGGTAAGTCGCGCCAGCGCCACCCGCTGGACATCGGTGGCGGCGACGGATGTGCTTAACGCTAGTTACGTTCTTCTTTTTTTCACCCTAGTTAGGTTTACTAAGGAATGTGAATGAATAAAATTCACTGAATATAAATGCAATTTTATAAAACGGAAGAAATAACTTCAAAGCGCTGTAGTTTGAACAAAATAGCCCGGTTTACGAATTCTTATACAAACACCCAGTTAAAAAGAGGAAACGGGAAGGCCTGCGGTAAAACCATTCATACCCCGTCGGTAACTATGACAACCCCCATCGTTCTCAGCCAATCACAATCTCAGTTTTCTGTGTCCGATACACGTTTCACGCCATCTTGAAATTACAACCACAGTTTATCAAGTAGCTCCCCTGAAATTAGGAAGCACAACGAACTCTTTTCACTATAGCAAAAAACGTCCGGTATGAACAGTTCTCAAAGCAAACCGGCACCAAAAATCAGCAAAGTACAGACGGACGCAAATACCGGCTCGGAGACGAACAGCAGAGATCGAAAAACTGGAGGAATGCTGAAAAAGCTCAAGTCAAGGCGCAGTCAAACGGATAAGTGGCCCGTGTTCACAGAGGATGAACTCCGGGCTCTTGGCACAGATATTTCTCCAGACCATGTCCTGGGTCTCCGGGCTGTGACGGAAGGCAAGTTGTGTTCCGTGAGCGTTAATTTGGTCACAAATGAGCCATACTGCTCAGCTTTTGCTGCATGCTAAGTGTGGCTAAGTGCTCGGTTTTGAGTCAGCCAAATGGTCTTCTTACTAAATGGACAATATTATGTATATAATCACTTGGGTGACTATAAATAACGAAAGACATATATTATATATATGTGTAATAACATGGGTACCCTAAGTAGATTTCCAGGGGCGTAGCTAGGAATTTTCAACCTTGTTCAGGGACCCACGTCTTATTGTCTGTAAAGGTTTAATGGCCGTTAAAGTATTGAACTTTTTCCTGTATCAAGATTTTCATCCACTTTTAAAGCCCTCATTGAGATTGGAAACATTTTAGTTGCTCTTGTTAGGTTTTAACTATTACATACAAAATAGTTGAGGCTGGTTACATGCTAGTATTAACATTCTGCTCTTTTTAACGAGTTGTGAAAATGTGTTGGACCAGGAGTGTTTGGGTGACAGTGTGTTTACCAACTAAATAACAATTTACAAAAATTTACAAAATCGGATCGGTTCTCTGCAGAATTGCAAATTGAACCAAGTCTAAAGCTGCACAATACGAAGTAATCTAACTGAATATTTTATACAACCTCTCTCTTAGTCATCGCATTTCACACCACTGGTGACTGAGTCCAACTCAGACCCCACAGTCTAGCACAGAAGCAGCTGAAGCCTTCTATTGTTTTTGATCCTTTCTCAGACAAGAGAACAATGACATTACTTCCTTTCTTTTTCCACCTCACCTTGTTTAAAATTTGGGAGCTGTTCTCTAGCATTACACACTGGTTCAAAGTTGCAGGAACCATAAAATCAATAATGAATTTCTAATAATATTACACATAATATCTGTTACCTCAGTAAGAGTGGACCCCTGTTTAAAAGTATTTAATCATATATGTACCAGTAATAGCTTTATCAAATGGGCCATAATTTTTGTTTATCCATGAATCCATAATGGTTTCTCACTGTTATATAATGGTCTTATTTGCCGTATGTGTGCACCTTTGCTAATATGAGCCTATGCTTATTTCACTTCACAGACTACCTTTGCAAACCTGAAGACAATGTCTACAACATTGACTTCACTCGTTTTAAAATCAGGGATCTGGAGACAGGGACAGTGCTGTTTGAAATTGCCAAACCTCCCAGCAGCGGTAGGTGGCTTGTGACACCACACTAAGCTTAATGTGTTGAAAATGTTGGACAACCTCAAATGATGTACATTATTGTAGCCTCCTTTACATATATTTAGTCTGAGGTAGGTGCCAAGTAGATGATTGATAGATAGATAGATAGATAGATAGATAGATAGATAGATAGATAGATAGATAGATAGATAGATAGATAGATAGATAGATAGATAGATAGATAGATAGATAGATAGATAGATAGATAGATAGATAGATAGTGTTTTTCAAAGCACCCTATCTCATCTGCTTCATAAATGGCACGTTCCTTTGTTCTTTTCTCCTTTTGCATAGAGATTACCTGTGTCATTTACTTCATTCAACAACTTTTTGGAACTATATGTAGTTGTGACTGCTAAACAGTATGTAAAGGAATGTACAAAGGAAGGTAAGTAGGTGACTGTATGAGAGGCTTCAGTTTACCTCACAATCAGATATGTTTTCCTTCCCGATCACCTGGGGGCATTCAGTCAAGCAAAACCTCAGCTCTATAACCATTACATGTTGTTAGAAGACAATGGTATTGCTTTCAGAGCATTTGGGTGTAATTTCCTTTCCTCTGATAATTGCTATTTCAAATGTCTGAGGATTCTTAGTCATTCCAGATGATGATTATCCTACAGTACACATGGTGTGCAGGGGCAGCAGCTTACATACAAGAGGCTTTGCCTGCTTTGACTGACTACCTGAAGTAGCAAGTTTGTACCACCTTGTTAGCGTTAAAAGATTTTGTAAGCTTATGATACATTACTCTCCTCTTGACCACTTACTTGACACAACCACTTACACACACAATATGCGCATTGCTGTTTTCACTGCAGTGACTCCTGTTTGAATGTCCAACTGCTGAATCTTGTTTTAAAGAGCCGACTCTTCTGTGTTTCTGATTCTGTTGTTAATCAGAATTTATGTACAATACAGCAACACAGTGTTAACTCATTGTCGTTCTCTGTATCAGGCCCGGTGGAAAGCGAGGAGGAGACTGGAGATGCAGACACCAGTGCAGGGCGTTTTGTCAGATACCAGTTTACACCAGCCTTCCTAAAGCTGCGCACTGTTGGTGCAACGTAAGTGGATGCATTGTAGTTCTACCCTTTTCTAATCAACCTGTTGCATTTTCCAATTATAAGTTTTATCATTCTTCTTTGTATTTCCAAAATTCAGTGTGGAATTCACCGTGGGAGACCGGCCAATTAACAGCTTTCGTATGATTGAGAGGCATTATTTCCAGGGACGCCTACTCAAGAACTTTGATTTTGATTTTGGCTTTTGCATTCCCAACAGTCGCAACACATGTGAACACATATATGAATTTCCACAGCTTCCAGACGACCTCAGTGAGTTTTATGTTTAGTCTACCAGTCTTTAAAATGCTATTAATTATATATTTTACATATTCATTTGTATTTTTATGTCTATTTTATGTGTATTTTCTTTGTTTTTTTTTAGTTCGTCAAATGGTGGAGCATCCTTATGAAACCAGATCAGACAGCTTCTATTTTGTGGACAACAAACTAATCATGCACAACAAAGCAGATTATGCCTACAATGGTGGCCTGTAATACCTGAAGGAAATGTGTCCAATACTTCCAAAGGAATCACCTCTTGGATCATAAACATCCAAAACCTTCTGTCTGGAGGATTACAGTATTTTCCTTATAGACACTCCTATGAACGTGACAACATTCTTTAGAACCAGTGGACCACATCTGCCTTTAGATTAAATCTGTCCATTAATAATACCTCATAGAGCTCAGTTTCCAGGACCCAGAGGAAAGTTCTGTTAAATATTTCTCTGACTGAAACCTTTTTCTTCTATCTTTTGTTTTGTCAAGTATTATGTTACATTTCAAACCCTTGCCTTACTCTTGCTGTCTCTGCTGGAAAGGGACACTTGAGTTGCAGACCTCTCAAGGCAAAGCCTATAGATGTTTTACTTAATTCTATAATTACTTAAGTATATAGATGTTATTAGTTTATGTTTATTTGAACTACCTTCTGCAGTTGACAATTGTGTTTCTTGTATGGGAAAACAAGCATTAACTAGATGTTTTACAGTATTGTTAGTGATAGATGATCATGTAGCAATAGTTAAGTCATTAGAATTTCTTCCAGATGTATTTTTTCTGCTAAATGTTTCACAATTTTATTACAAAAAACTTTACATAAATCCCTGGGAATCCAGTCTTTGTTTTACATGCTGTTATAAACAAAGTATTGAATCTAAATAACTGGACTTGACAAATATTTTTTATGATCTTTCTTAACTCCAGTAATAGATTCAAATCATTTGAAGATTGTCCTCAGTTAATTTGGCATAACCGCCCTGTTGAGCCCCCACTGCACAAGGAGGGTTGGCCCCCTGTGGTCACTGAGTTCATCTGCTGCTGCTCTGTGCTCAGGTTCTCTGTCTAACAGTAAAATGCCATAGTAGCACACAGCTTTGTAGTTGATCCATTTTTAATGAGTCACCAGGGTTGATAGAATAGTTGATGTTTCTCTCTATTCATGGAAACCCCTTTTAAAACCTCTCTTGTACATAATCATGTACAATCATGAAATGAACATAATCTAATGAACTATTTCAATAGCATCAGCAAAAAATCTTTATAGCGTCCATTTATCTGAGATTACTTTAAAACCATGAATTATTTAAATATGGTAAAAGTGAAGGAAAATATTTCATGCCTTGTTTATTGTCAGCATTGATGTAGCATTTATTTGAAAAATGTGTAATTAATCGGCTACATTTTTTTCAAAACCAAAATTGCACAAATGCAGAGCACCAGTAATTAGGGCTTCCATTTATTTTACAGTGTAACATTATTTTGTTGCTTCTTTTGTTGAGATGTTCATTTTGTTTTTTATGCTGAGGAACATTTTGCTGTATCCATTTGTTAAGGAAACCATGTGGTATGACGCTTCCTTTGGACAATAAGCCGAAGGACAAACATCAGAGTGTCACTACTGACGTGTGAAAGCGGGAGGTATTGCAACAGCAGTGACATCTCCTCATGTAGTCCTTACCTAAGTTCAGTAGGTAATTTTAAGCACACACTTGCTGCAGCCTCTGAGCTCAGTAACCCCATCTACCCTCACTTGTGTCTCAGTTTTAGTGCTGGTTAGCATTACTGGTAATAATTAAAGTACCTGGTAAAACACATGATTTGCCAAACAGCTCAGGCTCTCTTATTTTATGTAAAGGCCTAAATACATTGATACATTTGCATATTTCATCTGATAACCTGTTGCATGGACTCCATTTTAATCATAATGTATATGATTTTTTGTAAATAAAAAATGACTGAATACATTTAAACTGAAAATCCCTTGCTCATTACGTTATTTGTTCCCAGTAGCTTACTTAAACAATGTATTTACTGAACATAAAACAGCAGGTAATACAGTCTGAACAAGAACAGAAAAGATTTCGTTTCTAATTACCATTACTAAGAGGAGGACATATTAATATAATTTTTGACTACTAGTCTAGTTCAGAATAACTAAACATTCTTATTTTTATTATTATTTGTTATTATGCGCTTGTTTCTTGGAGTTGAATAGAGACAGTGAATAACAAAGCGCGTGTTCTGACAAGTGCTCAGTTTTTCCCACGGTTCCGGTGAACGGACTACGTTACCCAGAATCCTCAGCTAAAAACAAGACGCCGCTACCATCAGGAGCAGCAGCACGTGTTTTGCAATGGCGACCTCCGCTAAAAAGACGGTAGCGACTTCTGATGACAGCAGCAGTGACGACGAGCAGCTAAAAAGGTGCCGGGAGGCGGTGTGGGACACGCGAAGCGGCAAAAGCGCAGGTGATGCAGCGGACGAAGTGAACGCCACTGTTCTGAGGCGCGAACACACGGAGCTGAGTGTTACTGACTTCTGTTCAAGCATCTCGCGCTAAATGCCCCCTTGACATAATGTGTGAAATGCGTTTGGTTCTTGTGGCTGACTGCTGTTTGTTTGCCCGTTCGTTTAGATGAGGACAACAGTGTGAAACAGTCCAAACGGTATGTGAATAGAAAAAACAAACACAGTCACGTCACAGTGGAAGCAGCAGACTGTAGGCGCTACTTTTTGGAATATTAGGAAGTTAAATGCACCTTTTCTTATTGCAGATTTCATAATAAACAAATACTTCGTGTAGAATATAATTGAAAAAACATGTACTGTCGTTCTGCGAAACAGCGTTGTCGTAGATGACCATGAACACGATGGCAACGAGCTCCAGGTGACTCACGGGTTTCGAACACATGTTGCCAATAAGCTGGAACGGTTGCTTGACAGGTCAGTAGTTTTAACATTGTTGAATTTATTTTGAGGTCAAATGCACATGTTTCCACTACATTTATTTTATGTTACTGTCAGTTGCATTACAGAGCTGCAGTGTAAAACCACATCACGCGTGGAATCAACAGCATGTGATGATGATGATGATGATGATGAGGGTAAAGTTTGTTGTGGTTTTTTTATGATAATTTGGCCTCACTGCTTTGAATGGGAGGCGGGTTAACGTTTGCTTCTCCTAGGATTTCGTCTGTTTTCAACATCAATCCCAGGAACGACTGTAGAGGATCCTCCAGCCCCTGTGAGGCGTCGGCCTGTTCCCAGCTCAAGGTTGCATATGTTTCTATATGTCTATTTACTTCATGTAACGTTGATTAATTTCTACCCCTCTAGTTATAACATGATATTTCTATTTCTTTTATCCTCGCATAGTGACAGTGACAGTGAGATGGAAAGTCGGCTGCGAGAGGCAGCAGTGTCCCTCAAAGATCTCCTGCCGCTGCCGACTCAGACTGCTACCGCTGCAGAGGCCTCCTGCTCAGAGACGACGGCGCCAAAGGAGGGAGAGGAGAGTCGCGCTGTTAAAAAGAAGAAGAAGAAAAGAAGGAAACCTAACAGAGAAGACGCTGCGCCGCTGGATTCATCTCTTAACAGTCAAAGCAATGGGGAGCACGGGAGCCCAGAGCAGGAGCACACACAGGTCAAAGCAAAACGGAAAAAGAAGAAGAAGCGAAAAGAAAACGCAGAGGAAGAAGCTTAATTTCTGGAAGCTTCAATATCCTGTGACTGACTCTGACGTTGACATTTATTAGGTGTTTGTCCACTTTTTTCACTCTCAAGCTTGAAGTTTGGTTTTTGAGCTATTTGAGGACACCATTTTTCATTAAAAAATATATATATACTATTTAATGATATTGTTTATTCTTGAAATATTGTATAGTTCAACGATAATATACTCAAATGTGTCATGAATGATGAAAGCTTAAGGCCAGTCAGCTAAAAACTGCAGTTCCCACCACTCAATAAGTGGATTTTACACTTTCTGGAAAAACCTTTTTTAAAACAATAGTGTTAATTTACATAGATTTTCTGTTGAATTAAAAGTGAATCAACTGTTGATCCTTGTTCATATTGGGGGCTGAATTGTCTCCATGGCCTCTGATGCCAAGTGTCTTGGGAATCTACGCCAGATTTCAACCCTCCTGAGTTCAGCTGGTGGTGAGGACACCCAGCGTTGCTCGGGTTCTTCTACTGTGCAGTCGACACCATCTGTGCAGGGATGTACGAGCTGATGTCCGTCGGCGAAGGTGTGAGGAAGTGAGACTGGTGGCTTTCTGTCGTCTGAGAGGGAGGATACAGCTCCAGGCTTTCAGAGGAAGCTGGAAAATGAAACCAAAAGGCTGCAAATGACTGGATCAGCTGGCACTGAGGGAACTGTCTGAAGTTCTTATATGAGGACTGTAAATGGCACCTCTAACATTAGTAGAAAATGTCTTCCCTCATACCTGGCACAGGCGTGTGTGGTTGCAAATGTAGGGAATCTTCCTGTATGGGTGTATGGGAGTTCGTCTCTTCCTCAGGATCTGCTGCTAGAATCTAAACAAAATAGAAGGCTGGTTTATACGTAACAGAACTATTCAGGGTATAAGTGTGTGTCCAAGCCATCGGTTCTATCACCTGTCTGACGGCAGCGAGGCTGGTCAGGGTTCCCAGACTGCTGCTGTCTGTGATGACCATGGCCTGGGACAGCAAACCGGATGAATGGTACTGAGGGGAATCCAACTTGTTGTACACTGAAATTAGGGAGAGACGAGTGGATGCCTACTCAAACACGAAGTCATGATGTGACGACGCCGCGACCTTACTGTGACACGGCAGCTGCGCCATGGTTGCCATGAAAGGACTGGCGCCCACGTGGCCGCCCAGCTGCTGCGATATCGGCTGCTGGGGGGCGGCGTGGAGCTGCTGCTGGAAGGAGATGGGCTGCAGAGTGGTGAAACCGCCCCCTAGGTTGTCAAGGAGAGGCACAGTGTGAGGCGGAGGCCGCGAGGAATCGTCACCATTGCGCGAGGGCCGGCGTTACCGATGAGGAGCGAGGACTCGCCCAGGCTCATGACGCTGGGCAGCGAGGCCATGATGAGGCCCTGGGAGGACGCGGGAGAGGCGGACAGGCTGTGCAGGGAGGTCAGGGTGCTGACGGGGGGCAGCGGGCCGCCGCTGGACACCTGGGACCGGAGGACGACACAGTCACCATGACAGCAGCACGCGCGGGTACGAGATTATCAACAGCGACTCAAGGCCTCACTGGCTTGGGGTTATGGGTCTCGAGGAGTGTGTGGCTGGGCTCCAGCTGGACGGGACTGACCACGAGCCGGCTCAGCCTCTCCCCTCCGCTCCCTCGGGCCGAGCTCATGGCGTCGCACGTGACGTGCTGGCTGTATTTTATATCTGGAGAACACGTGGAATGCTCGTTGAACGGGGGGGGGCAGCTGAGAGAACACGTCCGTGCCAGAACCGGGTCGCCGGGGACTTTACCGTGCTCGGGGCTCGGCGCCAGGTTGGCGTTGGAGGCGGCGGCAGACTGGTTGGGGAAGGGCGCGTCCAGGGCCAGTTTGTGGCGGAAGGCCTCCTCCTTGCGGCGGTTGGCGAACCAGTTGTAGACGCGGACCTCGGTGACCAGGTTGGAGCCGAGCCCGGCAAGCTGGGAAGGAGACACCCCCCTCTGGATGCACTCGGCCCTGACACGGCAGCGTTAGCTTTAGACGCCTACACTGTCACAGACACTGGGTGGAACTGGTGCATGCGTTTGTAGATAAGAAGGATCAGTCCCCCCAAAAAACTCAACCGAATGTCACATTCATTTGTCTGTTGGAATATTTCCATCGCTGCTGTCAGTTAACATGGAAAAACGTGACATCACAGACATTTTAATTAACGTGTGTACAGCTCAGTGCGTCTCACCGGTTACAGTCCTCCACCAGGCCCTCCCTCTCCTCCTTGCTGGGGTTCTTCTGCCTTTCATAGGCGTGGAAGAGGATTTGCAGGGACGCCGGCCCCCACTTGAACCTGTTCCTCCGTCCCTTCTTGGTCTCCTCCCCATGCTCCTCCACGGATGCAAGGCCGTGTTTGGCGTTGGTGAACTCTGAAATGAGGCGGTTCTGTAGGTTTTGGTCACGTGAACTTCCTCGTCGGGGGCGTCGGCAGCCGGCTCGCGGCTGCTTGCGTACTCACGTTGGCTGATCTCACTCTGCTTCTTCACGTACCAGCTGTACAGAGCGGCCCTCTTCTGGTTCTTCATGGGCGTGCCTTTGTTGAGGTGCTGGGAGAGGTGGGACTGGTTGAGTCCCGTGGACTCCACCACCTCCCGCTGAGGGAGGTTGTGCTGCTGCATGTAGCTTTTGACCATTTTTGCAACTTGCCAGGGGTCCTCCCTAATAGAGAACCGCATCACTGTAATCATTTTGCACATGCATTTTCTCTTCGGTCGTATTGTATTAAATTTCTTCCTCTCATGTGAACCTATTGTAGGTGGGCAGCGTTACACATAAAGTGCAGGGACTGAGAGGGAAGCAGTAAGAGGTTTATTGACAGAGAGAGAGATAAGGTAAAGCACACGGGGGCAAAGTCCAAGTCTCTCAGATCACTGGAGGGGAAAACGTGTAAAAGCTTTATGAAGCCTCATTTAACACTTTAACTCAGTCAGAAGACGCAAAAAGACACAAAATGGCTAAAAAAAAAAAACTTTCAGGAGCCCACATAATCACTTTACACCCCAGGTGCATTATGGGTATTGTGTTGGATATTCAAATGTATGAAAATCTATTTTAGGCAGCATTTGCTTACCTTGTTTTTTTTATTTTTCTTCACACTCTAGTAGTTCCTATAAATTGAATAATTAATACTGTGAAACTGCTCGTGAAGGTGAATGTTGGAATATCACTAATGCTTTGTGTAAACACAGCCTCACATGACCAGCCCTGCTCCATTAATCTTCACCTATGCATGTAGCTTATTTATTAAGAAATGGCCAGAGAATAATGATGGGGTGGGTAATTAGTAACTAGCAAAGGAGGAACCCTCTTTAAATTCCCCTCAGAAGCCAGACTGCAGAGAGAGAGAGGGCGGCAGACAGAGGAGCCTGAGAAGGAGGGAGGAATTGGTAGCGAGGAGGAATGAAGGGATAGAGGAGTTACAGGTAAAGTGTAGGTTCAGCTCTCAGCGGCTCAGTTGTGACCGTACAGGAGGTGGAAGAGAGGATGGGAATCAAAGCATTTTCAGGTTTTAACTTTTCACATCCTACTGGGAGAAACAGACAATCTGCCTTCAGCTGCACAACCATTAATGTGTTTTTTTCAAACACTATGGAGCCCGTACAGGAGCTGGGATCTACTCACTGCAGCAGCTGGTCGACCTCGGCTCTCATCTTCGCCGCCTCCTCCGGGGGAAGCTTCTCTATGTCCCGAAAGATGGGTGGCGGGGACTCCATTTCTCCCTCCTCGGAGCTCTCTCCGTCCGCCCTGTCTCCTTTCTCGGCGGCGGCGCTGGCCCGGTCTCGCTCCAGGTCCCCCACGGCTTGGACCAGGATGTCCCGGGACAGTCCCGAGCCCAGCAGGGCCCAGATCAGCTGCTCCTGTAGGGCGGTCAGGCGGCTGGGCCTGGCTTTGCCTGCCCCGCTCCTCTCCGCTCCCTCCATTATTCCGATGCCTTACCTCGCTGCCGCCTCGCAAACAAACACTGCTATCGTGTGCACTTCTACACTCGAATGATGGCCAGTCAGCCGGCGTCGGGCCTCATTATATCTACAGCCCCAGTCCAGGTGAACTACACGGGTACTTTCATTTTCCTGTGCGGCGTCTGCTGAGCTGCCTGGTTTTAGCTCTCCACCTGCTCTTTTGCTTTCAAAGGTCAATTTTCTTTTCTTTTTTTATCGTCCTCCTCTTCACCCCCTCCTCCTCACATGCGCCCTGTGAACTTTGTCCCCTCTCCCTCAGTCCCCAACACTGGCCAAAGTTCAGGTTAAAAACAATAAACAAAACTTAGGGGATGGAACTGTGACGAGCTACAGGGAACAGGACTCACCTCTAAAAGCACAGACAAAAAACACAGGAGAGAAATGTTTTAGGGCACATTTGTGATTCCATAGAGATATGGACTAGTTATAAATCAGGAGCCTGTTCTTTTTAAACCATTGAAACCTATCCTTTGAACGTCATCATCATCCTGTAGTTTTTACTGTTAGCCAGGCTTCAAACTCACAGAAACAGAATAGTATTAGATTAAAGGAGGAAGAGCAGGGCTTGACCTGCCAGGAGTGCCACTAGAGGGCGCAGTCGTGCCACCTGTAGATTATCCCGCTTTGGGACGTCACTGAACGTGTTTTCTGTGCTGCGCATGACACAGAGCACAGAGAGTAAGAGAGGAGGTGATCTTAATGGAAGTTGTCTTTGAAACTAATTACTATTTGCTTCTATATGTGTGAAAGCATGCGTATTTTTATGTATATACACAAAAACTGCAGTGGTAAAACCAATAGATTATTATTCTAATTTACAAAAACACATTACAGTGTGATTACATTGGTTTGCAGAAATTTAACCCTAACCCTAAATCAAACTAAATTAACAGGGTCGCAACTAAAAGAAGAGAATATTAAAATATTATGCAAGTTATATTAGAATGTTATATAAGATCTATTTTATATTACTTTTACTGTATATGACAAACACTTTTACTTGTGTGGTTTAGCCAAGTGTCCTTCGTCACTGCTTCATTGATCGGGTATTTGTCATTATTATTTTCTCACCTGTTGAACATGTTCATCTTCTTGTACTCTGATTTTCTTCATTTTTTCTCAATTTTGCACCTTAATCCTGTAGTGTAAACATCACACAATTCACTGACATTAATGCTTTACCGAAATGTAAATAAATAACCTAAACTTTTTTACCAGGTGTCAAACTCTGCGTTTGATAGTGGATCTTTTCACCCAAACTTCTGCAAATTCAGGATTTCTCTGTCTTTGATCTACCGTCCTGTTTTTCCTCAAAGAACGCTGGCTGGGCTGATAAATTGGAACTGGACTGGGAAAGAAAAAGGCCAAACTGAATGGGGGAAAGCCTTTGAGAGTTAATATAACCCTTTATCTTTTTTCTCTCTCTTTCTGTGTAAAATGCTCACTTTCTCTGCCTGGATCACCTTATACCATTCTCAGGTTCAGCCTATCAGCACCTTTTTGTGTGGAGCTCGTGTTACCCCACCCCACCCTTGGGAAGATGGCATTATACTGTATTTGGACGGGTAACAGAGCTCCCTCTATCTCCCTGAGACATGCCACTGACCTGTAATTAAGTCCCATTGTACTATTCAGAGGAAACTCCTCACCAAAACGGACAGAGGGCAGTGTGTGTGGTTTTCCAGGCGCTCAGATACCGCTGTGACTAATGCTCTGCCGCGCAAGCTGGGTTTATCAAAAAGGACCACATGCAGCACACATTAGAGCTTACATTCTCTCTCCAGAGAACTCAAAGCTATGTTGATTGGTAATGAGATACAATCCACACTGTCCATCTCTCATTAGTGAGCCATTGCTGGCACTCTCTATCTGTGTTCTCACCGCTAGCTCTCTCTCCTGGCCCCCCCGCCCAAACCCTGCCATTCAACCCCATTGATCATGCATGCAGAAATGTAACACACTCTTTAATTCCCGTCCAAATAACCCCTGTCCCACTTCCAGACCTTCATCTGCTGGTCTGCAGAGCACGGAGCAGGTCTGGGTGACACTGGCTGCAGCACTTCATGAGGATAAACTGCGTCAGGGAGGACAATCGCTAATCTAAATCTGTGCCCAAACATCTTGTGTTACACGCTCAGAGCTGTGTGGTGTAGATGCTTTGCTGAGAAACGGCCAGCGCTGTGATTTTGCTTGCTCTTGTGAACTAAAGTGGAACTTTGCAGGCCACCTCCAGGCCTCATTTTGTCCCCTCCGTGAGGCAAGGCTGTCGGCGTCTTTGTGGGACTTGCTCAGGCCATGGATTGGGTTTAATGCTGGCTACCACGTCACATGTTGAGTCAGTGTTGAGGTGATTAGCTGGAGCTGGCTTTGGTTCTAATTACATACTTAAACTCCAGCAATGAATGAGCGCACAGCACACAAGCGTCCTGTTTAACTGCACTGCACCAGCATGTATGCAGCATGAAAGGCAGGACAGTTCTGTTAAAGTGAATGTGAAGTGAGTATAGTTGTTCAGTGTGAAGGGGTTATTGACTTTTGCCCTATAGGGATCCCTCAACATTTACAACGTAAAGCATAATATGGTCTGTTATGACTTGTCCTTGTTACGTTGTGTCTGTATGACTTTTTACTGGACTGGTTTAGATGAACTTTATATTGATTTTCTCATGTACAGTTTTACAGTAAAACCTCATCATAACTGATCTTCATAAAAAGTGTCTGAAAACTATGGTGAATACTAAATTATCACTTCTACCTAAACTAGTTGACAAAGCAATTTTATGGAATTAGCCACGGAGGTCACAGGAAGTTGAAAACTCTGTCTTCACAATAAAGACTGACACTCACTGACATGACACAGTGTTACTGTTTTATAAGAATAATTTGAGCTTTGAATTAACTCAAAAAACGCGTCTAGTGAAACTTTTGTAATAATGAAATCTTTGTATCTTGTGTATTTGTGTTCTTGATAAAATGGATTAACATTTAATGTTACAGATTTAGATATAAATTATAGATTTATAGTTTTATAATAAAATCAGAAGGATTATATATCTTTTAGTATGTTTTTGTACAGCAGATGTTACTGTGGAGAAGTGACGGTGATGTCCTACAGATTTCTTAAGGTCTTTGGAAAGGTTTGCATCATTTATATACATTTAATAAACAGGCCAACGTGGACCATGTGGTTTGGAATGCAAGACAATTCACCATGTTATTTGGCTTATTCCGTTACAAAACTGAACTCAAAATGAGTTCCTATAAAGACCGTGCAACTAACACCCATTACCAAACTTACTTTGAAAGGGTTCCAGCGGAAGCGGTGCTACTAACGAGAGAGGAGGCCGCGTGGGATGAGAGAGAGACAGAGCGAAAGAGAGAGAGAGAGAGAGGGAGAGAGCGTGGAGGAGAAGGAGGTGGAGTCTGTCCCGGTTGCATCTGGCCCGTTCCCCTCTCTGTCACCCCGGGCCAAACCCGCCCAGAGCTCTCCTCACTCACTCACTCACTCACTCACTCCCCGTCTGTTTTCCCGCACGGTTCGGCCGGACGCAAACGGCGCTCACTCACTCAATCCCTCACACACACTCACTCACACCCACACACACACACACGCGCGCGCACACACACACAGACACAGGCGGCGAGGAGACGGAATGGAGACGGAAGGGAGCCAGAGCAGCCTGTCCGCCGCGGACTCCCCTCACGACCCCTGGTAACGAGAAACTTTTTTTGCAAATACTAACTGACCTCGCGCCTCACCAACACAGCAGGTCTTCCGCGCGTGCAGCCTGACCCACGCGCCTCCCCGCGCAGCTTTCACGTAAAAGCCGAGATCTTGTCTTTACTTGTGCGAGCGCACTCTTGAGAACCGTAATAACTTTTTTTCTGCTGCACAACAAACTCACGGGAGCCACATCCAACCGGTCTCTCGCTTTCTTTCCACAGCAAAATGTTCATAGGTGGACTGAGTTGGCAAACAACGCAAGGTAAATCTTTTTTTTTTCCACTTCTCTCACAAAATGTCACTGTCGTTAAAAACCCCGGGATGGATTAGACGGAACAAAAGGACGCCTGTTTAAAAAGCTGAATTTCCTTATGTTTGTTTGCTCACGTTGAATTTGTTTGTTTGTTTTCCCGTGTTTTTGACTCTTACATATGAATCCTGCTCAGGATGAATGCCCCCATTCACAAGTGCCATAGAATAAATGAGTCATTCTTAAACGCTAATTGAACAGAGTTTATTAATATGGTGGTGAATTCAGGTGTCCCCAATGAGGAAGTTTCACACGTATCGTGGAAAAATGAGGGAATTTGATTTGAACAAATCACTGCAGTCAACTTTCTCGCTGAGCCTCAGCAAAAAAAAAACCCCGGATTCACCGGTTCGTGTGTCGTCTGTCCACTTTGTGTCGTTCCCCAGAAGGGCTGAAGGAGTACTTCTGCAAGTACGGCGAGGTGAAGGAGTGTATGGTGATGCGAGATCCGGTTACTAAGCGCTCGAGGTGAGGGAGCCGCGAGCCCGGATTCCCTGCCGGAGCTGAAAGTTTATCTGAGCCCCGTGATTCCTCGCTGCTCATAACGTATCATTACATGTCAACATCAGGTTCTGTGTCATTAATACCCCCCCCCCCCCCATGTCTGCAGGGGGTTCGGATTCGTCACCTTTGTTGACCAGGCTGGCGTGGATAAAGTTCTGGCACAAACCAGGCACGAGTTGGACTCCAAAACAGTGAGTTCTCTGTATTTACTTCCTGCCACCAGCTAATCCTATTGCTCAGTGTTTGATTAGTGGATTTTCCAATAATCCACCTGAGAGGTGCAACTCCGCCGCATTGGAGCGTGCTCGCTGAGGTTCCACCGCGCTGGTGTTCCCTCCTCAAACCGGGCCTGCGCCCGCTGACGCGCCTGGGGGGCGAGCGCTTTGCGTGATGAAGTCAGCAGTCGACGGCGGAGGCCCACGAGGAGGCCGCGCTCTCGCAAACGGGCAAGAAAATGTCACCCAGTGTCAATTTCCACAGAAACGAGGGGGGACGCGGACGGGGTCGCGCTCGCTGCCAATCCTTGATTCTGCTCTCAGAGCGGAATGGGCCCGAAACTTTGTCCTCCGGCTTTTTTCTCCCTTGCACGTCCCCGGAGGGGTTCTCGATTGACCCGAAAAAAAAAAAAAAAGTTTCTCAATGAACCCGGCGAACGCAACCTGAAACCGCGAAGGTGTGAACGCGGCGGCAAACAAACGGCGCGCGGCTTCCTGTTCGTTCCGGGGGAGAATTCAAGGTGTGAATGTGGGGATGATAAAGTCGGCGCCGCACATTCGGGCCCTTTCACCTGTGTGAATTGTAACTCAAAATGTATTAATCGCCTGTGTTGCAGTGTGTGATTGTGTGTGTGTGTGTCTTTTTGTCAGTAATGAATGTGGGCTGGTCTGGGAACAATGTGGCCCGTTGGTCGCCATAGGGACCACAGCCCCCGCCTCTCTCCTCAGTGGGAGTGGTGATGGCTGCGGGTTAGTCACTGTATTGAAATGAAGGGAGCCTATTTCTTTTTATCCCCTTTTGTGCTGTGAGAAATGCACCTTCTCGAGTCTTTGGAAGACAAGCGGAGGTGCCGAGGAGGAAACAAAACAGGTTGCTGGCTGAATAAAGTTAGAAGGAATGAGATGGTTTCTATTCAGTTAATTTAAATGTGAAAATATTGCTGGATGGAGGAGTGGAGTTTAGCTGGTCCCTCGTGTCCTGCTGCTGTAGTGTCACTTGCAGGCACGGCAGCGATGACAAGTAGGGCCATCATGGTTGGACGCCACTAACTCGCCATGGGGTTTGTTTCCATAGTGACCCCCCCCCCCCCTCCACAGTTGAAGAATGGCTCTGTCACAAAAGAGAAAGGAAAAAAAAGAGGACGATAACAATGCACATCGTTTGCAATCATTTCTTAGATGCCAGAAATCAAGACGGCAGAAACGGTCAAAGGGACGGGGTCACGATACTGATAGTTCCGGTTTATCGGAGCCGGTGCGTCTCTTGAGTTGTTGCGTGTGATATCACGGGCCGGGCCGGGCCCTGTGCCGGGTCGGGGCCCCTTGTGGGCGGCAGTCGGGTCCACCGGCGCGCGGTCTGTTGAGGAGAGGGCTCAGTGATCAGCGACAGGGGTCGGTTGGCAAGTAGAGTGGGCCTTTTCACCCTAACACCCCCCCCCCCCCCCCCCCCCCCCCCCCCCCACACACACACACACACACACGGGCAGGTTATCCTGTTAGAGAGGGAAGAGAAAAGTTCTCCAGTGGCAACAGAAAGAATGTGCCACGCTGTGACCGAGCGGAGCGCTGCGGCGCTGGAATTAAGCGGGCAGAGAGGCTAAAGAGCAAACAGTGCAGCGGAGGAATGCACCGGTGCTTATTGTGGAGGACAGATGCTGCCCGCTCCTGACCAGTACAGTGATGCGGGTTTTTTTTTTTTTTTTTTTTTAATGGTGAGTTATGTAAGCGCCGCCCCGCTATCTGTAAAGTCAGCGGCGGCCGCTGCAAACTGTGCCTTTGTCGGACAAAGTTTCCATTCAGCGGCAGCTGTAAGGTGCAGGGTGGAGAGTTCTACATCGGTGGCCCTCGTTAACCTTTTCCCTGCTGACCTGGATGGAAAGACGGACGGACGGCCGGGGGGGGGGGGCAGGATGACCCATCTGTCATTAGTGTGGTGCTCCCAGCTAATAGGATTGCAGTCAACAAGCTTCCTCGAAGATATTGCTGCCGGGCCGCGTGTGCCCCGCGCTCGGGCCGGGGACGGGCAGCGCCGTGCACCAACTGCTGCGTAGCTGGGACGTGGCCGGTCCAAGGGGATTGCCCTGATTTCCTAAACCGCTCTCAGCATTACGCTCAGCTCCTTCCTTGTTACGCTGCTGTGAGAAGGCAAACAGATAGAAATAGATTTTCAACGTGGACGCACACAAGTCACTTTGTGCTGCTTTGCTAAAAGTGCACTAATACGTGTACGAACGTACACGAATGAGACCCATATTCATGAATACAGACGCTCATTTGTGCAATGTCCACTATTTCCTCCATAAGGATGTGATTTGATTTTGTTTGTTTGTGTGTGTGTCTGTTTGTTTTTGAATGTGCGCAGGAGTGTTGGACATCAGGAGGGTTGGTGACCGGAGGTGACTATCAGAGTAGTCTAGCCACCATAGAAACTAAACAGTAGACTCTGCATCTGATCCTCCAGTCTTAGCCAATAGTCTTCTCACTCTGCTCTCTAGACTCAAAAGTCAAAAAAAGTAAAAAAAACCAAAAACATTGCATCAATGTTAAAGTCTTACTAGAACCAAAACGGTTAATTTTATTGTGGTAAACGCACGTGGTTTACCATAGAGGCTCTAGCTCTACTGTAGTGCAGCTCTACCCTCTCATGGTTACGGACTAATCTTAGCGCTGTACTGTCTCACCATCTGTTAGCGTAACAGCAGTACAGTGTGAAGTAGTCTAGTTGTTCTCTAGCTCTATTAGACCAGATTAGACTAATATAGAGGTCTCAGATTCCAACATTACGGCCTGTCTATGATTGCATCCTCATGGCACGGCGTGGTTCTCTCTCCAGACCTAACCTTGGTCACCTTCACTGGGCTCATCCACAAAACGTAGACATATAAATAGTTGTTGTTGTTTTTTTAATTGTTGTAGTAGATTAATATCAGGTATGTGCTACTAAAAGCTTGCTGAACTTCTTTTTCTTTTCCTGAATGTAAGTGTAAGGAGGCTCTGGATCACCTAAAAGGGTTCCGGATGATGATGATGGGTCCCTGTTGTTGTCATCAGTTCAGTTAAAAGCAAAGAGAGGCAAAAACAAACAAACAAACAAACACAAACAAACAACAAAATTGAGTGGATCTGCTGTCAGTGTGGTGTGATTGACAGCTCCTCCTCCTCTCCCTCTCTCTGACGCTCCTCACCGAGGTGAGGTGTGTTTGTGATTGTGGTGCCTGTGTGAGATTCCAGGAGATCACATGTCACGCGGTCATGATGCGAGAGGCAGGGGTTCACTGGACGTTTCCAGGGCTCTGCAGCTGCGTATACACTCGTGCATGCACACGTAGATCTCCTCTGTGCCTCACATGCTGCACAGGGGTAAACGCACACACATCACTGCAACCAAGCAGCGCACAGACCATCGTGGTAAACTGAATACAGTACGTTTGAACTTGGTGCCGTAGTTCAAGTAAGAGAACTTGAAAAATTGGAGCATTAATTGAGTGTGAAATGTATCATTACTGATTACAGCTAAGCCTTTAAAACATACACCTTAAGGTTGAAATTCGTAACGGAGTGTGTGGATAATTTATTACTGCTGGGTATCATGATTTTTTTTGGGTTGGTGTAGTTTTAATTTTAGAAATGTAGTTTCTACAAACCCTTTTATAGTGATAATTTCTGATGTAATATGTGGGACTAGTACATGAGAGCAGGGTGTATTCAGATTCTGCCTGAGCAGGTTGTAGGCTTCATTCAGTGGCCATCACAGTTATATATGATGTGATGATGGCATCTTCGACAGTAGTTTTGTTTAAGTCCAAGAACCAGATAAAATCCATATTTTCCACTTTTACTTCTGGATCCTCGATGCATCAAAGATGAGGCTGGGATGTCAGCGCGATGAAGCGGCCGTTTGCTGGATCCACGTGTATCAGGACATGTCACTAACCAGCTCTCTCTCTGTCTGTATCCTCTCCTGTAGATCGACCCCAAGGTTGCGTTCCCTCGCAGAGCTCAGCCCAAGGTGAGAGTGGTCGCCTGCTTCCTCGTTAGCCCACTTAGCCGCGCGTGGCCGGTTAGCGCCTGTGCGAGTCCAGCCCCTCATCTGAGCTACTGCACCGTAATTCGATGAGCGCGAGCGCCGCTGACTTCACGCGGCCGTTACGTGATCGCGCGCTGACGAAAACTTTCACAATCACAGAAAATGCGCTGTATTGTTAAAAGGGCCTAAATGTCTGGATTGTATTTCAAGTACGCCGTGTCCTGATGTGAGGCCAGGTCACAATGGGAAGCAGAAAGAATAGCTTCATGAGGGAAGCGGCCCGAATAAATAAGCAAAGGAGCACAAAGACTGCACCTTCTCTTACGTTTCAGTAAGTGCTGCAGATTCACATCGCAGCTTGTTGCATCTGACCAACCGTTACGTGTCCAGCTGCAAAAAGAAAGGCTAAAACTGCTCGATTTGTGTTTAAGGACACAATCGTTCAAAAGGCCACTAGTCAATTGCGATTTATGAAAAACAGTGTTTCCTGGCAGCAACAAAATGAACTAATGGATCTTTGGGAATAGTATTTCAGTTTTCAGCTGTGATCCAGAGTCTGTGAAAGGTTTTTGTATTCTCCACACTTACAAATAATTTTTAATTCGAAGCATTGGTGTAAAGTAAAGTAAAGTCGAAGTCGTTTGTTTCATGGGATAAAAGGGGGATGACATCTAGCTCATATCTTGTTGCTTGACCCTGTCTTCCTGCTAAATGCCATAGAAAAAAAGAAATCTGTTGTTTACTGAAATCAGACACACTTACAGCCCCAAACCTATAATGTTACCCACCGCCCGTCTCTCCAGCTTTGTGTGACTGAGCACATTTACCGTATTCTTCTGCCACGCTGTCAACGAGCCATCACACAGAATGGAAATGACGCAAAAGGCCAACATAATTACATGTCAAGTGTTTGCTGCAGCGGAGAGAGTTTAGTTTTTACTGTAACAATAGTTACAGTAATTAAATTAAAAATTAAAACTAGAAATTAGGGTTTAAGTTGCGTCACCAGGTGTGTAAAGGAAGTTTCTGCTGCGCCTCTGTGATCATTTAATTCATGGTTCACGGTTTCAGTGTATGGAATAGCTGTAAAAAAAATATTCACTAGAGAATTTAATTTATAATAATAATAATAATAATATATACATAACTTACTGCTTCTTTAATCTGCTTTCTAAAGAAATACACCAGACAGATACAAAAATCATTTCCTTTTGTCTTGGTGTAGTTGGTGACTCGAACCAAGAAGATCTTCGTGGGGGGGCTGTCAGTGAACACAACCATCGAGGACGTCAAGCAGTACTTTGACCAGTTTGGCAAGGTGAGTGATTTTAAACAGGGTTAGCGCTCTTGTAGTGTCACAGCAAGCCAGCAGAGCCCGGTGTACGGCTTAGTTTGCCACCTATAATGGATTCACATGAGTTTGTCTCGGTGGCATCGGCGCAGAAACACGCCGACAGCTTCGAGACACGCTATACGGCATCGCCACCAGCTCTGCTGAGCCTGGTTCCGCACAAAGTCTTTGAGAAAAACTTCACTTGGAGCCGAGCGAGCGCCTGGAAGTGAAGGAGTTACTGCGAGGAGGAGGAAGGTGAGAAAGGAGGGAGAGAAAAAGACTCGAAGAGGGTAGGAAGGGAAAAATAACCAGGCGCAGAGTGTCCGGGCCAAATTATGGGGACTGGAGGAGCGGGGACGGAGGAGGAGGAGGAGGAGGAGGAGGAGGGCGGCTCGGGGGGAGAAAAGTTTTGTACTGAGTGTGTGGAGATGGCGAGGAAGGAGGAGGGATTATCAGAATCTGAATTAATCTGATGTAACAGCTGCTCCTACCCACAACCCCCTCCTGGCCCGTTACCGTGGTGACCTGGCTTGCCCATTGTCCCCAAGTAATTCTATGGGTAAGGGGGTTTTGTTCTGGAGGAGGATGGATGAGGTGGCGTTCGGGGGTTTTAGCGCACGCCTGCGTGTGTGTGTGTGTGTGTGTGTGTGTGTGTGTTTAGTTTAGAAGTTTAGTAAGTAAGAATTGCAACATGAGCTCACAATCCTACAAACTTACTCCCTATCACTTGATCATTTACTCAGAATCTTCGATCTTTAAAAATGGGTCTCAACTTGAAGTTTTGCCCACAGCAAGAGACAGACAATAGATGATGGGTGGACAAAGGCACTGGCAAGGGAGGGAGAGCCTGACTGAGGCTGTTTGCAGAGGCGTAAGAGAGGGAAGTGGGGCAAAGATGGGGTGTGTGCGCACGGGGAGCTTTATAAGAACCATTATGCTGGCGCACAAAGCTGGACAAATATTGTGTTAGTTTGTTTCTAAGTTATCTGCGCGCTGAAAGTCTCCCACTCTGACGTGAAACCAGCCCCGGGAGCGCGTGTGCTTTGCGGTCCGCGCCGTGCGTCGCTCGCTCCCGCCTGTGTGAACGGCGGGAGCAAAGAATCGCTCCAGATTACAGGTGGACAATCTGTGCCACGGGTCCTTGAAACTTTTCCAAAGTCAAACAAGCCAGAACTCTGTTTGGCCGCCGCGCTTCCAGCTGTGTGGCCCTCCATTTTCCAGCCAAACGCTCGGCCTTGAGTTACTCGGCGCTCCCTCCTCAATCATAACATCTAGATGAATTTTTGCCGAGAGATATCGAGGGATGGACAGTGAAATGTAGACTCCAGCCATCCATGGAAGTTCCTGATTAGACTGCCTCACTGGACCTTTTGTGTCCCATCCTGGTGAGGACAAAGGAACGTGGAGAGGGATGGGCAGGGGATAACAGGGAAGATGAGAGGCGGAGGAGAAAAAAAAAGGGTGAGAGGGAATATTTTCCAGGACTTTGCCATTAAAATAACCTCCGTTTGAAATATTGAGCAATGAGGTGCGGTTAAATGAGTTTGTGCTGCCTGACGGGACCAGCTCCAGGGCAGTGCGGGTTCAGTTTGAGCTGGGTTTGTGTCAGTTGTGCGTATTCACGCTGCATTTGTGTTACTGGCGTTCGCTAGCTCGGGTTAGTGGTTCAGCCAGGTCCGCCGAGCGCCGAGGTCCGGAGTCGCACCTTCAAATGTCAGGCTGGAAGGAAGCAGTGGCTCCAGAGCGGATCGGGCAGGCAACAGGTCCGCTTTCACGCTGACGCGCGTCGCTCACCTCTGCCCTTTCTGTAGGCAACCTGCCCCTGGGGGTCCACGCACCAACACACTGTGTGCTAGCATGTGACCATGACAAATGATTCGATGGATGCTGTCCAGTAAACTTATTATAGACCAAGAGCACAGATTCATTTACCAAATGTTTACTTGGACCCGCGTGCATGGACACGGCAGCTAGCGACACAAGAGACGGGAACCGAAAAACGGCAAGGAGAAGAAAAGAGTCTAAGAAGCTGTGTGTGTGTGTGTGTGTGTGTGTGTGTGTGTGTGTGTGTGTGTGTGTGTGTGTGTGTGTGTGTGTGTGTGTGTGTGTGTGTGTGTGTGTGTGTGTGTGCGTGTGCGTGTGCGGAACAGACACCTGTGACTTTGCTCTATAAAGGGAGGTCGAGCCGGAGGGAGAGGTCAAAGGGAGAAGAGGAGGAGGAATTATGGCTGCCTGTGCCAACAAACAAAGCCTCCAGGCCTCTTTGTTCTCTCTCCCTCTCTCTTTGTCTTTTCATTCTCCTCCCTCTCCACTTTGACTCGCTCCCCTTTTCCTTTGGCTCCCTTACAGGCCTCTCTCTGCCCTCTCTCGCCATATCTCCACCTGTCGCTATTCCTCTCTCTATCAGCGCTCCCCTCTCATCGAGCCTCCACCTGCTCACAGGATTCACCTTTCCGCCCGCGCCTCTGAAGTTCCTGTGCGTGTCTGTGTTTCTCTCTTTGCGGCCTCTTTGTCTGACTGGCACCTTCCCACCATTCATAAAAGCATATTTGATGTCGGCTCGGGCGCTCGTTTAGGGACTTTTCGTACAGTTGCCATGGGAACGTCAAACTTCAGAGGGGAGGACGCTCTGAGGCGGCCTGAAACTGCAGCAGACGCAACTCCCAACTTTCCACGTCGATCTCACATCTACGCGGCTGCTTCACATTTCCCGTCTCTCTGTAACCTGTCGCTTGTCTCCGGTGCCCCCCCTTCCTCCACCCTCCCCGGCTCCCTCATCCCCCTCCCCTCTGTCCATCTGTTGCTGCACCTCCCTGCAGAACTTGAGAAGGGCTGAGGTCAGGCAATATGTCGCGTGGCAAGAGAGAGAGAGAGCGGGCGAGCGAGAGCGTCACATTAAAACTCTGTTGTTTGCCTCCTCCCAGGTTGACGATGCCATGCTTATGTTCGACAAGACCACCAACAGGCACAGAGGTGAGACGTGAGCCGAGCCCTCGCTCTGCTGTTCGCCGCACATATACTTTGCTTTTCCTCTCCTTCGATTCCTCGATTTAGTCTTCCTCCAGTTCTTCCTGGGTATCTATCGATCCCCCCCGTGGCCCTCCTTCCTGTGGGCTGAGCTGGAGGAGGCGAACAGGGCTAGTCTAATTAGCCAGTCCGTTAATCGGGATCAGGATAAACCCTCCTTAAGCGCCTCCTCCCCATCCTGGGCCTGATCGATTCCGACAGCCTACCAGCTTTGCCCTGGCCTTCTGGCCAGGAAGGGGAGGGAGGTAGGGATGAGTGCAGAATAGCAGCGTTGGAGGAGGGGGGAGGGGGTAAATGTGTTAATCGGCTATTACAGTGCTGATTACTTGAGTCTATTAGCCGTGCTGCTCCACAGAGAGGCCTACTGTCTGAAACCACCACGCTCTATGAAATGTTTACACTCATACGCCGGACTTGTGCTCTCAGGCTTTGGCTTCGTGACGTTCGAGAACGAGGACGTGGTGGAGAAAGTGTGCGAGATCCACTTCCACGAGATCAACAACAAGATGGTGAGCGAGCGGCGGCGGTGGCGGCGGCGCGTCGCCGAGGAGCAACACGCGCTCACTTGAGTTGTCATGTGCAAACAGGTGGAGTGTAAGAAGGCTCAGCCCAAGGAGGTGATGTCGCCCACAGGCTCGGCCAGGGGGCGCTCTCGGGTGATGCCCTATGGGATGGACGCCTTCATGCTGGGCATTGGTATGCTGGGTAAGTTGCCATTGATCCGGACAGGAAGGATGTGGCTTCACACCTGAACCACCCCGGCTGCTCCTGCTCTTAATCACTAGCGGCTGTGAAGGTCACATGCTGCCACATGGGGAAAGGCTGACCACAGAACTCAATAGCACTATGACATGGAAATAACAAAATGAACATTAAGCACATTTTGTTACTTTAGTGCCTTAATACGAAAACAGTGACTCCGATTCCTTTAACATGGGGTCATTTTACTACAGTGTTGTACCACAAACTGTGCAATGCTCCTCCTCAAGCTCAGTTCTAAACTTTGTGAAGTGCATTAGTGTTTTTGTATTTTCTCGTTGCCTTGATGACACATTGCAGCAGGATGAACTGAGCAGCAGATTGGTTGGACTCATAGGACCTGAAACTGGGCTCCTTGTGCCAACACTGCCACCTTCTGTTTACTTTGCAAACGGCACTGTTTTCACTTAGCCACACTCGACTCCCATCAGTCAGGAAATGTGGGTGATGTTCACTGCTGAGAGTGAAGGGGAAGCAAAGACTGTTCAGTCCTGTCCTAGTGAAGAAATCCTCACCGCAGGCGTAGAATAGTAGAATATCATCCACCTGACGGCACAACCACACACACTCACTCTGTTGTTTGCAGTAATCCAGATGCCCCCCCCCCTTCTGTTTCCACAGGTTACCCAGGTTTCCAGACAGCCACGTACACCAGCCGGAGCTACGCCGGCATCACCCCCGGATACACCTACCAGTTCCCCGGTAATCACAGCACGCTCTCTGCTCGATCACTGTCGCTTTAGCTGAGAAGTAAACAGCCGTGTTTGTTACTGTAGGAGTGTTTACCGGTGGTAGAGGCTCGATCGGGAAGCATAGAGAGAGAGAGAGAGATTTGAGGCACTAAAACCACCCCTGGAGCCAGTTCACACAGAGGCAACATTTAACTATGGGAGAAGGAGAGAACCTGTAGCTAAAATGAAAAATCCCTAAATTACATGCATGGGCAGGTTATGAGAAGATGGGTCCCTGGGCACAGATAGATGACCCCCCCCCCCCCCCCCCCCCCCCCATAGCCTATAGGAGACTGAAAGACACTCACGGCGACTACTAATGAACCTCTTTATCAACATTCCCATTCTCACATAGCAGCAAATCTAAATTGATAGAAACCTGACAACCTTTCTGTCAGATGATGAAGTGAACAGTGTTTTGTACAGCGCACGTTTAAAGCATTAAACGTGCAGCCGACACACTGTCACAGACGTGAACGCGTTTCCAGAGAAGCCCAGGGAACGCCGAGTGTAAATGTTTAAATGGCTGCTTGTAAATATCAGGGAGTGGAAATGCATCTTAGCTTCCCAACAAGTGTTGGAGTGCGGCGTATTTCAGTGCAGCGTGTGTTACCGTGTTATATTCAAAACCCTCATGCATCGAAGTTTGTGTGACTAAGTTGTGACACTGTGTTTTTTTTCTCTTTCACAATGATGGCTGTGTATCGGTCCAAACCCACTCTCCTCTAACCGCCCTCCTTCCTGTACTTCCTGTGTGCACTCCACCCCCTGCTGTGTGTATGTGTTCTCCTCACTTGCGGTGGTTGGTGCGTGTCTCAACACAACTCTGATGTTTCTGTTTTAGAGTTCCACTTAGAGAGGACTCCCCTTCTGACTTCACCCCACCCCCCTGAGCTCACAGGTCAGTCCGTCCCTCCTCTGGACTTTACGAGCAGCACGCTGTCAGTCCGACACCTGATCACTCTTTGCTCTGCATGTGTGTGTTCGTCCCGGTGTGTAGCTGAAGGCGGGCTCGCTCACAGTAACGAGGAGGGTCTTGTTATTGGCTTTGAACCTCGTCTACTCTGTACTGCCACACACAGTTTCTGCTTCTCTGCATTCATAAGACTGGGTTAACACGGGGTCATGGAATGAGACTTTAAGGGATGCTGTTGCTTAGTTGGCATGTGTGTGCACACTAATGCATGTTCACCTTATCTTTCACTTTAGCCATTCCTCTCACAGCATATGGACCAATGGCGGCAGCAGCAGCAGCAGCAGTAGTTAGAGGTATAAAGAATAAACGTCTTTTTCTCTACATGTCTGTGACTAAATAAAATGTACATAGTAGGTTATTCTGGGCCATTATTAGTATTTTTATTATTGATGACAATTTAAAAAGGGAATATTTACATATCAGCGACGGTAATTTTATCCAAGAAACCTGAACAACTTGTATTTTGCACCTGTTCTACCTTTTTATAGAGTAAACCACTTGTGTTCTCAGGGTCTATGTTTGAACCTGCTGTTCTAGGTTCTACCCCGTCTCGCTCAGCCGGGTTCCTGGGTACAAGCAGCCCGGGGCCCATGGCAGACCTGTACGGCACAGCCAGTCAGGAGTCGGCTGTCAGCAGTTATCTCAGCGCTGCGAGCCCGGCCCCGAGTACCGGATTCAGCCACAGCTTGGGGGTAAGAGACCGAATTTGATTATTTATGAGTCCAGCGGTGGAGCCCACTCTCTTTATTCCTTGTGCACAGTCATGTCAGTGCTACTGGTCTCGAACCTGCTTGATTAACAGTCATTGACAGCAAGTTCTGCTGCCAACCCAGCTCTGGATCCATTTTAGATAACAGGGAAAACTGTGCTTGCTCCAACAGGGTCCTTTGATCGCCACGGCCTTCACTAACGGCTACCACTGAGCGCGTGAGTCTGCTCGCTCGCTAATTTGCTGCAAGCTGCCAACTCCTCCTGACTGACGTGTGAGTCATCCATTTTTATATATGTATTTCAGTGTGGAGCTGTAGACTGAGAGCTGGAAGGAGTTGAAGCTGCTCTGGAGCTGATCTGGCCCGTCTCTGTCCTCCACCATGGTGTCAGCCTGACCCGGCAGACGTAACTGACGACCCGTTAAACCCCAAGAAGAAAAAGTTTATAAAAGACGCAAAAAAGTTGCAGATGCTGTATTTTCAGTGTTTTGTTTTTTTCCTCTGTTTTACTTTGAAGTCTGTTTTTTGTGACTTTTACAATGTTTCTTTATCTGTATTGATGTGCGTTACTTGGCTGTCTGACCTCTGAAACCTGAGGGTCAAGTCTGCCCCCGTTCGGTCAGCAGCTGTGATTGGTACTGGAAAACTGTATATTTGTCACTAGTTCATACTGAATTTTAACAAAACATTTGTGATTAATTCTATTTCTTGAAAAACGTGTCACAAATTGTATATCTCAGTAGTTTTTTAACAAAGACTGGTTAGCTAATAAGTCAGCGGTAGTGGCATGTTAGGCCTGCAGGAGCTGTACAATGCTGTAAATATGTTGTAAATATGAGGGCGGGTTCCTGAGGGGGGCTCCGCTTGTCGTGTGTCTGGGAGGCGGGGGCTTCTCTCATCAGTCCCTGCATTGGAGACTGTTACGTAGCACACTGTCACGTGAACGTTGTTAAGATCATTGGGAGACCTGAGTTTCTCTCTCCGGGCTTTTATGAATGAATTGTCGTTTGAGACGCCGGCTGCTGGAGACTGAGTCTGGAGCGTAGTTTTACTGTAGGACGAACGGGCGTGAAAGAAAAACACACACTGTTTCATGCTTTGTCTCATTGTTGTTTTAACTTTGATTTTGAATCTGATCGTCTTGTGAGGGGGACATGAAGGAGTCGCGGTGATGCACAGGTTCGTGACTGTGACGCTGCACGTCGTGTTGGTGTTTGAGTGGATTTTATACACATTGGCTTCCAATGTGCATGTTCTGTTGTGTTGTTTTTTTCGGGGGGGGGGGGTCTATAGTACCTCAGCTGCAAATGTGAAACTTTAATCCCACGTTGTTATTATTGCATTAACATCTGTCGGCGCGTGGCTGGGATAACCTTCGCCATCGGGGGTCTCAGCGCTTGTTCACGTCGCCCCCGTCACTGCGTGTCCACTGGAGGTTGTAGCGACGCCACAGCCGTTTTGAGACCAAAACAAGCATGTTCAGAGACGTTGCGCTGGCCGATCACCATGAACGTGATTTCCTTGGAATGTTTAGCGTAAGAACAAAGCACGGTTGATCTGCGGAGCAGCAGCTTTTACGTTGTGATTCACTCACTCACTCTGCAGCGGCTGCTGCTGCCGTAGCTCATCCTTTGATGCTGAACAATAACAATCTTGTCAACACTGTAACATTTTCTGATTGTTTTTCTCCTGTCATGTTTATTCTTTTGAAACAAAAAAAAAACAAGTTTTTAAAATTCCTAATAAATTATTTTAAAACATTCCATTTATGTGTGCTGTTTGACTTTTTGGACTGAACATTTTTATTATTTTTGAAAACCGCTGCTGCTGTAGGTCATATTTTTCCCTTCATAAATTCATTGGTTGTTCCTTCCGTTTCTATTTCCTCGCATCGTTTCTAATGAAATCAGTCCGTCTGCGGCCCTGGGTTTTCCTCCAGCCTCTCGGTCCCCCTCGCGTCTCCCTGCTGCCTGATTTCTCTCCTCCATCATCACTGCTCCGCTGCCTCCACCTCCTCCCCCCCAGTGTCCTGGCCCTGCTGCATTGCCTCTCTGCTCCCACTGACCTGGGGGACAGCGGGTCACGGACGCCAGGCCCTCGCTGGACACCCAACCCTCCGTCTTCATGAAGAACAGGGACATCCCTCCTCTGTGAAGCTGTCCGTGCTACACCACGTTCACCTGCTGTTACCCCGTGTGGCCCATCAATATTGTGGCTTTGATTCATTCTGTGTTGGTAGATTCAGAAGCAGATTGGTTTATTTGTCATGTGCAGGTTAACGCTTAGCCAACGCTGGCCAACTCGCTCGTAAAAGTAAAAAACTGTGAAAAAGCATTAACTACCAATAGAAAAAAATGAACAGTAAATACAATCACTAAGAATATGTCATTTTGTTTACACATCTTTGCAGGCGAGGAGGTAAATATGAGTCAGGGGTATGTGAGTTAGTGCATGGTGGGTGGTTTGTGTTACTGAATGGTTCATAGTAACAACAGGACATAAAGAAAAGACCAGTGCGTGGTTTCGGTGTATGACCTACACTCACATACCAAACGAAAGTGTGACTGGATTTGGAGTTTTTACTGAGGTCGGGTTAAAGATTTCACTTGCTGCTTGGCTCCAGTCCTACGTCCGGGTGTTCCTTTGACACTGGACTTCTCCTACTGCTGCATGTGTGATTGGGTGCAGCTCACTGCTCCCTGCGGGGATGGGTTAAATGCAGAATACAAATTTCTCCACTGTGGGACAAATAAGGGTTAATTTCTTCTTCTTTCTTCTTCATATAGCACAAGAATGGAAACGGGTATCTTTAATTTATTCTCTATATGAGGTCAAACTGTCATGAGAGGAACTGTGGCATCAAGTCAAGAAGTGGCAGAGTGTGACTTTAAAACATAAACGTGTCCTGGTGAAATGAAAACAGCACGAAGTGGTGGATGAAATAAACAGAATGGAAAAAGCAACAACCTGTGCAATAGCTGACGGAGACATGATACGAACTGGCCTCAGTTCACGCCCAACTTTAACGTCTGTTGCTATTTGTTGACTCTGAGGGATCAAGTCCTCTGATACGTGATATCAACGCAGTTTGATTTTGTTTGCTTTTTATTCATAGTCTCGGTTGAATCTGATGTGATGTCTTGTCAAAGGCCTCTCACTGAAAGTGAGAAAAATACTGGAGACTGTTGTAAATGTGCAGGCTGAATAAACTGATGTGACCACTTTGTTATGAAGATTTAAATCTGTATTTATTTGCCTCACTCATAAAAGACTAAATGTTTTATTTTTTAAATCAAGCAAACATTTTAATTTAAACGTCAGTACGTACAGCTTCAGTGGAAGCATATTTATATTTTAATGCAATTATTTTTTTAACCTGCGCAAGCAGCTACATTACATGATACACGAAACGAAACCAAAACACAAATGTAAAAAATGGTAATAGTATTCATTTTTATAGTATTTTTTATAAGCGCCATTGTTTTTCATTTAACGCTCACGTCTTATACAGTAAATCAAACATTTTTAAATAGTTTTACCTCCATGTTTTTATTCTGAATACATAGACCTCTGCACTGATAAGAATAAACCCGTGTATCATTGTATTAAACGCGGGTCTTATTTAAAGTTGGCGACAGTCGGGTTAAACTTTAACGCGGCCTGAGTTCTGTGAGGACAGGAGGCGGAAGAGGTGTGTTTAGTTCAGCAGACGCGCAGAAACCTCCACAAACTGGCAAAAGTGGCGGAGCTGAGCTGAGACCGAACAAGCGAGGCAAAAGAAGCGAGGTCGGACCGAACTCCGTCGATCCGGCGCCTGTCGATGCTCCGGTGTTTGTTTGAGTCCAAAAAGGAGGACGTCTCCTCGAAGACGGAAACGACGACGAACGAGTGAAAAAGACAAACGTGCTGATTGGCCTGAATCCGTTCTGATCTCATCGGACTCCGCTGGGTTTTTAGACATTCCACTTCTGGCGACGGGGGAACGGACCGTGAACTACCGCTGTGCCTCGGTCCAACGTCAGCCTGGTGCCTTCCAGCGCATGAAGGACTCGTGACTCGGTGTTGCCGTGTGTGTGCGCGTGCGTGCGTGCGTGCGCGTGCTGGCGCCGGGATGGGGAACAGCAGCAGCGACAGGTCCAGCGGGGGTCAGGGTGAGAGGTCGTACAGGGACGGACAGGGAGCGAAGGATGCGCGTCCCAACATCCTGATGGACAGCTCGGAGGACGCGGACCTGTTCAACGCCAAGGTATGAGCGCTACTACGTGCCCTCTGATAGGGAGCAAACCAGTAAGCACCACTGGGAGCGCTGGGACGTGAAATGTGAGCCATTCTTACAGTGTTGCCTTTAAACAGTGGGTTTAAAGCCTCTTTGCAGTGAAGTGAATTATTAATTATTATAATTTATTAAAATAATAATAAGTATTATTGTGTTATTACAGCTCCACTCAGGTCCAGTCAAGCAGGAAAGTGCTGTTTATTTCTCAGACAAACCGAGGCTACATTCAAAGTGAATAGAGTCCTAAATCTTTGGAAAACAACTGGAAGGAGGGTTTAAAACAATGCTCTGGACGAGGCTCTGGGTTTTGAGCGAGGGGTTGATCTCGAATCCTCGTTTCTTCCACCCAGGCTCCGCAGGAGATGCAGGAGTTCCTGGCCTGGCAGCAGGACCTGGACAGCAACAGCAAGAACCCGGCGCAGGCCCGGCCCACCGTCTTCACCTGGTCGGGGGCCGCCAAGGAGGTCTACGTCTCGGGTTCCTTCAACAACTGGGCCACCAAGATCCCGCTCAACAAGAGGTAGGCGGGCGCCGACGGGGGTCCCCAGGGTTTAAACCCAGTCTGATGGTGAAAATGTGTCTCTCCAACCCAGTCAGAAAAACTTCGTGGCCATAGTGGACCTGCCGGAGGGGGAGCACCAGTATAAGTTTTGCATAGACGGCCAGTGGACGCTGGATCCCACCGGGGTGAGAGAACGGATGCATGTGAATATGTGACGTAGCTTCACTGCTGGCGGTGTCAGTATCAGATTTCTTCCTCCTCCAGGCTGTAATGACGTCTAAAACGGGCACCGTCAACAACGTCATCCAGGTGAAGAGGACCGACTTCGAGGTCTTCGACGCCCTCAGGCTCGACTCCCAGGACTCGGACGTGTCAGGTTGGGCCGCGCGCGCTTAATGGCGGCATTCGCTGTAGTAACGCGGGCGTTCAACGTGCGGTGCTTGTGTCTCAGACCTGTCCAGCTCGCCTCCCGGGCCCTACCAGCAGGAAGCGTACGCGGCCAGGTCCGAGGACAAGGTCCGGCACCCCCCGGTCCTGCCCCCCCACCTGCTGCAGGTGCTGCTCAACAAGGACACCGGCGTCTCCGTGAGTACGGCCCGTGAGGGCGGCGGCCTCTGCCTCATATCGTCATGGTAACGGCCTCCACCTCCTTGCCTCATATCGCCATGGTAACGGTCTCCACCTCCTCCCCAGTGCGACCCCACGCTGCTCCCGGAGCCCAACCACGTGATGCTCAACCACCTGTACGCCCTCTCCATTAAGGTAGTGTTTACGTTTGAGCACGCGTCGAGCAGTTCAGGTGATGTGCGTCCGTGCCAGACTAACTTTCATTGTGTCTCACGTAGGACGGGGTGATGGTCCTCAGTGCGACGCACAGATACAAAAAGAAGTATGTGACCACCCTCCTGTACAAGCCGATATAGACAAAGTCCTGAGCAAGGCATGTTTTAAATGTATTAGTGAGAAATCTTCTTTTTTATTGAACCTCTACCAAAGACATGTAGCTGTCATTGCAGCCGTTTTGCTTGTTTAATGTCATTCAGTGTTGGGACGTTCTGATTTCTACAGCATTTCTACAACACAAAGCTTTGGCCTTCATATCAGTCAGTGAGTCAGTGTTGCAAAGGAACGAGGAACACTTTCAAACGTAATGTAGCGTTTCTTGAACTAAAACCTCAGTTGAGTTTGTTTGTTCGTTTCTCTTTTTTTTTGAATAAATTCGACTCAAATGTGTCTTTCCATAATTAGCTAAGCAGTCATGTGTCATGTGAGGTGAACACATCTGTGGCCCCCGTTAGATAATCTCTCCATACAGTACGTGAGCAAACACACACACACAAGGTCACAGACGCTGGAACAACACGACGACACAGCTTTATTTTACACCAACTGGAAGCTCGTTTCCAATAAGCGCTGTGTGTGCGCGTGGCGTTTGAGGCCAAACGCCTGGTCGTGCCTCTGTGAGTCCGCTCAGTCGACACAGTGGACTTTGGGATCCAGGTTTTTGTTCTTGGGGTCGTACGTGTGCTGAGCGAAGCAGTGAGCTGCCACGCGGTCGCACTCGCACACGGCGGCCTGGCACTTATCATTGGTGTCTGTGGAGGAGGAGGCGAGACAGGAAATGAGTGGACCTCACTCTCAGAGCAGCAAGTAGTCAAACATGGTTATTCTATAATAAAGTGTGTGTGTGTGTGTGTGTGTGTGTGTGTGTGTGTGTGTGTGTGTGTGTGTGTGTGTACCTAAACAGACCACTTGTCTGTCTGAGCAGCTGAAGTCATAAACCAGGATGTAGGGCAGGTCGGCCACAGCTGTGCATCCAGGTGTGGTCCTGCTCGCGTGGTAGCATTCATCATGAGCTTTGCAGCACCTGAGGATACAGGAGGGGGAGGGAGGGAGGGAGGGGGTGAGGAGCGGTGTCACCCACGTCCCAGGAGAACGTGCCCAGCGCTTCCACGGCTCCCTACGTGTCCACTCCGTCCCGGGGCGTCCCGGTGCCTCCGAAGCCGCACCAGCAGCCGTAGTCGTTGTACCTCAGGGGGTTGACGTCGGGCTGGACGCACTGGATCGTCTGCCCCAGCTGCCACATGGCCCGCGGCCGCAGGGCGCCGCCGGCCACGCAGGCTGAGGGAGACACGGAAGAGAGACGCGTTCACACGTGTGACCGGCGTGATGCATGCTGGGAGGTCTGCACGGGCCTACCGGCGAGGAGCAGCAGCAGCGGCGGGCGAGAGGTCGAGGTCATGGCTGCCGTGGAAGACGCCGACGGCTCCGCGCAGCACGCTTTTAAGGCAGACGGGGGGGCGGGAGCCTGGAATGAGGAGCTACTGGTCCAAACGGCACCGCGTCACACCAGTTCTGACCCAAACATTCTCTATATCTGTGATGTATGTATGTGATAGGAGCTGAAATCAGCCTCTCAGCTGTGTAAACACCCAACACTTGTCACAGTTCCCACGTCGCTCTGCTGCGTGACTCAAGTAAAGAAATGTCAACATCATTTAAATATTTAAGCGGCGAGGCTTTTCTGTGGTTTTCTGTTGCGTCTTCAGTGTGACTCCTTTATTGTAAAACACGGTAAAACTAGTACATGCGTATCCATCACTGTTTTGCCAACATGCCCATTGATGTGACAGACACCACTACTGTCGCCCGCGTTAATGCGGCTCCCTCTTCCTCCAGGGGTCGTCGGGGTCGCGGCCCTTCACTGCCGGCTCTCACAGATGTACTTGTAGCCCAGCTGACAGTCGGCGTCGTTCCACAGCCTCCGCGTGCGTCTCCCGGAGGGGTGAAGCTGTCCACAGTCCTCCCCGTTCACCCTGAAGTCCCAGTCGTCCGGCTGACCCAGATCCCAGAACCTGGACACAGAGCGGCCGGGGGGGGGGGGAGAAGAGCGCGGTGGCGGTGACGTCCTGGACCAGCCTGTCATTTATGCTGCTCTGCGCTTCTCTTACATCGTGGTGGACTTGACGTCGGTTCCGTCCACCCAGCTCCAGTGTCCCTCATACTCCCGCTCCACCAGTCCGATCCAGTAGTTTTGATTGAGTTCGATGACTTTTGAGAGGTAATCCTAGAAATCAAATAGATTGCTGTGAAGTCTTGGAGTCTTCATCATCAGTGTCTCGAGTAGCAGCAAACCCAACGGGAAGCTGAGCCTCACCAGCTCCTCCACGTTGTTCAGGACCACCAGGTGTCCGCTGAGCTTTCGACACTGTGCCTCTGCGTTGCTCCAGGACAGCGAGGTATTGGACCACATGTAGCAGCTGCTCTGAAACGACACCCATCCTGCCCTGCAGGTTCCTGTTCGAAGAAGGCAGACGGTCAGAATGCGATCAGCACATTAGTCATAGTGAAGTTTTTCAGTTTTTACCCCTGACTGGCAAAAGTTGCTCGAGGTGGACTTCTTCAACTGTTTGGAAACGCACAAAAACAAAAAAAGAGTTTTTTAATATGGCATCAGTCATACAAATGCATCATTATGCACCTGAAAGGAAAATACCAGTGGTGGTCGGTGTCATTTTTCTTCCGTGGCCGATTATGTCAACGCGAAGCTTGACATCACTAATCTCGTGGTTTAATTGGGAGACTTTGAAAGAAGAAATCACAGCTCTCATATAACAGCGTGTGACTGAATCGGCATTGCTTTTTTCACGCACAGTATATTTATGAGCATACATTTGATCCCAATGACCATTAGCACAATTAGCAGCAGCAGCACCAGGATGCTGTAGAGGACACAACCCACCATTCTCTTCATGCCTACAAACAGGAGCAGACGTGACTGACATGCTTTCATAGTCTATGGTGACATCTGGTATGAATCAGGTATGAATCCAAAGCAATTGTCGGCCTGTTTCACCTGACAGGGTCATTATTTTGGGCTCTTCACGGGCAAAGCTGTTATCAGATAATCCAAACTGGTGATACTGGGGATCCATTTCTAAAAAGAAGCACAATTGTCACTAAAGCCATTATTTTTATAATGGCTTTATAAAATAAAATCTTTATAATGCTAATTATACAAAATATACTAACATGTTTCCATTTGCAGTCCAAAAGATCATATACTACATACAATATATTAAATTATTTAATTCAGTCTCATTGTGCAGTGGCGAATAAGATGTCATCCAAATCTCCCTTTTCTGTTTACAGAATAAATATGTTAACTATAGTGACTAAAGGACTTAAAGAGCCGCCAATTTTATCAGCTACTTTACTCAATTCAATGAACTCACTTTAGAGAAAAATAGACTATTGTATAATTTGTTTAAACATAACTAAGACAAGGAGAAATGCACATTTCTGTATATTATATATATATAGTATCTATTTAAGTACCTTCAACAATGATAAAAGAGATTTTAGGAAGAAACAGAGCAGCGCTGGCATTAAAGCAAATATTTATCACTCACCGTCATTTAGCAGAAAATCTCTGAATGTCTTTGGACTCTGACCATGAGGTTCCAGAAAGTCCTCCCATTTAAAGTGGAAGGCTTTAAAACACTCTAATTACACAAATGGTTTTCTAATGAATCCAAAATATACAGGCACTTGTTGTTACACACGTTCCCCTAAATTGCGATGTTTACCTGACAACTTCATTTATTTGTCTTTATTTCATGTTGCCAGTCTGAATATCAGTGACTGAAACAAACGTCTTTATTAGAGTGTCTTCCTGTGAGCTGTTGTAAACATTGAGCACATCTATATGGTGCACCTTTCATGTTCAGATCGCTTGGACATTTCTTAAACACAGTGAAAATACTATTACTTAGACAACGGGTTAATAATTGAATGGCAGCTTCCTATTGTCGCCACTGGGTGGCGCGCGTAAAACGTGCCTTTATACCACGTGACTCATCGCTACAAACTTCTTCCGGTCCGTGCGTTTCGCAGTCAGGAAAATGGCGGCTCTTGGACGCTTCTCTCAAGCCTTGCTGAGGTCTTCTGTGGCCCAGACCCGGCGTCAGCTCTCTGCGGCTGCGGCTGGCGGCCACGGCGAGCAGTCAGGTAATTGGAGCCGCTTGGCAAAACGCGGTCGCTTTATTTCGTTGTTGCTTAAGCGTTCGAACACTCGGTACGTTTTTAACAGTGACCTTGCTGAGCTAGCGTTAGCCCGGTTAGCAGTAGCAGTAGCTTAACGTCATTGAGCAGGACAGGACGAAGAAAAGCTGACCAAAACAGTCGTCTTGTCAATTACAGAAAAGCTGACGTTACAACCAGAGACCTAATAAATCTGAATCTAGTTCTACTTTGCTTAATATTTTAGACTTTAAGGACTAAAGGCGCTGGAGTAACGTTGTAAATAAGAGGACGTGCAAACTGAAACGGCACAAACAGGGTCAAACCAGCTCAGTCACTAATGATACTCTTCTAGATAATTACAGTTTTCAAATTTCGTTATATTAAAACTGATCTAGTATCTAGCTCATAATCTAGTTATATGATGTAGATGTGCGTTAGGTACTTTATCTTGTAGTATTGGTTTCTCCTAAACTAACACATACCAGAACTTCTTGGTCTAAATGTTAAGTAGCATAAATAAACTTAAAAATGTTTAATAATGATACAAGTGCATAATGTCAGTTTCATTCTCAACAAGGACAGTCTTGTTTAGGTATGCTGTTGGTTTGATTCCTGCACTAATAACCACTGTGTTTCATTTTCAGTTAGAACATGGAAGATTCTCACCTTCACGGTTGCTCTGCCTGGCGTGGGCGTGTGCATGTTAAACACGTTCCTCAAAGAGCACAGCCATGAGCACCCAGAGTTTGTCCCCTACACACATCTTCGCATTCGCAGCAAGGTCAGACCTCTGTGTGCTTTGCCTTGTTTTACGTCTATCTGATGATCAGTAACTTGACTTGTGATGTCCTGTTGCTTTTAACCCTCACAGCGTTTCCCCTGGGGTGATGGCAACAAATCCCTTTTCCACAACCCACATGTGAATGCGCTTCCTGATGGCTATGAAGAGCATTAAAGCAGCCCCCATTCATAACTGGCACAGGGACCAGTCATCGTCAGCGGCTGTTGCTGGACCATACTCCAATCTACAGTTTACTTTTGTCTCTTATGTTGTGTTTACCTTCTGTGCTCTTTAACAGTGAGCACCTTAACCAACAGTACTTTTACTCTGGACCATTAAACAAAATGTCAGCTTGAATTAAATAAAGTAACTATTACCTCCACTAAATGTCAGTGCTTTTTTTCTATATAATGTTACAAAGATAAGGGACTCATACAGTAAACTTTGCATACTCAGTCTGTAGTGTGTGTGTGTTTTGCTAAACATACATAAACACAAACATTCTAACAAGGGAAAATGTTTAAGCTGAAGCTCCCAATTTTAATTTCGTCTTTCTCCAATGTGTCTTAATTAGTCTCCATACACAACATTCTAAAACCATGGCAACTAAATGAAATGTATCTGTGTTTTGTTAACGCCTTGCTTTTTTTTAAAACTCCTCTGTACGGGACATATTTTTACCATACTAATGTCTAGGTGACAATTCGTGAGCCTGGTGTAAAATATTTTACTTTTAAGATACTTTTTATCATCTGGTCCCTGGCTCACAATAAACAACATATTCCAAGGTAACAGTGTAGTAAGAAGATACACAATACACTCATGAAAATACACAATTATTAAGCTTTACTTGGACACGACTGGACTCAGAGTCAAACCGTTTTACCACCTATCTAGCTTCATCAATCTGATAAATGTTTATATGACTATAATAAAATGTGCAAGTACAAGAAAGACACATGCAGGTACTGTACACACTGTCAATGACAACAAATCACTATTTGATTATGTAAATAATTCCATAAATAATAATCAATTCCAATAAAGTCTTGATGTTGTCAGCTTTCTAATGTCTTGTGTAGCTTTAACTGCATTGAGTCATTTTATTTACTGCACCGGCAAAGCGTTTGTATCTGTACATCGACCCACACGTGACTGTCTTAGTAACTAGACTCCTCCTCTTCGACGTGAACGCGCCTTAAGCCGAATTAGAAAATCCTGGGTTAACAAAGCTCATTGATATCTAGCTTCTTTTTAACGACCATTTGTTCTTCGTTTCTATCGCCGAGACAGTATTTTTAATATGTGCCGCGTGTGGTAATTAGTGGACAAACTGGTTAATCTCGGGGTTTGTTGCGTGTTCGTAGCTGTGGGTTACGATTTGATTACTAAATCTAGCATTTAAACATCTCGGATAACTGCGCGCACCCGACTCTTCACACAGACAATATCAATCGCACGTCGAAAACCAGATCACAACTCATGAACGCCAACATAGGTAAGTTTATAATTCAACAAATTATGCTCATCGTTTTGTAATTCATTTTATTAACTGACATTTACAGATTCTCCATTTTATTGTTTCTATAGATTTCCAGATGATGAAAAAACATGAGAGGGCACATTTTTTCAGCTCTAGAGAGCAGGAGCTCATTTTAAAGTGGTATGAAGAGGAAAGAGAAATATTAACAGCCAAATCCAACACTACCAGCGCCTCTAAACTGAGGGAGGAAGCCTGGCAGAGGATTGCTGATAAAATAAATGCGTAAGTAACACCATTCTATTCCATGAACTGAATTCATCACTTAGAGTTGTATTGTCTTTACTTAGTTATTTGTGCAACAATATTCCAGAGTCTCAGACAGTGGCTACAAAAGGACATGGCAGCAAGTGAAAGTCAAGCATAAAAATATTGTGCAAACAGGTAATGCTCACTGTTGCAGTCATTCAAATGCTCAGGGTGTGTTTTAATTGTCTGGTGTGTCATCATTCAGCAAAGAGAAGAAGAGCTGAAGTGATCAGAAATGAGGGTGGCTCCACCACCCCATCGCTCAACTCTGCTGAAGAGGACGTGCTGCTGCACAGAGACAGCAGACTGAGGGTGGATTTCCTGCCTGGAGGTGCTTGTAGTCCGCCACTGACAGGATCTGACAACTCTTTTATTAGTGGTACGTGTTTTTTAGCTTTGCTAAATTTCCTTTATCTACATCATTTTATTTACTTCTTACCCGTCCACCACAGTGTCGGGACATCCGGTCCTCCTCCTGCCTGTCCCAAAGACTGAACCGGAGAGTCTGAGCAGTGACGAGACAGATGTCAGCGATGCACATATTGACACAGTAAGTACTTGTAAAAATGCGGTTGCAAACCGTTTATCTTTCATTTCTGAAAATCTGGGCCTATTTTTTGCAGGATGTGCACATTAGCACGTTCCAGGAGAGTCCTAACTCCACATGTGCCGCAACCAGTAGCAGAACTGCAGAGGTGAGGTCCACACCTCAGTGGTCAGATCTGATAGTGACAGAGAATAGGAACCTTGTTTGGTATTGCCAAGTAAAAAAACATTATCATTCACTTTTTTTGCAGAGGCAGACAGAAGACCTAAAAGCTATTTACTGCTGTTATCTCAAAAAGGAGATAGAGAACCGCGACCAACAGATGGCATACAGAGCTCTGAAAATGAAGAAGCTGGAAAAAGAAATCCTGTTGCTTGATAAACAGCTGATGTGACTGTGTAGAGCTGTGCTACAGTTTTTTTCTCTATGTCAAAGCAGTAGGTGGTATAAAATACACCCCCTGTGCACCATCACTAACATGTTGGTGCTTCTGTTACCCTGACCACATCTGGAGATGTGTATGTGGGTCACAGCAGTGGTGGACACCCCTGCATTTATTACTGTGGCTCTGCCATTAGTTTGATCAAATATTTTAGTTTCATTGTTACAGTATTGCACTTTACGACTGTACAGAGTAGTCCTCAGATCGGAATAGTAATCTTGAAAATCGAAGTCTTTTTTTCATTTTGGCAAAAGCAGGTTTTTACTTTTACGTTAAGCGAATTGGTTGTAACTCACACACAAACGTAAGGTGTTTAAATCAATGTTTTTTTTTATTTCAGGATTTTTTTCTAGAGGCAATAATTTAAAAATTAACTAAACAAAATTATTTTCTACAGACACCTTCATCAGCTTTGTGTTTCTCTCCCATTTGTCTTAAAAAAACATTAAAACATTAAAGAAAACTTAATTTTATTTTCAACAACGTATCTAAATCTATATTTTTTCATAAACCATTCATAACATCTTTCTTAATATATTCCTTATATATTTGCATATATTTATAAAGTTGCGCAATTGCTCTTATTATTGGTGTGTTTTAGTTTTAAATTGTTAGTACATACATGAGCTAACTACATACTTTGTAAAACAATGACATGTATGTTATGTGTTGTCTGGAAACAATAAAAATATTTCCTAATATAAATCCAGTATATAACGTTTACAAAATGCGAAGCATTGTGTTTTAATTGTTTAAGTAAGTTGGGAAGGTTGACCGATTAAATTATTGAAAAAAATATGCCATCTATTGTTATTTCTTGCAGCCGCCTGTTTAGCGGAACCAGTTTCTCTGTTTGATCCCCGGCAGCAGAAGCGTCCACTTATGATGCGTGAACGACATTCGGGGGCGCGCGGCGCAGAGTCAAAATTCAAAATGGCGGACCTCGTCGTCATTGATGCAGTACACATTTTCTTGCCAACGTTAAATGTTTGTCGGATATAACATCGTATGTTGAATTCAGAATATATACCAAATGCCCCTGACAAATAACAGGCTTCAGTTTTGTTGATATTCAACGCCGCCAGCAGCTGACAGCGATGCGCGCGTTCACGGCTAAATCCGGGAGACATCAACAATAGAGCACCGATAAATGGATAAAAGAAAGGCGTCGATTTTCCTTTGATTATTGCATAGTTGTGCTCTGCTTCTCTCATCGTGGCCTACACATATGAAAACCATGTACACAAGCTTAAGTTACTTTGGATAAAGGAACATTGGTACCTTCTCTGGTTCTAATAAATAAATCTGTGTAATAATTCCCATTCATGTCCTTACTGTGCAGATTAAATAGTAGTAGTAGTAATAATAACAACGCATTTCACAGTAATTACAGTAAGGTAATACCTTACTTTCTCCCTGTTTAATCATTGATGTTGTATTATACATTAGCAGGCAGCAGTATCTGCTCCATTTACCAGTCACAAAGTAAAATTACCATTATATACAATTATATTTTACTTTACTGAACAAAGCTACACTCAATTGTGTATTTAATGTATCAAAATGTTAAATATCATTAAAATCCATTATCTCGTTTAAGTTCTTTTAAATGTTTTAACTTTTAGTTGTTCATCTTAAGTAAATGTCTTGAAGCAACGCTTCAAAGAAGGTGATTTTGTTGGTTTTGGGGGAAATATTTGCTTTTCTTCCTTCACCGCCTCTGAGGAAGCGGCTCGCGTACAGTAGCTTTGAGCGCAGAGCTAGTCTGTCCCTGTGAGCTTGCCGTACTTTCACATGACTCCCAGTGCTTGTGACTGGATCTGCATTCCTCAAGCGGCACCAACTCTGCATAACTAATGCATTTATTGGTGACGCGAATATTAACAGCGCGTAAAAACAATACTCGTCGTTGTCGTGGTTCAACCTGTGACAATTCCCGGTTCTAATTCTAACGTCTGACCGTCTGCGGTGCGTTCAGCATCCGTGGGGTGTAGACGCCGCGTAAATACTCGGTAGAACTTTTTGACAAGTTACAATTATCTACAACCGGCAAAAGGTGGACGTCCATGGATATGAGATAGTGCAGCTGGTCGCTTTCCCCTCGCGTCAGTGATGGCTGAGCTCATGACGCCGGACTCAAGAAGGTAAGATCAGCTGGGACTCGTTCGGTTTGTTTCTAGAGTCAAACTGAACAATTCACTTCCTTCATTGCTACCGTCAGATGCTCCAGTATCTTTCGCCAGTAACACGCACCACACGTAAACCACGTTGATAATATTTTCAGCCATTTTTCTTCAAATGTCATTGAATATAGTCCATGAATATAATAATACAATTAGGTCCCTAACATAGAATCTCCTACAGCTATTGTCCCACCATTAAATGTAATTTTTAGTGAATACCGAAGAAGTTAGTTTTGTTTGTCTATTTATTCAGATGCAGCTATTTCTTCCTCTATGATGGATCCAAAGTGAAAGGGGAGGGTGACCCCACCAGAGATGGAATCTGCTACTTCTATCCTGAAGAGGTGAGACACACACACACACACACACACACACACACACACACACACACACACACACACACACACACACACACACACAGTGCTTGTTGGCACGTTGGTTCATGCTCTCCGTGTGCGTGTGTGTCTGTCAGACCCCTTTGGACAGACAGGAGCTCCTCTGTGGACAACTGGCAGGCGTGGGGCGCTGCGTGTCGGAGGTGTCCTCCTCGCCTGTGCGCGCACTCAGGCTTCGCCACAACAAATATGCCATCCGCATGGAAGATGACTTTTTTTGGGCAAGTGCATTCAGAGACCGTCCTGCAGCAGATTTACAAGATGTTTCCGTCCCGGTTCTGATCTAAATACGAGTGGTGTCTTTATTCTGTCTCTCCTCCAGGCCCTGGGCTGCTCCGTTGAAGTCCCCACAGTCAGCGTCTGTGAGCTCCTGGACCAGCTAATAAACCTGTTCTGCTTCTACAACGGGCCTGTCCGGCAGAGCTACCAGGTGCAGCCCGAAGTTGTGTCATGCAGTAAATTGTTCAGAGCCCGATCTGTTGAGCAAGGCGTTCGTTCGACGCCGTCTCCCGCAAACTGAACGTGTCTCTTGGTGTTTCACTGCAGCTCAACGGTCGGGAGCCTCTGGCTGCGCGCTGGGCTCAGTACCTCTCGCACCTCCAGTCCGGGTCCTCGGAGCTCCAGCACATCTTCAGCTGCGTGAGGACCATGGACTCCACCAATGTGTGTGCACCACACTGCAAGTTCTGCATTTCGCTCAGCAGCTACTGCGTAAACTTAAAGGGAGGACATGACTGTGTCACAATGCCCTTTGATGTTGCGTAATTCTTCAGTATAACTTAACACAGATAGGCACATTGTCCCAACTATATGATAACGCATTCAGTCATGAAGCACGTTCCCACACTCTGTTTCTACGCATTCTTCCTTTGTCACACAACCTGTAGCAACACATTTAAACACCGTAACTATTTATTTTAATGAATTCTATACAAATTATTAGAATTTTTGAAGCGATATGTGAATTTTCCTCAGGTGGACCCACTCCTCCTCCTGAAGGCTGCCCTCATCCTTCAGGCCTGTCAGCGCTGCCCTCTAGTGTTAGCGGGCTGTATTCTGTTCAGAGGAAGGTACGCTGACACTTTTACAATCACCGCTCATCTTTCAGGAGCAAAATAAACGGACTTTCTGGCTTTTTATTCGCAGAGTTGTGAGCACACAAATGTCTCCAGAGCTCACGATGAAAGTCATGGTTCACGAGAGTGAAACATACGCCACGGTAAGAAAGTCAGCCCATAAATAAATGAAGAATTTAATTACCACATTGTTTGATGGTTTAACTATTTACAACACAATTATCGAGGTTAAAAATGAATAACAGTGTGGACATGTATTTTACTTTGATGGTTAACTTAAGATGGGAGTTTCTTAGAGTTTGAACGTTCATGTTCATAACAAAGCAGCATGTCAGTTGTTGTCAACCGCTCTTCTCTTTGATTTTGATTGATGTGAAGTCCCACATTCCCAGTGGGCCGGGCTCCTCCAGCTCAGTGGCCCCCTCTGTCAGCTCGACTACAGTGTTCCTGACCCTGTCTGAACTCCAGGACCTGCAGGCCGCTCCTGTGGACAAACCCTTCAGGTAGTGTTTGCTTAAATCGTTTGCAGGTGTTCCCTTTATGCTTTTTAAACTTGGACGCCTGACGGAATTATCTTTTCACCCTCCAGTTCCCGTTCTACTCCACACAAAGACGCTCCCATGAAGAAAACCCGCCTGTCGAGAACCTTATCTGACATGGCCTCCACTGAGTCTGACACCAGCGATCCAGCTTCTGACCAGGCGCCCCAGAAAACGTCCTTCGCCCCTTGCTTGTCGGAATCAGAGAGCTCCATGTTTAGTCCATCCGCGTCACAGAGCTCCACTGATCCATCGAATCCTCCACCACACTCCCCAAAGCCGAACTCCCAGCAGGCTGAGGAGGCGGCGCTGGACGAGTCGCATTATCACAGCTTTCACAGCGACGCGGACGGAGGCGGCCCGGTGTGCGGCGAAGAGGACCGGTCGGCGCGTGGACCCGGCTCCCAGCTCAAAGACGGGGATCCAGACGCCGTGTGTGAAACAGCATTGGACAGAGAGGCTGAGACCGGGAAGGAGGAATCGAGCAGCGGCGGCGGCAGCGAGGAGGAGGTGGGAGGCAGCGCGGTTGGCCCCGAGGCAGAGCGGGGTCCCGCCCCCGGCTCTGGAGCCCCCGTGGACCCGGCGGGGGCCCCGCTGATCCCCATGACGCTGTATCTCCACCGGGTGAAGAGCCTGGTGCTGGCTCTGCTGGTGCAGCCTCACTTCTTGAGCGACACGGCCTCTGTGGAGGAAGTGGTGAGAACAAACGGGGGCCTTTGTCGCAGCTAATTTCTTTCATCTTTTCCGCATTAGCACCCTAAATGCTTTGTCCTTTTTTCTCCGGGAACAAATAGAAAGTCCTCGACACAGCTAATGAAATACATCACAATGTGTTGCTCTTTACTCCAGCAGCTGGACCTCCATTAGAATTTAAATCCAACGAAGCACAACAGCAGCATCAAATCAGTTCTCCTGGTTTATAACTACATGAGTGCACTAATTTACCTTTGTGATGGTAAAATCTCCCTGTGTCACCCAGTCAGCTCTGCCTTTCTCCACACAGTATCACAGCAGCCTGGCGTCGCTCAATGGGCTGGAGGCCCATCTGAGAAGCATCCCTCCGCGTGTCCCAGGTGCTCCGGGACCCTACCTCTTTGCCCATTTCGACCGCATTCAGGGCACGCTGACAAGTACGGCCCGCGTAACGCTCGCTTGCCTTCGCATGAGCTGCCGGCTGAGGAGTGAGCGTGTGATCAGCATTCCTTTGTGCGGCAGCCATCGCCCATCCGGGTTAATTCGCCTCTGTTATTGTGTGTCTCTGCAGCCAACCTGTCTGGTCGGCCAGGAGGAGCCCCACAGCATCCTTTTGTCCGAGCTACATCGCTTCTCCACTCGCATTTCTGTAACACTGAGACTCTGCAGGAGGCTATTATCAGGTCAGTATGGCAGCAATATTGTGGTGGGGGTGTTTTTTTCTCGTGCCTTTCATGGCTCCACTGGTAAAAGTGGGGGGTTGGGGTCGACTGCCTGAGTTCGTGGCGCGTGTCGTCACAACCCACTAATGCTGAACGTCCCGAAAGTGCAGCGACCACACTCCAGCAACTCACCTTTACAAAAAAAAAAAAAAACCGCCCTCCTCATGGTGTCTGTTTGCTCTTTTTGGATGTATGCCATCACCCCGCGTGCTTGAAATGCAAACGCCTGTGTCACGTTCACGGCAGGAGTGCCGGGGCTGCTGTGTATGGGACCAGCAGCGTGGCCCAGGAGACTTATTTCCAGCAGCACGGGGGATCGCTGAGGAACTCGGGCATCCCTAACCACCAGGACAGCGCTTTCTCGCTGCCCAGCAAGGCCCGGCACAGACTGTTGAAGCACGGCGTTAATTTGCTCTGACTCAGAAGCGATGTGACGAGCTGTAGTTCACGTAAACATGAAGAAGAGTCCTGTGAGTAAATGTAAAGATTCCTCTGTTTTGTAGCTGCCCAAATGTCACTTTACTTATTATTTTGTACTATATGCAACTATAGATTTGCTATGACAGAGGTGGTTGGTAAGGGTCTGTCGGATCACAGCTGGGTTTTAATCACAGGTCCGATTTCTGCTGCCCTCGTTCCAGTACACTTTGTCCACATTTATACTAGCTGTGCTAAAATACACTGTTATGCCTTCATATGTTATGACTCCATCTGTGCTTTCATTGGCTCCTCTGCCAACACTCAATGCATTTTGCAGACTTTTTTCATTTCATGGATATTTTCAGTTGAGCAAATGTGTCAACAAGCAATTTGGGACTAAAGCAGGAAAAACAAATGTAGGTGAAGTTTTAGAATTGTTTCTGTTCTTTTCTGCACACGCTGGTTTATTGCACAGCTCCTTTGGACGTTTGTATAACGATGCTTATTTATTTCAAATCAACGCAGGCGTCTGTATGTAAAGATGCGCTGAAGACTGTGAACACTGTACGTCCACTGTTACTCAAATCAAATGACTGCGTGATTGCTGGAGTGCTGGGGTTCATGTGATCTCTCCGCAAATGCGCGTCAGCGGCCGGTGACGTCACAATCTGCGCCTTAACGTTTTCTGCCCACAAGCCTTTCAGTCCTCGCTTCTGGGGCGCCTGAAGTAGGACGTGCGCCGGCCTGTGTTCATAAAATGTTCCGCCAGGACATTTCTGTGCTACGTGTTTTGTAAATAAAATCGTTCTTGATGGTCCAAATATACAGCAATTAAAGTCATTAGCTAAGTAGCTGAATTTGAATAGACGGGGACGGCGCTCTTTGGGGCGCCTCATTATGCGGGGTCATTAAAAAAGGGCAGCGGGGGGCAAATGGGCACCAACAAAAAGAGGGGAGGGTCTGTCAGGAGGGCCAGGATTCAAATTCTAAGTGGAAGATGTCCCCATTGTCGGTGGGCTATATAGCAGGCGGAGGAGCGCTCTGCTGACGTAGTTTGGAGAGTTGGCACCGTTAAGAAGCCGCTCGCTTCGCCAGGACGCGACGTTAAGGGTTTGGAACTCCCCACCATGACCTCCTCATGTTGTATCTGGATTGCTCTGTTTCTCTGCCTGACGACAACTGACACTGGAGCGTTCGCTCGCGCGGTCAACTCGCGGCCACGCGCGTCACCGTCGCCGAAAAGCGCAGACGAAACCCCCGCGTCAACTTTGCGCACGGACGCGTCGAGGCGGCAGCGGTGCGCGGAGCTCGCGGCGCCGTGGGCGGAAAACACGCAGCGCGCTCCGGAGGAGAACGCGACGACCCTGCAAGTTCGCCTTCGACCCTTTTCCACGCGGGCGTCGCGGGGCCTGGTGTTTCCGGGGAAGCTTCTGTTCGGCCTCGTCCGACAGGTTTACCACTGCTGTCAGGAGAGACTGACCTGCAGGAGCGTCAAAGGGATCCCAGGCCGCTTCAGAGGAGGTAAGGCAGCGCTAGAACCAGAGTCATCATCGCATACGCAGGCGCAGCCGCCGATGGATCAGGTTCTTTAAGTCAGTCAACAGTTCTTCATCCTTTGGTTACTTGTGCCACAGATGAGTTAGAGCTGTGATTGTGTATTAGTATGCACACGTTAAGCATCATAGCCAGAAAAAACTTTCATCCATAAATCAAGATGTATAATAAAGTCTATAATTAAAGTCCACATGCGGTCATGGTGGTTTTCATGAGTTTAATGAATTGATGGAACCACTTTTGCATAAAATATTTACCAATTAATACTTTGAGATATTAATAATAAAGACTATATGGGACAAATGAATACCAGCAAAGAGAGAAAGACAGTGGAGTTCTTTAAACGTGTTGGGCCACTGCAGAACATCCTCTGATTAGTAGCAGCAGAGGTGAAAGCTGATGTGTTGGTGCCTTGATTAATGCAGCTGTGGAGGGAAATGTTATCTGCATACTAATGAGTCTGAGCTGGCTTAATGTCCTCAGCAAGAATTGTTGAGCTATATCCTGCTGACAGATTAACAAGGCATTAGGGCTGAAAACATCACCTCTGTGCTGGAGATTGTTCTCTAAACCCTGGGATTTGTCTGAATGGGAGCTGACAGTGCGTCAGCTTCGTGACAGGACCTGAGTGGATTTCTCGTCCTTCTCCTCAGACACCGATGTGGAGTTTCTCCTCACCAAAGAGGCGCTGTCGCTGAGCGTCACCAGAGTGGAGCTTCACCTGCAGTTCACCAACCCACAGCATCTGGACATCAGACCCGTTCTGCCCTTCATGGAGAAGCGCAACCTTCCTTCGAGGTGAAGCCTCCGTGCTCCAGATGTAACGGTGGTGAAGTGAATGTGTGGGTCCTGGTTGTAACCCGCTGTCTCTCTGCGACTGCTCTAGGTACAGCCTGTGGTCACGGGGCGGCTCCGCGGAGCTGAGGGTGGACCTGCTCTTCCTACTGCAGGAGCTGCAGGAGGCTGCAGGTGGTGTCAGAAGGGGTCCTGACCTGGTGAACCTTCGGCGGTTGGTGTTTTCCTCCAGGGGGACTCCGCTGGGAGAACAGGCTGCTGCTTTCGCTCGGCAGGACACTGATGGTGATTCGTGGGGGGAGGGGTTCGACGCTTGGCCTTCTACAGATCTGGGCCTGGTCGTGGGCTGCAGTCAGGCGGGATCCGGGGTGTCCTGCAGAACCGGGGGAGTTCATTTATCACACATACCTTTCTTGGCTCTGTACTACAGATAAAGCCACTGTACACGGATGCATAATAATGCAAATTACTTTGCATTATTAATTACATTTTTACGTTTATAACTGAAAGCTCAGGTTGAAATGATGCACTTTGTCAAATATAATAATTTATAAATGTTTTGTTGTGAGAGATATATGTAAATAGTAAAAATGATATACTTAAAGTTTATTGATTCATGTTTTTTCTTGTATTAAAAGTCAATCGAATGAACAGACTATGGTGAATTTAGTTCATGAGGGTCAACTTTGTTCAGCTGTGATATTCTGCTCCCAAAGCCTTTGAGATACATGGTTCTATTTTTAAGAGTTTTCACAGTTGGTGGGAAAAGGTGGAGGAAAACACCACCTGGACAAACAAAGGGAACATTTTTCGTGACCCTGCAGAACTAGGCTGCTTTACTGTGTTATTGAAAACGGATACATCAAGAGATTAGTAACAAAAACCAAACTGCAACTTCATACTGATAAAATAGCACATTTATTAAAAAGAGACAATGTTTGTCAGCATTTTCCATTTTTAGGATAGTTCCCACATCAGAGATCGACCTGGGCTCCTGAACACGTCTCAGTCTCTTACTGCTGCCTACAGCCCCCAGAACAATTATCTATGCACATCTGTACAGTAGGACTCATTTATAGCACGCACATCGTCTCATCCACTCGTGTTGATGGGCGACAGACCTTGTTTCCTGTGACCTGCTCCCCGTTTTGCGGTTTTCAAGTCATCGTTCATGTTGTAGCTGCTTTCGAAAGTGAAAAAAATGGAAAAACAAACAAACTGAATAGGTCAATTTGCATAAATTTAAGAGCAAATCAGTCGTTTGAGTCAAAATGTAAAAGGTTGGCCTTCATGGTTAAAAGGAAAATTAAGAAAGATATAAAAAAAAATCTAAGACAAGACATGACAAGTTTGCTTCTCCTGGTTTATTAGCTGGCCAGAAAACCGCTTTAGTGAAAAAAACCATTAGTGTCATGTTATGACACTAGGATTTTGGATGGATTAAGAACAATTCTTTGGCTCTCGCGTGGAGGGATAAGGAGGAGCAGATCTTCATTTCACTCAGTTTATTCAGTTGGGATGTTCACGTCTGAGCCCAGTAAGGAGCTGAACACATTAAGTCTATTTAATGCTGGACATGTTCTTCTAACCTTTGTGTGACTGGCTTTACTCCTAAGTTGAGGTCAGTGATCAGACTCAATATATTAATGCCTCTTACAGGTTTTTGTTACGCTCGACAAGAATTACTTGTGTGGAATGAAAATCTGGCCCCGGAAAACTGTAGAACAGAGGAAACAAAGAGGCCAATTCGATGAACAAAACAGCATTGTCAAGGCTAGTTATGATAAAGCACAATGTATTCAATAATTCAAGGCAACAGACAAACACACAAAAAACAAAACATGATTTTCCAATACACAAGGCAGTGCAAAATGTCACACCAATAAAACATGATTTAAAAACAAAAGACAAAAACAGATCCTGAGGAAAAATTCAAACATACAAATCCAAGCATATTATAAAACATCTCCAGATCAGCCCCACTCTGATTTAAATTATATATAATAGGTGAAGATTCCACATTTGTAGACACAATCTCTTTTATTTGACTTTGCCATTTAATCTGGCTGTCTGTTAATTCTTTTTTTAAAGTTTCTACTCTACTCTCTTGCGGCTTTTCCACAAAGTCTTTCCCATGTGAAATAATTAAAAACCCCAAACACCTCAACTACAACACAAAAGTAATGAAATCAAAACTCACACAGTAAAAAGTGTGATTTGTACTATATATACAGACGCTACCGTGTAGACTGGCAGAGGGATAACGTGGTGACTTTGGTGCTGAACCTTCCGTAATTAATGTTTTGAATCTTTGAGAAAAAGGTGCTTACACTATAAGTTCAGTTCACAACTTAAATAAAACTGCAAAAACAACCGACCACAAACTGAATTTTTTCTGAAACTGCAAGGAAGGATTCCACGAGACCTGAATTTTAGACAAGTTCTGCAGATGGTAAGAGCAATACTGGGGGTGCTCGGGGACATTTAAGACGTATTAGTGAAAGAGTCGCTTTATGACCTTAAGGGAGGTAACTGAATACAAAAATGGGAGGTTTCACTACACAACTCGTGAAAAACGTAGAACAATGCTGCTTTTCATGTCACATGATGAGAGCAAAAACAAAGAAAAGGGGGGAATCACTGTCCAAAAGCTGAAACTAAAGGCAGATAAGGTGGGGTCAATGTGGCCAGGTAAAAACAACAAAAACAAAACCTTTACAAATCAACACATTTGAACCCAATTCCAAAAACATGCACTAAAGTTATTGTATATTGTCTGTAATAAACATTTAATGTTCTTATACTGATACTGTGCTTTGTCTTCTGACTGCAGGTGGAACCACTTTGTATCAGACAAACTGCCTCATCATTCATTTGAATAATATTTAGCTAGAGTGGCCAGTTCTCCCAGTAGCAGGTAACAGTAACGTTTAAACCAACGTTCAGAGTCGACATGGTGTCTGTTTTAAATCAAAAGCACACAATATTTGAAAGAAATACAATTTTAACTGATCACTACAGATGTTAATTAGAAAATTAAAGAGGCCACCAAGTATTCCTGTTTTAGAATAAAAAAAGACATTCTTTGGCAAAACAAAAAGGCAGACATGCAGAATGAATGAATAGAAAAAGGCAAAGATCATAAAATACAGCAATGTGCAGATACTGACTCACGCAAGCTTTAGCATTTCACAGCATAGACATCACCCCTCACTAATTGTATGATGTCTTGAGGTTCAGCATCCTCACTTTGTAATGTCTGAGAGTTAAAAGTGGCATCGCTGCTGAGGACACTTTATGACCCTGAATGGTTTTGGTGGAACATTGCCAAAAACGTCTACACATCAATAGCAAGTTTTCAAATCCAGCCTATAAACCTAGAAAGGCGACTTTGACCCCACACAGCAAGTAATCAACTAAGCTAAAGCCCTGTAACACTAATTTCTTAACTCTTTAACCTCTTATGGCAAACGATAGCACGGCAACGTGGGACTAAGTAGATCTGAGTGGAAAAACACAAATGTAACAAGTTCTAAATGGCAACTGTATTTCCACGGATCGATTTCTAGGCAACAGCTTGATTCGGTGCCGAGTGTTAAACAGAGTGTGCTTTCTTTAAACACCCAGTACAAAACAATGCTTTGAGTTAGAAAACAGCTACGACAAACCACCGTGGAGCGTCGCTCAGCTGTTCCAATGTAGTTTCAATAAGTGAAGACCAGCATCTGTAAATCCTAACGTTGTTCAAACGGGTCAGAAGAGGTGGATGCAAACATTCACATTCACAAAGATGTGCACAGCATACACTTCCTACAGCTCCTCCTCCCAACACTACAAGTCGAGTGTGGCGTTAGTTTCAACTTGCAGTGGCTTTTCAAACAGTTGTCGTCTCTGCGTCCTTGTGATTTTGTCCGAGTCTCCTGCTTCTCTCTGGTTATGCGGTTACCTGTACTGCTCATCTCCCTTCCCCCATTTGTCTCCCTCTTTCTTTATAGTCTCGCGTCCCATCTTTTCCCGACGTCGCCTCGACCTCTGGTTTTAGCTCACAGTCGACAGAGGCAGAAGAGCGTTGGGATGAACACTCCAAACGCCACAAGTATGGGAAACATTAAACTGCTGTTGTCAGCGGCGTATGGGTTTGGTGTTCGGGGGCCTGACTGGACCCTGTACTTGGAACCTGTTGAAACCTTTTTCTTCCCACCTTCTTCGCCTACTTCAGGGTCTTCCTCCTCTTCTTCCTCATCTTCATGCTTTTCTAACCCTGGGTGAGGTTGAAGCTTTGGTACATCTGGCATGTAAACAGTACAAAGGAGAAAGTTAAAAGGTATGTATGTAAAACACTACATGACATGTGTGGACAGTACTTCCATGTTCAATGTTTCTTCAGGTTTTGGAAATAAATGTTTCCAGAATCTTAAAACCCACCTTCTAGTGTTCCCTTCATTACATAGAGTGCGCAGACCTTGGGGTTGTCATAATAACCCTGAAAGACACAACAGATCAACATACACATGCTACAACAAACTGTGCCCAAGGTAAATAAGGCATCTATAAAAATAAAATATGGAGAATTCCCTGCAAAAAACATCTGTGAAGCACAACACCCTACCAGTGTATATTTGCCTACACAGAGTCGTCCTTCAAACATGCTTTGCTTAATTGTTGGACTAATAATTTCCGGAGGGCGGTGGGGGGGTGGTAAAAAGCTCCTGTCCTGAGGAGGTTTTACGAGCACTAGTACACTTATTGTCCTCAGCCAAAAGAACTGAACAAAGATGAGGTATTTGATGTATATCACTTTTAAATAAAGTTATGTTGTATAGTTATAAATACAAAAAGGTGAACATAAAGTAGTCTTAGCTTTGTTTCCCATCTACGGAATGATAGTCTAGCTTCCAATAAATGCACTTAGCAGCTGACAAAAATAGGAACCTAAACATAAATACAGTCCTACATGTATGTAGTTTAGAGTGCCAGTACAATTATGTTAATATAGGTTTATCTCAATATAATCTAAACAGGATTTCGAATCCACTTAAAATACTGAAGACCAGTCATTTCCATAACTCCTGTATTGGCATTTGCAAAGAAGACTGTTTCCTGGGAACAAAATACTTTAAGCTGCATGAGCACAAGATAATATCTGGCCCACATGAGAAGACTTATTCTATTTAGAGCAAGACCATGCGCTCTGAAGTTGAGCTACAATATAACTGTTGGATGTTGCAATGTTCTGTCTAAATCAAAGCTAGAAATAAAAAAAAGGACCGCTGAAAGGAAGACATTACATAGTGGGGAACTTTAAACATGTATTCCACAGAAAGTGGTTTTTGGGAAACACAAACAAAAGCTGTGGTATATGACAAGTAAACAAAGATGATAAAAGGCCAGCTCAATGTAGGGCGGTTGTCCGTCATTTGCATGGACCACACACTTTCAGCGGCTGTTGGAGAGGCCTATTCAGACATGAGTTCACTTTGTAAATCACCAGCCAAAGCAGCATTTGTACCAAGTCAGACTAGTGAATGCCCCCCCCAAAAAAAGGGTCACGTTTGAAATGAGTAATTTTTTAACTTACTATTTTAAATAAGTTAGCTAAAACCTTAATAGTGTGTTGCCTGCTTCATGGGTCATGGTCCGTCACTCACAATGTCAGAATGAAAAACACTTTCTCACCTTTACAAACTCCACTGTGAGTTTGCCATTGAAAGTGGACACCTCTCCTTGCACACTCAGCTTGCCACGTCGAATAGAGAAAGGCACAATTTCATCGTGAGCAGTGCTGTGACCTACTCGCTCAAAGATATCTAGGTCTTTAACCACCACATGGCCATTTAGACGCACGTCAAAGACCTAAAAAGACACATTTCCAAACAATTAATGTTTACTAAACTGGCTAATGTACAACCATACAAATCATCAGTAGAGTACACTGGCAGTTATACAGTAATAATATTGTACTGGATAAAGACCAGACCTCTACTGTGGTAAAAAGGTGTACAAAATTTTAAAATCGGAAGCCAGGTTGCAGACATTGATGAAAAAATGGTTTAACTTTAAATAAACATATTACAATTTTGCTTGAATGACTTGATATGCCATACCTTTTGTTGTGACTGAGCAAAGTACACTTCTGCATACTTCATAACTATGATATAGTCTCCTTCCTCGCGAATGGGAACATCATATCCAAAAGTGTCCTCGTTGTAGCGCTCCGTTTGGTACAGAATCTGATCTTCTGGACTTGAGCGCAGTATTGGCAGACGCATCCCATAATCAGATGCTATAATGAAGCAGAGCAACATACCCAGTGAGCACTTTTCTTTCACAGCGCTACTTCAGTGACCACACTTTTGAAAAAGTGCTCATGTTCTAAGTCAAGCAAGGAACCACATTACGCAAGCGCTGGCTGAAACACAGTCCCCTTCGGCTTCCAATGACCATTGACCACATTTTACACACTCCAAATACAATTATAGAATCTCCTGCTCATACGTGAATCTAAGAATGACTCTTCAGTCAAATCGATCACGTCCCCACCTGCTTCCTCTACTGAGGGAGGCGGAGCCCCGGTCTACTATGCTGACTCCTCATTAGTGCGTGGTTACTTGCGGAAGCCGGACTGTACAGAGGTTTCTTTTACAAACTGAACCCTGTCTTGAGCAATGTCACTGTCGGTCACATCTAAACGGGCGAACCCAGCAAAGCACGCGCACTCAGAGCACTTTAGATCCCACAGGATCGACTTACCTTTGCCAATTTTCCCTTCCAATGGGTCCTTCTTGAAGTGAATACCATGCACGTCCACATGCGATTCACCCCCGGCGTTTACAGCCCAGATTACCCGTTCGGCGAGGTTGGGGCCCCCGCCGTCCGCCCAACACTGCTCGGCCAGCAGCGACAGCGCTGCTGCCAGCAGCCCCGCGACGAGCTGCGCCGTGACCCGCTGCATTGCCACACACCGCCCGGCCCTGGACAGAAACGGACAGTGTCAGCGTCCGCTCGCACCAAGCGCCGGCCTCGTTCCTGCACGGAAGTCAGGCTTCCACATGCGCTATCGTTTGCCGCGTACAGTCAGTGCGAGCTGCCGGCCAGCTTGTCCAAGCTAAATGACATGCAACATGATATACGTCAGCTAGCCAGGGTGCTAGCAGTGAGAATATTCATACCGGCAGTAGCATTAGCATAAAAGCGCACGAACGCTAAAATGACAGTGAAACCATGACGAAATACTCAACCACAACCTTAATAAATGCATGACTGACGTTAACGGCGCCAACCTACCTCGCATTAATTAAAGAAAACACAAATATGGCGATGAATTAGCAGCCAGTGGCGTTGCTCGGTTGTGCTAGCTAGCTAACCTACCTGTCTAACCAGAAATACTTGGTCTGAGACCCTGGCTAACGTGTCTTACCTTCCCCTTTCACGAGTCTCTTCAGTCTATCGTCTTCCAATGTGTAAGCGTGTCGCTGCCGGCACCGTGACACCAAGGAGCCTGTGCTATACTCACTGCAAAAATCACTGTATTATGTGCAGATATGTCCAGTCTCTGATCACAGCCTGCACTGACTTTCATTCAATAAGTGCAAGAAACCACCAATCGCTTTGCTAGCTGAGGCGGCTGCCACTTTGCAGAAGGTGGAACAGCGCTGCCTAACATTAGATTTCCTATGGCCATTGAGTGACAGATACCTCGTCGAACCACGTCGTCCCTCGCGGATGACATCAGACTCTGGAAAAGTGAGGGGGGTGGAGCCATCTGCTCGGCCATGGGAGCAAATACTCTGCAGGGGTGTTCTGTCCCGTTAAATGTTATGAAATAAGTTTGAAAGTCAGCAAACAATGGCATCAGCCTTAAAAATATATATAGAAAAATGTAAATATGTAACGGCTACTCTTTATTCATTCATTTGTTACTGTTATAGAATAGTTTCATGAATTTATTGATTCACCCAACCTATAGTAAGCTATAGGTAGGAGTAAAATTTGAGTTACTGTAAATATTCTTCCAACACTGACAGCCAAATAGTTTAAATAGCTTAAATTATCATAATACTATTTAAGAGACTGACAAGTGTGTTATGTTGTGGTGTTTTGTGCAATGTTGTGTACTGCTTTAGAAAACATTCGTCCCTCCCCTGCTTTCAGCATGGTATAGTTCAAGTCTTGTCCAATCAGGATAGTCCAACACAGCGCGCACGAGGCGCACTCGAGAGCTGACCAAAATGAATGAAGATCGCTGCTATGGCAACAGCAGTAAGTCTACGCGTGGCAGGTGGGTTTTGATTACTTTTTTTTTTACCAAACACCACGGAGGTAAACATGGAGTGAGACCAATATTATCCTAAACATTAAGCAAATATAAAACCTGGCAGATACGTCAAGAATGTAGCATAAGCACGTTGGAAGCATCTGCCACCAGAAGCGGCCCAGAGGCAGCATGTACTGTAGGAGTCAGACTCAACGTGGGTGTGACTGAACTGCAACAACCTTTTCTGTTCTTTCCAAATAAAATCGAAATCACTTTTGCGGTGTTTATGTGTTACCAAATGTCCAACTGAAACACACCAGTGAACGAGATGTTTGTTGCTTCTAAAACTCAGCTTAAATAAAGCAGAGGGGCATATGTTTATGATATATTTAATATATATTTGTGGCTACATGTTTGTAGTTTGACAAATCTTCCATGAAAGGTAAATGAACGAAAGGTCACACAGGGACACAGAACAGTTATTCACACTTATATTCAGTCGGTGCCTTGCACAGTGGTGGTTCTGCAGGGAAGACGTTCCTACAGCCCCCTGCAGTCCCACAGAAGACATCTAAATAATAGATATGCTGAGGAGGTTTGTCCTCCAGACAAGCAGTGACAGCACACAGTGCTATGTCAATATGCTGATAATGACATTTTAATAAAACCTTACAAACGCACAGTAAAGATTACGAGGTAGCTTGACACTGAATGTTTTCCCAATCAAGCCGTTTGTACTGGTTTTGACTTTCTCCAGTAGACCTTCACTTCATCCCTACATGACAAACTGTACTATATTGCTGCTGTATTTTTTTGATAGTGTCACCACAAAAAAAGGGGCTGTAATGTAAACACTTTATTTTTCTACAGATACCTTGGCAAAATGTTGTTAGACCAAATGCACGTGTGCATACTAATGTCAACACATGTCTCTCTTTGGCATGCAAGAAATGTCTTGGACAACACAGACGTGTGGGACATTATCACAGCTACAGTCATTTTGACATATAGAACGGATACATATTAACTATGGCTGTAAATACAGTTCGCATATGTTGTTTGTGCTGTTTGCTTCTAAATGGGGAGAGATTAAAAGAACGAGAAGCGAGACTAAAGACTGGGAACTCAAACCTGTGAGCACTGATGGACAGCGTGTGGGATGCTGCTCACCACTGCAGGATAATGTCAGTGAGTGGATTTGGGAGCTGTTGTACAGTAAACTAACCAGCGTGACAAATAACATATGTGAAGTGTATTTCACATTTCTGTTTCTCACTGTCAGACATCTGCGTCTTCTTTGCATGTAGCTGTAAGACAGACATGTTCCTAATAAACTGGCACAGTGACAAACCACAGATGGGCACACATTTACAATCCAGGGGCGATGCTGCCACATGGGTTTCTTGGTGGAGCACCAATGTCACACGGAGGACGTTTCACTTACAGGTTTCTAATAAAGCACAAACCACACAGTGCGCAGAGCTTTTGTATTTTTTCTCCAGGCATTCGCGCTCTCATTCTGTATGTGTCGTACATCAATGAGGACGTTTTATGGGACACTTGACGCCATGTAGATGATGGGACAAGACACCATCGATCTATCCACACAGGAAGTTATTTAGTGAGAATTAAAGTGCAAAAACACAAGTTGGACAATCTTCAGCTAGGCTACAGCAAATTCCGCCTCAGTTGTCAAACTAGAGACTTTTTCAGGAAGAACCCTTTGAAAGGTGTGAGGTGACTCATCGCTCCGTAACATTCGAGGAGTTTTAATTCCAGTGTCATTCAGATTTGGATGGCTCAGTAGATCCTAACATCTCCCTTGTTGCGCGTGATCAAGTATAGGAAAGGACACAGCTTCACATTCAGGGCCGATCATTGCATGATCTTAGTGAGACATCATTCGTACAAACTCTGTCAAAAGAGAGGATGCGGATGACACACGGCTACAGTTGCACCACACTTTACAGCATCACCTGAATAAATGCGTGAACGGTTTTACCTTCAAAATCGACCAGTCCGTCACCGTTCAAGTCGACGTCTCTTAGGATGTCCTCCACCTCCTTTAGACCCACCTGGAAGACAGGAGGATGGTGAAACTGCAGGGAGCAGCACGTACACAGTGTCTGTCTTTGTTATTTCATGATCCACATCTTACCTGTTGGCCCAACAGCTTCCTCATTGCATCTCTGAGCTCTGACGTGCTTATAGCTCCATCCCCATTGGTGTCAAACTAATAAAGCAACACAGACATACAATAGTCATTAAATATGAAAAGCAACTGGCCACATGATCAAGAAATATGTTAATTTGGATTCTGGAAATCATACCTCTCTGAATGCATCTTTTAACTCTTTAATTCCAATCATGTCTGCAGTTTCAGCGAGGAGTTTTGGGCCCATCAGCTCTACGAAATCCTCGAAGTCCACATGACCTCCCACTTTAGAAAAAAAGAGATTTTGTCAGAAATTTAATCCATAACTTGTAAATATTATTGTTATCTGAAAAACATAAATACTTATGCTAATTAAGCTCTTACGGTTCATATTTATCTGCTGGCTCAGTTCAATCAGCTCCATCTCAGTGGGCATGTATCCCATCGTTCTCATACAGTTTCCTAAATCTTTACAGCTGATGAAACCATCCTTGTCCTTGTCAAATTCTTTAAACGCGTCTCTCAGCTCTGTGGAGCAACAGAAGTTTTACACTCACTTTAATATATATATATTTAAATGTTTTAGCCAATAACTAAAAAAAAACAACGTACCATCCATTTCTTCTGGCCTCAGCTCTCGGTCCTAATGAAAAATAATATTTAAATATTAGTGAGTTAAATAAGACAGTTGCAAAATACATTACAAACACACTCTTCTGTTTATGTAGCTTAACTGCTGGAGTGATGCATGAACCTAAATCAGTGTCTTCTCCAACAATCCATAGTATGAACCTCAACTTAACACAGTAGAAGACAAAAGTCGAATGAATCTCTCCATATCTTGAACACTGAATAGACTGAATAAAGCACGACTGGGAACCATAACCCATAAGTTTGGAGAAGAATGTGACTGTTGCTATTTTTTCAGAGCTTGCTGACAACGAACACAACCTTTAAAGGGCAGAGACGGAGGCAGACATTTCCCAGAGCTCTCAGGGGTTAACAGCAGGAGCGGTGAGAAGTCTAAACACAATATTGAGTGTTGACGTCAGGCCCAAAGAACTGTGTGACCGGAACCACTGACATCAAAAATGCAGGAGGTGCATGAGCCCCTGAATGCATCACTAACTAGTCCCACTAATCAAGCCCAGCAAGATTAGCACTATGTGTCCATTAGTATGAGACACCAACTATAGGCCAGTCACTCATAATGTCAATACTGCTAGTTCAATACTATATAACAATGTATATGTCTAACTATGATAAAGATATATACTAAGGATGTATATGTCTCTACTAAAGAAAGTAGGTTACAACTGTAATTCTGTAATTATGCGTATGTGTGTATGAAAGAGAAGGAATGTTGAAAAGATGAAACTGTGACAGAAAAGGACAAAGTCATCAACAGAACTGCGTGATGCCAACTTTCCACTCATCGTTCATGAAGGTTTACGCGCCACATTATAAAGACTTAGTTACCTCACACCTGCAGTACACACTGTCACAGGAACAGTAAACACAACTCAGGAGAACAGGAAAGATTTGCCAGAGCACAAGGACATAAGATAAACACACGACCGTTCAGAACACAACAACGTTCCAGCCCAGAAACCGCGAAGATACGGCACTTTATAGAAAATACAGTCTGATGAGTAACCAAAGTCTGCCAAAGCCAAAAAGCCATTAATCTAACACGAGCAAAGAACAAAATGCACCCAAGAGCCAACTACTAGCAGATCAATGGCAGAACAAGTCAACCTTTATTCAGTTATTAAATAAGTAATATTAAAAGCATGACACATCCTAAATTTAGCTGCTACAAAGTTATCTCAGTCTCAGCATCACTAGTAAATAATACAGGAAAACAATCTTACCCTCCTATCCGGTCGGTTGAAAGAGTTTCCCATACCAAAGGAAATAAAAGGCACTAAAAACGACCATGAGGTCTTTTTCTTCCTCAGGTTTGCAGTGTGCGTTTTTAAAGGGGTGCAAACTCTGGTCTCAGCAAGACCCATGAAGCCCAGGAAGCTAAACCACAGCTCAGAGGGAACAACTGTGAAGCGCGCTGTCCTGTGATCTCTGGGGTAAATGAAAGAAGCAGCGATAAGGATGCCAATAACACACAGCAGTGGGAGAAACAGGGGGAGAGAGAGGAGGGGAGGGAGAAAAACTAAGAGTGAGGGTGGGAAACGGCATGGCAGGAAAGTGGGCCGAGGAGGGAAACAGCATCATGCCTATGAAAGGACAAGAGGATGATCCACTGATATATTCCACCCCTACAGACACGCGCTGCCACCAAACAAAGGATAAACAAGACATATGGGTTGAAGGGCGCCAGGTTTATGTTCGAATCTGCCCTCGGCTCACGCGCACAAATCAAGGTGCTGCGTCTGTGGTACGAAAGTCTGTAGCAGGCAACTTTACAGGAACACTGTGTAGGGGCCTATTTCTAGCCCTGTTGCCCTCGTCACCTGCACTCAAGGAATTTAGGGTGGTATAGGGTGGAACGATGCATATGTACAATAAACACGCACACCTGTACAGTCTACGTTCACCTGCAGTGAGCAGTTGTCTTAGACTCTGACATCGCCTTTGCCTCTTATATAAAGGAAATGCCTAGAACGGCCTACTGCTAAAATTAGGAGCGTCCGTTCTCAGAGTGATGCTGAAAAATTAATCCATGCTTTTGTTGTTTTGAGTCTGGACCACTGTACTGTATCTCCCTATTTAGGATTTACCAACAGCTCTCTAAAAAGCCTACAGATAATTTAAGCAGCTAAATAGAATTCTGATTGAAATTAACGAGAAAGATCTAATTTTTCTAGAATTCAATGTTTTCCTCTCCACTGTTGCTTGGTGCCACTCAAAGAATTTCAGAATTTCGACTGGGCTCCCACCGGCACCTGGTTGGCCAGTGATGCCCCTGACAACAAGGCTGCAGCATCCTCTGCACCCTCTGCAAGCATCGTCAAGGTCACTCAGGCCTGCTGCACAGGCAGACGTGGCTCATCCTCAAATGCATGTTTACGTCCGTGTGTATCTGCAGGAAGGTTGCTGTTGAACACAAGGAAACACGCCCTCCTTGTGGCGCTTCGCTCTGTCGCCTGAAGGCTGGAGGGACCTGGGTTGGACTCCACTGGTCTGACAGCCTTTCACTGTGGCGTCTCCCTGTGTTTCCTCTGTTAGGCTAAATCTCTGTGCTGCTCAAAGGTGTGAACGGCTGTCGGTGCCTATATGTCAGTCTTGCGCTGGACTGGCAACCTGTCAAGGGCCTAATGACAGTTGAGATTGACTGCAGCACCCAGGCGACCCTTGACAACAAAAGCAGTTAGGACGATGGGTGCATGTTTCCTTTCATGAAAGGTTTAAAAACAAATCTCATCGGCAGGTAGCTTATGACCATCTGTTCACGTGGATTTCTGCTTAAGCCTCTCAAAACTGCAGCCAGAGCTGAATAAGCAGTTTATTTTAAATGTATGGTTCATAAAAGTGCCTTCTAATCCTGCATTTTGCTTCCGCCCACGTTGAATTGTCTCCACGAAGCGGTCTCATCAAAGATCTTTTCCAGGTCACACTAAGGTTTTGACAGAGCTGCTGGTTGAATCATGAGCTATTCATGGAAAAGGCTTAATGCTAAGGTTTCTCTGGAAGCAACAATGGGAGCGTTTTTAAATCTTCAGCATATGTAAATAACCTTCTGATTGATGGTCAGACTTGAACCATAACACTATGCAGGCTAATAAACTTTGACCTCTAGTAAAACAGCGGACTAATCATACCGCCTGGTATTTTAGCCAGAGTATTATCAGGATTTGAAGGGAAAAGTGAATTCATCAGGAACATCAAAGTCGTTGCAGTGTTCCTTCCCAAATGCTGCAGGAAATTAAAATATAGTTTTGCCTTTGACCACATTCACATTAGCACATCAGACAGTTGCTCCTCTCTGATATGAGAACGTTTCATCCACTGCACCTCATCATATCCACTTCAAACAACGAGGGGCAGCCTGACTGAGAATGTCTGTAGGAGGCAGAATGCAAATTACATAAGGAATGAATGTGGACGCTTTTCTCTCGGTGCCCACAATGACGGCGTGTGTTGATGGCATCACAGAGCGCTTTATGAACAGGACGTCAGTAAAGTCTGAAGCTACGGTTGAGGTGTTAATAACATTAGAGTGGTGACCTCAGTAAACTTAATGCATTCTACTGGTTTCATGGTATGTTATAAATGCAGTCTATTAATCTCTAACCAGAGATGCATTTGAGGTGTTATTGTAGCTTGGCCTCAGACTGTCCGGGAGCATTCAAAGCCCTTTGAATGAATGTAGCCATAGACGGATGTATAATTTCAGGCCTTACCTGCCCAAAGAGTGAATTAAGAATAGTGCGTAAATTGATATCCGACGCAGAAGAAGCAGCACTGGACCTGCGGGAGCGACGAGACGACCTGCTGGACAGCGGGGCCAGTGAGCCCGACGACGGGGACTGGCTGCTGATCTGCCCGCCGCTGTTTGTCACGCTGCCCCCCCTGTGGTCCTTGGACTCACACAGCGGCGCCTTGTCGTCCTGTCTGTCCGCCGAACAGGGCGCCCCGGGGGCCGGGCGGGCGTGGGTGTGACAGCGCCGACGGTGCTCAGAGTCGGGGGGCACGGCAGCCGGGGGTCGGTCCTCCCGGTGGTGCTTCCTGCGGTGGTGGTGCCGGTGCGTGGGCTTGGATGACCTGCAGCCGTCCCTCGCCGCTCGGCTCGCCTCGCCGCTTGACTCCGGGGGGTCGGGAACTTGGCTGTGAGGGGCGTGCGACTTGCACTTGTCCCGCGTGGCTTCGCTGTTACTAGCGTCCGGGGCGCCGGCCAGGGATGGGTGGCACAGGGGTCTTCGGGCACTGACGTCGCATTCGGCCGACCAGAAGGACCCGTCGGCTCTTCCGCCGCTCTGGAGCGCGGCGGGACGGTGGTGATGCTGGTGCTGGTGCTGGTGCTGATGGTGATGCTGACTCCTCCGGCCGTCGGCTGCGTGCTCGGGGAGGTGTGTCGGTCTCCTCGCGGTCGAGGAGGATTTCAGTAAGGACGACGTGGATTCAGATTTCAGAAAGGAGGCGCTCATTGCTGCGGATCTGGTCTAGTCTGCGGTGGGTCGATTGTCGACTCGATCACTCGCCGTTGCCTGGCCATCGTCGACCCATGTTCTCCAGCACATTCCGACCGCGTCAAGTTCGGCTACATTTCACCACCTGATCTCCGTGCGGCGGCGGCGCGGCCGGAGCGCGCGCAGACAGAACACAGGGGCACACACGTCGCTGCAAAGCGCGTCACCTCTCCATTGATGTGGATGCTCGTCTTTGGCATCTGGCGGTGACGTGGGTGGGGACGGTAGTAAGGTGGTCCGCAAACTTTTCCATTACACACAGGTACACGCCGCTCTGCACCTTAAACCACGAAGACTCACCTCGTCCACATAATAATCTATAATGGCAAATATCATGTCTCTGAATTATGATGGTATGAAGACACGCCTCATGTTCAAAAACAAGCTCCTCAGTTGGTACATACCATCCTGTATCTGTCCAGTGACACCATCATAACCAGCCCACACACATCCATACGTTTCATTGCCTGTTTTGCTCATTGTGTTGTTATATTTCTGTATGCTTTAATGTCTCTCAAACACAGTCCTGGATACACTGTGACTGACAGCAGCCAACGGGTGGCTTGTCTTGGTTGCAGAGACACGCATATACAGTACGTTTAATACATTTGAACCCAGCAATATTCATGAGCAATGATCACACACTGTTTTTATTATAACCTCAGCCTCTTCAGAGTTTCTCGCCTCATTTCCTCCAGAGGCAGTGCGGGTCTGGCAGGAAATAACAGCTTTTATAATAGGAAAAAACAGTGCAATGACAACATCAGCGGAAGCCTACGTCTCTATGTGCTCACTATGAAACTGCAACTGTCTAGAATGAGCAAAACTAAGGACTGTGTCTGATACTATATCTCTGCAGCAGAAGACTTTATTATTGTGAAATGTTTCAAATGTTTAGGGGTAAAATTGACACTTCTGACAACATTTTTTTTAAATAAGATACTCCACCATTTATTAAATGTACAGAAATACTGTTTAAAATCCACACAAGAATATGTTAAAGGGCAAATTCTTCCATCCAAATGTAAACAAAATGGTTGCCCCGTAAGATACCGCATACGTAAAGCAGATGCTTTGGGAATGAGCTCTCATACTCTAACGTGGATTAACAGCACTCTCGCCTGGAAACCTAATTAAGGACAGCTCAATGTGAGTGTCGGCACGATTTGATGTCGTAAACAGCTCGTAAATGGTCACATTTCTGTAAACATCAGAATTAAATAGATTCCTCTTGAATTGCAATGGACTAATAAAGCTGCTGAAGATCGGTTTTCACTACCTTTAGAGAGTTCACATACTGTATATCCATGAAGTGCTGTGGCAGAAGTACAGATTGTGGCTTTAATAATGGATACCATATGGCATAGCAAAATTACAGACTGATAAAAACCCAAACATCACAGAACAACAGAGATAATACTTCATAAACATTTTACACAATCTACAAATTGAATCTATCAAAATGATTTCATGGTTGGCTTTTGGAGACCGGAGAAGGAAAATGCAATCAGCTGTAAATCAAGACAATACAATACTTATAGCATTGAAGACAATCGTTTCCAAACACCTCAGGCCATTCAAGTCTTTTACCTCCACCCTATTTACAGAAATACAAACCTGATATCAAATACGACCAAATTACCAAAAACGCTTCATCTTCAGTGTTACAGCACGAGGCGACTCACGACTGGACCAAAAATGTGCTTATCTAACCATGTCTTGTGAAAGCTGGGCTGATTTTCAAAGGGGAGCACGTTAAACTACCACACCGGCGGGAGTCATGACGGAGACTAGGTTAGCCGCATCTGTAAACATTCACGTCACGGGAAACATTGGACCTCAGTTATCTGAACACACAGAGACTGAAACCCTAAAAACACAAAGAATGCTGTCGCAAGTAACAACTGGTCCAATGTGACAGACTCCAAGCTGTGACAAATGAGCCTCACATTCACTCTCCACTCTGGCTCGAACCTCCGACTGGGGTTCGTTAGCTTTAGCGTCACTTGATATAAATCAGATTTAAGGCTACAGTCACTACGATGTGTCAACAACAATCATCAACCTGTCACCTCTGAAGCTTCTACCACGTGTGACAGCTGTGTCTTTGTTCGACTCAAAATAAATCTGAATTTTCAAATGTGATCACATTTCTTAGCCCTTAGCCCTATGTAGGTGTTGCAGTAAGTGTAAAAGAATTAGCAATGTGTGCTACTGTGTGAAGTAAAAACGTGAATAGTTGACCCAAAATGGAAGGCGGTGTCGTTCTTGCATGGCGGAGAAGGCGTGTCTGCTGTGACGGTCAAAACTAGAGAGACTCGCTATTGTCTGCTTCACAAAAAGTCACAAAAAGTATCATGTACGTACAGTACTTCGCTGTCTGTCGGTACAATGTTGACCTCTATTAAGCTACAATCCATAGTTAACCCACGAGCCTTCATGTATAGAAATGGTTTCGATTGGAAATTGGCTCAAAAGGTCGAGGGACGTGAAAACGTGCGATTGATCTGATTAGTGTTCAGTCACATCATTCATCAAACATTCAAGTATATAAAAGAATATGATGACACAGGCTAAAATGTCCTCGCTGTGGTTTTAATACACATTAATTACGTGACTTCCTGACTGACGCAGATGGAAGTAACTGATAAAAGAGGCCCAACGTTTGGTTGTGGGTTATGAGAGATACTGGATGAGCTGTAGAATATGTACACAGTGAAGGTGAGAGCTGGTCAGGAGGCAGAAAAACAGTTGTGCCCCACGCATACTTCCCTAAATGCAACCTGGCTCCTGCTTGGACATGGTTTTCTCACCCACACTTATTTCCCATCCTTGTCCTCCAAACGGCCCGGAGTAAAAATGTAGTCCAAAGCTTGTCTCTCAGCGGCAGCCACGTTGGGGTGCCAGAGGTCCACCATGAAGACCACCCTGGGGCCGTCCTCCGCGCTGCCTACACACACACACACACACACACACACACACACACACACACACACACACACACACACACACACACACACACACACACACATAAAAAAGCCTACTTAGCTGTGCTTCTCCCCTTAAACCCACACGAGAGTCATTTTGCACGGGCTCCACTTTCTTCGGCGACATTGGATTATGTCATTTCGGGGTCAAATCCCGCTTTAAAGGAGCAAATAAAAGCGAGAGACTTCCTAATCCGCGTCTTACCCTCGTGAAAGGCCCTGTGGAGGAAGGAGTCGTCAAAAAGCAGACAGCTGCCCTCAGACCAGCACTGTGGCTCTCCACCGACGACCAGCTCACAGGGAGTGGGCACTTTGAGACCTGCCACAGAAACACACCACAAAAAAGGCATGACTTTGAAACCGTGTTGCTAATCAAACTCCCATGAGACATTTCCCATGTACAAGCTATGCCAGCTTGAAGCATCCTAAAAAAAGACCCTGCCTACACGACGCTACGCCTCGCTATTTATAACCGTAGAGGATATGTACAGATGGAAATAGAATCAAAACTCAGGTGAAGTAAGGTTTTCGAATGCTGAGTGGTAGACCACTCACCCAGGTGGCAGCGCAGCCTCACATTTGTGGGCCCGTAGTGCTCAGTGATCAGAGCGCCGGGCGTCAGGACCGAGAAGCAGGCGTTTCCGAACACGTTGTTGGCGATGAAGGTGCGCAGCTGGCCCAGCACCCTCCAGGCCCGCGGACACCTCCTCACGTTCAGGACCAGGGGCGTGCCCTGGTTGACCAGATAGTAGGTCCACCACTGGCCGCGGGGGGTGTTGTTGGCCTTCCAGCCCGGCGGGAGGGCGGAGCCGCCGCGGGCCGGCGGCTGGTGGTAGATGCTCTCGAACTCGGCCAGGAGGGCGGGGAAGCTCTGCTCCAGCAGCTCCACGTCGTGCCGCTGCACCTCCCTGGAGAAGAACGGGGCCGACGGCAGGTCGGGGAGGAAGAAGACCTCCGGCCGCTGGATGGTCGGCCGGCTGTTGAGGTACCGGCCCTGGTCGCGGACCCCCTTGTGCACGCGGCCCATCCCCGACCAGGTGTAGCGCTTGGCGTAATCCTGCAGGCTGTGATACAGCCTCTGGTTCAGGCTCTCTCCAGCGCTGGTGCAGCGGAAGCACTCCGACGACTGGCAAAAGGCGAAGCCGTTCTGCTCCTCCAGGATGGAGCCGTGCTTCCCTTTCCCCCGGCCGCGGCAGTCCGAGCTCATGAAGCCCCCCACGACCCCCCCGATCCGACCGGGCCCGGCCAGATACCTGCCACGCAGGGGGCTGGAGCCGTGCTCGCGGCCCACCCTGTAACAATACCACATGAAGAGCAGCAGGACACACATGGCTATGGCAAACGCGCAGATCTCACACTCCCTTATAGACTGCATGCCTCCAGCCACCATCTCCCTCACACTCTCCAGTGACCACTCCATCTTGGCTCAGTACCGGACTGCTGAATCTGGAGGAAATGAAAAAGTGCTGATGAAAGGTCAGTTAACGCGTCTTTGCTTGATCCAGACTGAGAGGGGCCGCAAAGCACAGGCACAGGCAGTCTAGTGTCAAGCGGCTCTTATTGCCCCCCCTGATGTAAACAGTCTGCTGATTTGATCTGACACACTTGCTCTTCAGTCCTAACATTTCAGCAGTGTGCGCCGGGGGAAGGTTTCTCCGTGCATGGTGTCTGGTGGTGCGGTATCTGTGCTGCTCCCTCCCTTGTTCTTTCAGACGAATGCAGACAGACGCCGCGCCTCGGGGTTATCCGTTCTCTGGGAACAAAGACAGGAGGAAAGAAGGAGGGATAAGAACGGAGGAGGATGCTGTAACTGACAATAGGAGGATGCTACCGCCCCAAACTATCCACGGTTAATGTGCCGAATGACTTTAAATGATGCCGACGCGGTTACACAACGCTTTGTGTCTGTGAAACGTATCTTCCACCTCAGAGCCTGGCAGCGAATTCCCATCCTGTATGCACCAGATGTAAAACACACCTGCTGAAACTCACCCACTTACCCACTCACCCACACACCCACACACCCACACACACACACACACACTTCTGCTGCACTGTATAAAACCATGAGTCATGGACACAATGCTGCACATACTCCTTCTTCTGTATTTCCCTTTGCGCACCACGCACACATATAATCACCGGCGCGGCCGCACACAACAGTGCATTACGTAAACGTAAACAGTGTTGATACCCACCCACATTTATAATTGGAATTCATAGGTTGCTCAGCGGGAGCTGCATAAATGGATCCTCGGGGGGAGGAGGAGGGGAGGGAGGGGGCGAGCTGTAGTCTGTGTAACCGTATGCTATCTAAGTAAAATAAAACACCGGATTACATGAGTGTGGTTATATAATGGTAATAGACCGGCTGCCAAAGCGCAGGGAGTGCAATGCGTCAACTGTGATCAGAACTCTACGATGTGCTCTCACCAAAAATGGTCGGGTAATCCTGCTCCGACAGATCCTCCCCTACATCCTGTCTGACAGCGTCAAGACGCCCCCACATCGCCCCCCGCTGCTTTTTTAGGACGGCCCGGCCGTCAAACCCGACCGCGGAGCCGTCTACAACACACCCTCCACCTGATCCCTTCAACGCCTCACGGGCTCCGTCAAACGTGGCCCATCAGAGCCGCCGCCGCCGCCGCCGCCGCCGGGGCCGAGCCGCCACACGAACTGGTGACCAACATATTGATGAGCTGCAACGTTCAATAAGCTACAGCGCACGAGCAGATGGCGACAACGGAGCTCCCGTTCCCCCCACGAGCAGATCAGTGTGGCCGTTCGGTGCGTTGGCTCGTGCACTGGTTTGCGTCCATACCTACTCAACATTCATGACTGTCGCTAGTGGAGAGCAGAGGCGCACAGGTGTTTCTCCAGGCGAAGCGGCGCACCACTGCAGTGCACAAGGTAGACGGGTATCAGTCGCCAACATTATAGCAAATGTCTCCAAAATAAGCAAAGGAAGTCCTGACTGTAATCGACAGCCAACATACACTGTAGAAAACAACGAAAACTGTCCTACCGACGATTTGACTCGCTGTCCGCCTGTCTGTGGTGGACAGCAGCGTCGGGTAGGCTTCGGACAATATTGTTGTAAATACTCGGGATCCAACGGGGAAACCACCCAGCGTCAAGTACCCACAGGAATATGTAACTAGACTTCCGGTCAAACCTTTCAAAATAATCAATCGGCAACAAAGTGACGAAGGAGCCATAGTCCAAGCCTTCCCTTCAGACATGGCAAAATTGCTAAATCCTACATCTCCCCCCAATAATAATGTGAATCATACTTCATTAGACTATTGCCACAATGTCAAATACCCCCAACCTTCAAATTTTATGCTTTCAAAATATAACAACTATGTCTAACCAATATAAGTTTATTTCCTTTTTAAGTGCCACCCAAAACTACAAATAACCCCCTATAATATTGTCATTTCTGTCAATCAGCTTTGCTTCACATAACCATTGCGTTACAGGCTTCTTCATTTCCCATGCTGTAAACATTAAAACATTTTATTATTTTCTTTTTTCATAACTTTTGGCAGAAAGGAAACTAGGTAATATAAGGGTGGAAAATTCAATTAAACACAATGAAACTGAAAATGCAATGTTTATTATCATACTAAATATGTGTTTCGAAACTTAATTCATCTATTTGGCTGCACTATTTTTGTTCAATTTCACATATTTAAAGCTATATTTTTCGAAGGCTTCTACTTCTTAGTCCACTTAGAAAATTAAACAACAATTAAAACAGATGCAGCATCAACCTAAAACAACATCTGCTTTCCAAAATATGCGGTAAAAATATTTTATTTTGAAAGTGAAGTATCTTTCCATCCGGAATTCCTCGTTATTGCTCGGAGGCTTGACTACGCTGAAAGCGTCTCTTCCGTATGTCGCCTGCTGTTAACTGCAGACAGCATTTCCCAAGATGCATTGTAGCTTGCCGGGATTTCGCCCTCAGCAGTAAAACAGCAGCGGTTTGATGGTGATGGATTGTGACAAAAATGGCAACATGACCAACAACACAACCTGGAAGAGTCGAACTGTAGATCTCACCCATGGGCCTCCTCATCTCCCACTGACTCCCAGGACCTGGAGTCCAATAGTGAGTCTGCAGGTGCATAATCATATGTGAGGTTAAGGCTACTTTCTGGGTTATAACATTTCTTGGTTCATCTGTGAAGTCATTTTTTTTACAGATGAGGTTAAAAGATTCTTAACACATGCTATTATTGATGTAGTCCCTCTAGTTATCTTAGAGCTCAGACGGCACTGAAAACAGTGTAGTCATATTATAGGTTAAAAATACATTTTATAAAAATTATATATATTATAATTATAAAATTAGACAAACTGCGACACTGGACATTGAGAAGAACGCTACTTTGTTTTAAATGCAAAAATTATCCGCTGTACAGTTGTCATAATAGCTCATTTGTCTTGTTCACCTTTGTGTTTCCACCCTGTTGAGAGCATCACCCAGCCGTGAGGGAGTCATTGCGGCATAATTTGAAGTGAAGCTCGCTGCCAACTCCCTTCCTTCCACAGGTGTCGTGACAGATATACGATAATTATTGTATTTATACGACAGTTTTGGTGTCTGTACTGTCCACGATATCGTAGAGCCAATATACGATAGCATTGACACTGCCGTTAATATTTTGGTTTATTTTGATTGACGCGCACATGACCGACGACTGCTTTCTCTCATACCTGGTTGGCTCCTCCTCTCTGTCAATCACACCAGCAGGTGCTGATTGGTGCAATTAGCTGCTCGTGTTCTTTTGCACAGTGGCATCGTACATCCAGCATCGCGACAAAAGCGAAAATAAGCAAAAACGAGTTCAGAACCGAGGCAGTCTAGTGAAATAAGAGTCCAAAAAGCAACCTGTCTGGTCGTTAGACGCTACGTTTCAGGGACGGATTCAACCTGTTGTTGGGAGTGAAGCTAAGGCGTTTTGCCGGTGCTGCGGCGTTCATTTCGTGTCGGACATTACAGTGTTAAAAACAAGTCAAAGCGCGCAACACGTGAAGTCTCTAGCTCCGAAACTTAATAAAGTAATGTTTAATGAAATTGACTAACCCTCTGTGTCATTTCCTTATGTTATGTGCACATAGGATAGTGCACAATTTAAGTGCACTGTGATTTTTAAATATGTTTTTCGTTCATACGATAGTTTGGGTGAAAATACGATCATTTGAAAGCGACAGTACCATATGTCTTTACTTACCACCTGATACTACACTGTACGCGGGAGCGCGCACCGCCTCGTTAAGGCGTTTAGGTTGGTTTGTCTAGGACTACAGCTGCTTATTTCGGTCTCAAACTGCCATAACTTGTAAATATTATCCTCTACACATTTTCCAGTGGACGCAGTGATGCAACGTCATTTAGGCAAGTAGAATTCCTTTTTGGTACCATGAAAACAAGCCTATTGCTGGTTATACTGGTTTCAAACTGGTACAAAAAGTGATCAGGTGCACTGGATGTTAACTAAATGTTTAGTCTTATCCAGCAGTTGCACTTGTTGGCAATGTGAAAACAGCATGTTACTAGTTCAACTGGTCTCAAACAGTTCCAGAAAGTGACAAGATGTACTGGATGTTTATTGAGTCTGTTAATGTAACCAAGCAGAGCTTCATGAACTTAAGATGAGGCAGAACAAAGCCTTCAGTAAACAGATATTGGATTCAATCACTTTGAGGCAACATAAAACCAGCATTTTGCTGGTTCTACTGGTCTTAGGCAGGAACAGACAGTGGTTAAGTGAAATGGATGTTTATTCAGTATGTAAATATAACAAAGCAGAGCTCAGTGTATTTAAAATAAGGCAGAATTCAGCTGATCCAAAGATTTGGGCTCTATGCGCGTTTTGGCAACATGAAAGCATCTTACGGGTTTAACTGGTCTCATATATATATTAAAAGTAGTAAAATAACTTGGTCTCTCGTGCAGTTTAAAGCAGACACAAAATGTGGAAGAACAAACATGTTGCTGCAATAATGAGTCGTACATCTGAGTCCTGGCGTCATGTCTTAGAGTTAAACCGTTACGATCGACGACTGCTGTAAAGCGAATTACGGTTATTATTACGGTTGTTTACGCAACATCTACACGACGTGGCATCACTGCGACCACTGGAAAACGTGCAGAGGATAATATTTTAAAGTTATGGCAGTTTGAGACCCAAATAAGCAGCCGTAGTCCTAGACAAACCGACCCAAAAGCCTTAACGAGGCGACGCGCGCTCCTGCGCACGGCGATCGAGGTGGAGCCAGGCTCCCCGGGACACGCCCCTCCTCACGGGTCTCCCGGTCGGCGGGCGAGGCGCCCAGTGAAGTTGTAATGATACAGCCGACAACATCTGTGTGAGTGAGATGCAGCCCTACTAACTGCACTCCAAGTCATAGTACAACCAGCGATGGCGAGGTCAAAGGCGAGGGTGTACACGTGTTTCGCGCTGACGACGCTCTTCGTGGTTGCAGCAGTTGTGTGTATTGCCGTTCTTGCGAGACGTGAGAAGTGTCCAACTGGTGCTTTCCTAAAGGCTGCAGCGGCCGCAGACTCCAGGAAATGTTCCGAGGTTGCACGGTGAGTGGTGTTTTACACTTTTCTTCTGTTTGTTTGAACAATGGAGAGAATTTGTGTGGCGAGAATTACGCACATTACGCAATTATACACGTCTTACGATTGACGAGAATGCTTCGACCTCAGCTTAAAAACACAGATAATTGCCCGTTTAAATGTCATTATTTATGTATTTATTACTTCCATGACTGATTTCACAAAACTAGCACTGGTTTGATTGCCCATTAAGACCAGTGGGGGACAACATCACCTTTCCCCTTGGTGCGAGTTCTGTAGAACGGGCAGCCTATGTAAAACACCTTCACCTGTATCAGATACATACAGAACTACAGTACCTGAGACAGTCATGCGTGGTCCTCCGGCTCTTTTAGGGACATCCTTCAAAGAGGGGGCTCGGCGGTAGATGGCGCCATTGCCGCGCTGCTGTGCACGTCCGTCATGAACCCACAGAGCATGGGCATAGGAGGGGGGTCCATATTCACGGTGATGGACAGATCTGGTAACTTTCTTTCATTTGGCTTCAGCTGCAGCAGAACGGAGCGACCTTGTCACGAGGAAACGCTGCTCAGTAATAACCAAGCTTCTGTTCAAAGGGAAAGTGAAAATCATCAACTCCAGGGAGACAGTGCCCAGGAAGTTCAACTCCAACCTGCTGAAGTCTTGTTCCAACACACTCTCAAACTCAGGTACTGGTCTGTCGGATCGGATCACCGGAAGATCCGCATTGTTTGAAAGGAGCCACTCTCGTTTTTCCTGCTCTGTGTTTGGTGTCAGGAGAAAACTGATCCCCACTTCCTCCAATGCTGCAGCATTTTGAATGTATTTTGATGCTAAATACAACAGTTCAAAGGCTTTTAAAGTGCGCTATTATGGCTGCATTTCATTATGTGAAGGATCTAAATACGTCCTCTACCACTGGAGATTTTACTTTGGTTAAAATCTGGAAAACTCTATTTACCAGATGGTCGTGGAGTGTCCACGAAATGTTTTGTCTATGCCAAGCCTGATTTGTACACAGTGTGCAATGGATTACATACAAAGATCTCGGAAATGCCAACACAGAAAATATAAAGCTCTGAGCCAAGACCACCAGAGTGGAGGAGCAGACCTCATTGCTATTAACCTTACTGCAGTATGTTAACACTACACACAGCACCTGAGTGTACATTCAGCCTTTCAACTAAACTAACCTAATAAATAATAGTTCATATCGTAGTTGTAATATAAATAAAACATGTTGTAATGCACAAATGAATACCTTTAATTAAAAAAGAGCACATGTAACGACTGGCCTACATTCCTTCTTGCAGGTAGCCAGTGGATTGGAGTCCCGGGGGAAATTCGAGGCTATGAGCAGGCACACAGGTTGTATGGGAAGTTGCCGTGGGCGACCCTCTTCCAGCCGACCATCCAGATGGCCAGACGCGGCTTCCCCTTGCCTCCGGTCCAAGGTCGATACGTCTCGTACATCAATGCGAACGACACCCAGTCACTGCGGTACGAACGGCTTCACCCGAAACGCAGACCCATTAGAGCGTCCCCTCAGTGTGAGGCGTTCGCTGTGACCTCTCATTGTGCTCACGCGTTCCAGGGAGTTGTATTCGGACGAGAATGGAAGGCTGCTGAAGACGGGGGACACTGTGAAGTTTGAGAAGCTGGCAGACACCCTGGAGACGATTGCCGAGCACGGGGCGAACGCCTTCTACACTGGGCCAATAGCTGAGAACTTAGTGCGTGACATACAGGAGGCAGGTATTGTCAGACGGTTTCCATCCTGATTCTATTCCATCCGTGCCCGAAGCAATAATCTCATTACAGACGAACAAATCAATTGGGCCTGAAGTGAGCACTCAGAGTCCAGTACGCTGCCTGCGTCCATCGAAAGTCCTGATTACGGTCAGTTTGGCTGAGCAGACGTACTTGTTCGTGTTTCTGCTCAGGAGGAACGCTCACCGTGCAGGACTTGGCCGCCTATACAGTTACAGTGAGTGATGCGTGGGCTGTTCCTGTGGGAGAGTACCAGATGTACATCCCCCCGCCCCCCGCAGGAGGCATCATCCTCAGTCTCATCCTGAACATCCTGAAAGGTCGCCGCCGCGCACAGACTGCGCCTCTCACACTGCTTTACATTACAGGATGCGTTCTGCCATATTGCAATTTACACGTGTAAAATTCTTATCTGCCGCCTGTGCTATATATGACTCATTTACATGGAGGCTGAAGCCAAAGGCAAACACATGCTGATCACAGGCGTCTGTGCTTCGTAGGAGAGGGCAGAGATCCAGCATCAGAGGCAGAATTCAACAGGAAGTGAAATTCAAAAGTGACTGAACAAATGTTTTTTTTTAATTTCCAGGTTATGACATGAACTCAGCGTCTCTGAGGGGGGAACAAAAGACGCTGACTTATCACCGCTATGCTGAAGCTTTTAAGTTTGCTAATGGCTTGAAGAAAAACATCCGGGATCCAGAATTTGGCTCAGAAGAAGTAAGTTTCCGCTGGAATAATTAGCATGGAAATAAAAAAAGAGGAGTACTTGCTTCGCTAAGTACTTACATTGACTTTCTAACTGTAACTCATCTGCCTCAGTGAGACAAAAGCTTTTCTACCCACGTTACACTGAGGCCTCTGAATGAGTCAGACTTTTCCTGCTGTTAAAAGTTCGTATGGGGAAAAGGAGATAATTAAGCAGATAGCATCCATCCGTCGGGTTTATTGTGCAGCTCGTTGGCTGAGCAGAACCGCTACATGTTCCAGGCAGGCAAACAGGAAATCACATTACAATTGGTGCCTTTTGTGATGCACGTGTTCTCAAATAAACTCCAATCTTCACAGGCGGCCAGGCGATTATTAGAGGAGCGCTTTGCGGAGCACATACGGAGCCTGATCAGCAGCGACGAGACTCACGAGCTCCAGTATTACAACGTCACCCCGCATTTGGACGGCATGGGCACCACGCACGTGTCTGTGCTGGCTGAGGACGGATCCGCCGTGTCTGTCACCAGCACCATCAACCACATGTCAGTGCCTGCAAGGAGCCGCCTCACAGGCGACAGCGCACAAAGGAGTGTGGCTGTCGGCGTGAAAGTAGATTTAACAAGTCCTCGCATTATCACTCGACCAAACGAGAGCAACGAATGTTTTCCTCTTCCCAGATTCGGCTCCAAGGTCTTCTCTGCGAGCACCGGAGTCATCCTCAATAACGAGCTGTCGGACTTCTGCGGCAGAGCCGATAACATCTTCCCTGGTAATGCGATCGGCAGGATTTCCTGCTCTCCCCTGCTGAGAAACGCTAGAAATCCGAGTATCGGTTTTCATCTTCGCGGAGAAGATTCCGTTTCTAGTTTAAACGTTGTTATTGGAGATGAAACTCAGTATAAAGAAAAATGGCTCCAGGCAGCTAAAACCAAGTGGAGCTTTTGATTAGATTCTATTTGCTGTGGTGTATTTGCATGTTATAACTCGTTTCGTTATCAACCACACTGAACCACGGTTCAGTGTGTTGGTTGTAAAATATGGATTGGAAGTGTGATTATTGTTAAATGCGCCCTTTATGCAGCTGCTGTTTGCTCTTGGGAGTTTAAATGAGTTTTTCCAGACTTCATAGGGTAAATGAGTCACTGGAGAGTAACAAACTGTAGAGTTCTCTGAACGACTCAGCTCCACGTGACACATTTCCTTCTCTTAGAAATGCCAGAAGATTAATAGTGATTTCTGCATTTTGTAACCTTCAAAGATGTCCAAATACAATCACTGGGTTGGACGTGCAACAATGAGGAAGTCAGTCGATCTCAATAAAACCCGCGGTTAAAGCTACCTAAACAAAGGCCCACGTCAGGACCCAGTGAATTCCCTTCACACTCTGCCGCATGCTTGTGAATCCTGGCATTCAAATCGTTTCGCTTCTTGTTCCGTCTCCCATTGATGAGCCTGAATATTAAGCATGTGTCCTGTCAGTCACGGCCTCCGCTGTGTTCCCAGGGGAGCAGCCTCCCTCCTCCATGGCCCCCGTCGTGCTGAAGTCTCCATCCAGGACGCTGGTGGTCGGGGCGTCTGGTGGGAGCATGATCACGACCGGGATCTCCTCCGTACGTGTCGGTCACGCTCACACTGAGATAAATAGCGCCTGTCGTTGCCGAGTGTGTCTATCTGCGAGATCCCCTCATCCCATTGTTCCGTTTCCTTCCTTCAGATGCTCATAAACCACCTATGGTTTGGGAAGAGCCTCAAGGAGGCCATTGCGGCTCCCGTCGTTTTTGTGGACGCTCAAAATGCGCTAAAGTTCGAACCCGCCTTTGACAAGGTAACACATTCACCGCACAACACTGTGCTGCTTTGGTTTCCTCTAAACCCCCTCTCTCTCTATTTTCTGACCTCAGAGTGTAATAGAGGGCCTCGAAGCGTTGGGGCACAAACGTGAAAATGCCACTTTCTTCTACAACGTGGTCAACGTCGTGGAGAAGGACGGCGACTGCATCTGTGCGGCGTCCGACGCCAGGAAACTGGGCGAAGCCGCCGGTTACTGAGACCAGGAAACAGCGACGCTGCTCTGAAGGAAGAGACCTTCCTGTTGTTGGAACAGCCTCAGCTGCATTACATTGACTGTTACACTGGAGCTGTTAATAGTGTTTATCTCAACATGCTGTATATGAATTTTATTTATTATACAGCTTGCTTTCCAGTATCCAATTGAAGTGTGATTATATACTAAATAGATACTATATAAAATATCTTACATGTTTTTTCTTATTATTATTAAAGACAAAATATGACTGCCCATCCTATCTGTGCAATATTAGTTCGCAATGATCACCTGACTTCTTCATTTTGTTTTTTCATAAATACTTTTGGTGCTTGAAGATGCAGCAGCTGGAGGAGGATAATCAGCTCGTGCATGCGTCATACACGCAGGACAGCAGCTTCCCGAGAAAAGTTTCTGAGGAGCCGTGACTCAGAGTCTGCATCTGTTAAAGCGTCCAAATAATCTGTGACTGAAAGGTTAAACGATGGCTTCCTCCGTTGCCCTGTCACATGATGTTTAGACCTCGGGGGGCGTGACAGTCCCACGGTGCCCTGACCTTATAGGAGCCACCTGTTGCAAATGCCACATTACCACATGCCTGGCAGCAGGAACAGAAGGGTGCCAGCGGATGATCACGGGTGGGACCTCCTGCTGTGGCCGCCGTGGCGAGCAGCGGCAGCTCAGGCGCTTCCCCGACAGCTCCCAGCAGCACAGACACGGCACAGCTCCACCAACCAATCACAAATGGCACAGCCTGAGCTGTGGGGATTTTTTTTTTTAAATATTGCCCTATTTGCAGACTAATCTCTATAAATAAATCCTGTTTGTTTCTGGGAGCGGCGCTGGCGACCCACGTGGCAACAGTTCGACGGCGCTCTCTCAAGTTGGGAGCTTTTCAAAATAAAACCAATTCACACATCCCCTCTTAGTTTGGATCGATGCTTTTATTGGCAGTCAGTGTTCGGCATGAGACGAAAAGACGCAGGCCACAACAACAAAGAGTTCGACGTTCGACGCACAAAACATAAACTACAAACCTAGTGGACGATAATCTCCATATGGATTCAACACAGGACATTAAGGGCATCTGCTCTGCGTGCACGGCACATTTAATGAACTATTTTCTGCTTGTTGTGTGAACCCTTCAGATTTAATGGTAGCAGCTTGGAGCAGGAGGTCACCGCTCAGTTTTAAAGTCATTATTACACCTACAGAGTCCGACAGGAGATTAAACACCAAAACAATAACACAAATAATTACACCAATTAGACGCTTTACTCTATAGACACAGATAATAGACATTTAAACATTTATTTCATATATATATATGATGCTTTTTTATGATCTTTCTAACAATCATGAGCAGTTTGGTCACCGTTTCACCTAGAAGAGATACGCCCGCTTTCAGCTTCAACTTTGTAAATATGTTTAGTTACAAACACCTTACACAGAGTATATGCTTTGGACAAACGCAAATATGAAAAGAAATGGTGCCTTAAAGTGCACTGCAGTGTTTCGGTCAGTCTAACGTCATCATATGCTACTCTAGACAGACTCTAAACAATAAATAACAGTCATGGTTGTGTCTTATGACAAACACAGGGCCACAGATTTTCAGTAAATGGGGAAGGCAACATATATTTGGAACGGCAGTACAAGGAGCAGCGAGTAATCTGGATTAATATTGACCTGTAGTGTCATAAATGAGACTGGGGGATGGCTACAGTAGTGCAATAAATAGAAAGGTGAATATCAGCAAGGACAAAATCAAAATGGCAGCTGTCTATTGTTGGGTTCTACCTGTTCTCTTCTAAGATTGCTTTGTTCACCAGTGGTGCACAGAAATAGCCTGTGGAAACACAACAGAACCCTGTTTTCTGTCCTCGTTGACATTTACACACAGGCCGCGTGGGCATTCACAAGTAGACAAGGTGGGGGGGGGGGCGCAAAAAAAGTCTTGACCTAGCAGTTTTGCTGGCGACACGTGACGGGTGGTTCGGCTGTATAGTCTGTTGAACTTGTGTCATAGCTTTTGTTGGGAGATTAACAGAGAACACACAATGTGGAGCTAGGCCCTGCCTGCCAGAGATAGTCTCAGTCCTGGTCGAGGGCCCGGTGGGATCTAGTGTTTCCAAGCTAACTTGAGTTCCGCTTTCTGCCACCGCTGGGATGCCGCTCCTCCATCCGGCCGACTGATCGAACCCTCCTCGAGACCGGCCCTTCGGCCGCCGCCGCACAAAGAAAGACAGCTAGAGAGGAAGGGGGAGACAGAGAGCGAGAGAGAGAGAGCACTGGTTCGTTAACTCTTCCAGCCCCCCCTCCAATGAAACCGCACCTTGTTCCCAAGAGCACCATCCACCAACACAGTAAGTCCTCCAGTGTGACTGCCACTATCTTGTGTGGGTTAACTCAGAGATGGTTAGGAGTAGCTTGGGAGCCGTGTCAGGACGAGAGGCTCGCTTTGTGGGTACCGGTCCCCTTCGTGCCTCGGAGAGGTGACAGGGCTCGTGGTGTGAGGGCGAGAGGACGAAGGAACTAACGGAGTGCCGTGGGATGACGTTTCAACCACAGTTGAAGGAGCCTCGGGAAGAAAGGGCCACATCACCTCTCGCAGTAGTGGAGGGTGAAGTCTTTGGAGAGCTGCTTTTCCCCCAAGCCCCACGGCTCCAGCTCCAACTTGCTCCCCACGTCGTCCTCGTCGCCGTCGTCCGCCTCCTCGTCCTCCTCGTCCTCCTCGCAGTGGCTGGGCTCCTCTATGGACGTCTCCAGGTGGTAGCTGTAGGGCCGGCCCTCCGTGTACTCGTAGATGGTGGGCAGGCTGCTCTTCAGGCTGCAGCGGCGCCGCAGCGCCACCAGCAGCGGCTGAGGCATGGTGAAGATGTCCACGTTGTTGCCCAGGTCGATCCAGGCCAGGCTGGAGAACTTCTTGGGGTCTTTGAGCGTCTCCGTGAGGTCCTTGAGGATAGCCAGGGTGAGGCGGTTGCCGTTCAGGGCCAGCGTGCTGAGTTTGGGCAGCGTGGCCAGCAGGGGAAGGAGGAAGCGCAGGTTCTCGTCCTGGAGCTCGGTGAAGCTGACGTCCACGGCCACCACGCTGTCCCGGTTGCTCTGGAGGTAGAAGGCGACCTGGCGCACGTCGCGGCTGGACAGAGGGATGCCCGACAGGTCCACCGTGTCGCTGGAGAGCTTTTTCTGCAGGGTGGTCTTGAGGCTGTCGGAGAACACGGAGAGAGGGAAGCGTGAGGTTTCTTGCTCTGGAACACGAACGCACACACCTGCTGTGTTCATGCCTCAACCCGTGACCCATTCCCCCGATTCGCACGTTGGCAACGGGGCCTCGGTTTTTGAGCCGCGTGTTTCCTGTGTTGTATAAAGGACGGGCGAACGGAGCGGAAGGCTGACACAGAGACTGCAGCGTGGGGATTTACTAGTGTAAACAGAAGTCCCAAAGCGTCCAAGCAGGCCATCGGCTTGGGCTTAAAGCACCGAGGGCCGTGACCTAAAACCAGAGCGGCTCCAAAAGCGAGGCTTTTCAAAGTGGACAGCGGATCCGGTGGCTTCGTTTGGGAGCTCGCTTAGTTTGTTGGTTAGCAAGATGGTCCTACTGTAGAACCTGCTCACAGCTATGAGTGCGGGCCCAGGACCACAGCGCCAGGAAACACGAGAGGCTTTAGCAATTTTCAAACGTTTTTTTTTTTTTGATAAAGTCTTTCAGACATAATGCTTCACTATATTTGCTATAAAAAGAATTAAACCTGCTTCATAACACGCAGTGAAAAACAGGTAGAAAATGAAAATGGCTGAATAATGCATGACTCGTAATGAGTGACTGACGAGGATTCATCATAAACTCCCGTTGCTTGTCATTAATAAACAATTAAGTCACTCTGAATTCATGTAATTGGTTAACACTCATCAGCATCATCAGTTAGGAACAGACAGAACTTTAACGTCCTTAATTGTACTAACGTGTTACCACATGGCTTGAAATTCAGCTAGAAAAGCACAGAAACGACAGCTTAGACGTAAGCTGGGTATTAAGATGTGATCGGCTCGTCAGCAGTGATGGAGACTGAGCTGCTCCGGTTCCCTGCATCCACATTAACGCCTGATGTAAATGTGAACCGATGCCATTAATTATTGATCCACTAGCGATCACATAAACTCACAGTGATTTGAATCATTTTTTAATGTAGGTGAAAAATTCAAAACCACTTTCCATTATTGAAATGACTCATTTAGAGGCCGGACGGAGGCGCGAGCTGCTCGACCACTGGACGCTTCATTTGTTCAGGGCGTGCGATTGACGCAGCGTAACGTGATTTATGAAGTAGATGAGTCACATTAGGAGTCCTCTTCATTGTCCCAATACTTTGTTTACATCCGTCCTGAACTCCCCATCTTGTCTTGAGGTGTTTTTGACCCGACCCGTCTCGACTCATTATTATTCTTCCCATGATGACGGCAGGGAGTTGAAAAGATTAAAGCGTCTGACCTGAATAAGGAGCCGACGCCGTGGTTGACAACCTCTGATCTGTGCACAGTCAACTGACAAAGCAGAACGCGAGCGGCGCACGCACCCCGATCGACCATTTTGAATTGCTGACAGCGGATCAGTCAGATCCCTGCGCCGTCGCTCCATCTGTGTCCCACCGAGCGGAGCGCGCGCCGTGAGTCACGAGCCCGACTGGCTGTCAACACGTCGGCTGCAGCGCTTTCTGTCTCTTTCGGCTCACTTTGAATCTAATTATGGTCGGTTTTGTTCTCCGGAGGAACTCTTTGTGATCACTGAGTGTCTTTTGACGGAGCTCTGTGAGTTCTACTGGTTTTAAACAGAGAAGTGAGGTACAAGAAGCGCCTGGCATTTCAGGCCAGCGGGCCGGTGCCAGCTTGGCCCATTTGGTAATTAAATCCAAGTGGGCCCCTGCGAATTCCTTCTATTTTTGCAGTACTTCCATTTTATTATTCCACAACTATTGAACAGAACAGGAATAATATGAAAGTAAGGCAGTAAAGTAAATTCTAGGTATTCTGTACAGGGCAGAATGTGACCGTTAACCTCATGCTGTTTCGCTTCCATCCCAGTTTTGTATATTTGTGTTTAATTGGCACAGGCTCTTGCCCTTTTGTTTCCAGTCAGGCCCATTTACTGGTGCCCAGTTCCCACTGACTGACTGTGACGTCTGTGCGGCACCTGTCGCTCGTTAAGCCTCCGAGTTCGAGTCTCTTTTTGGTCACGCTGAAAATGACAGCTCCTCGGCGGCACCTCCACCGAACCGGCTGCTTTCAAACGCGGGTCCAGTAATAGAGTGATGAGAGGGGAAAAAATAACAAGGGGTACGGAACTCGCAGGCGAAGTCGGGGTACGGGGGGAGTTTAATCAGTGTACCAGCATACATCCTATGAGATGAAGATGCTCCTCCTCCTCCTCCCTATTGTCTGGAGCCGGCAGCCTTTTGTATGACAAAAATCTCATCTTCACCAGAGGCACAAAGTCCTAATGGCTGCAGCCTGGCAGAGGCTCCCCTGCAGGTGTGAATTGGGTTTGATCACATAACTCCCTCTTTTTCAGGCCGACTCAGCCCTTTGAGCTCTCGGAGGCTGATAAATGCGCGTCTGCGCCGCTTTCATCCCTCCTCCAGATTAATCTGAGCGGAAAAACAACAGTGTCACAGATAACTTTGAGGTGATTGTTTTTTTTTTTTTTGTCGCCTTAACATCCACGAGCTCCCGACAAACATGAAATAGGGTTAAAGAAAGAAGCGACTCTCCTGGATGTTCATCCTACGTCCTATTCCATGTCAGGACGAGCACAGATGGCTGCTAATCAAACTACATGTCCACTACACAGTGAAGTCATTGTTGAATTGTATAATGAAATCCATCTCTCAGGTCCTGCCTGTTTAACATGGGGCAAGCAGAGTGCATCTCTACATGTCACTGGTTTAATATAATAAGGCAGCATTTGAAATCAGTCAGCGTAAATCAGATGAGTCCTATGATTTATTAGAGTAACTATTCTTAGCGGGAAGGAAAGCTCCAGCTAACCAGGATGACCGTTAGTTTGAATGACTTTTAATAAATGTTATCCAGGAGTTCAGTCTCCCATTGGCTTTGCTAGAGAGTGGCTTCCATCCACCTTCCCTGCTACACTCCTCTCTGCCTCCAGCTGACAACCTCCTGGCGGTGACATCATCCTTATCCTCATCATCCTGAGCATCGGGGAGCTTTTCATCATCCCGAGTTCAGCTGATGTCACATAGAGACGACATCCAGACGACAACATCTGAATTTGAAAGGAAAAACCAAACCCTTTGAGGTGATGTCATCTGCAGGATTGATTTCAGGTGGGAGCAGGGAGGTATGAACATAGGGAAACAGCAGCAGCAGCCACTGACCAGTAGTTTGGGTTATTTAGGTAAGTGCTGTGGTCAAGTGTGGCTGATGGCACAGAGCGACTGTGATGGGACGAAAAAAGGTCACGGGAGCGTTGCCAGTTGTAACGCTGGCGTGAAACGACCTCTAAGGTTGCGGTGCCCTGCCGCGGTCACTGCCTCCATCCAGCCCATTGTCAAAGGTTTTCTATCAAAGTAAACTAGTCGGATAGCTTAGCGGGATTAGCAAGAACCTGACATTAATTCAGTGTGGCATTTCAGGCTGAAAACGTGTGTACAGTACTTAGAGCGACTGGTGTGCGGCGCTAATGCTGGATAATGAAGGGATGAACAACCCGGTGGCATTAGAGGAGACTGAGCTGATTGTGTTTCCTCTGAGCACAGAGAACGCTCACAGTGAGACTGTTGCATTTTTGGACAGATGAACAAAGATGGAGGCTGAAGTGAGGTAAAATCCCCTCTGAAACCAGATTCTTGGCTCACCTTTGTTAATGCGGACAAATGAAGCCCTTATCCTGACGGGGGAGAATTCTACGCGTACGGTACCTGAACAGGTACAGGGATGGAAGCTTGGAGTCACACAGTGATCCACAATGAATAGACGCATGTTGTCAAAAGTCAATTAAAGTAATATATTGCATCCTGGGGCGGCTGTGTTGAGAGGGGTCGACTGGTCACGCATCAGTGGTTTGATGCCAAACAAGAGTCCGTGGGCAAAGCACCGAACCACAACATGGCCACAGTGGGACGTTAATGTGGAGCAGCTGCGGTTTAGATGCATCTATATGTATTATTTTAACAGCTGTAACACAAGCTGGGATTAGTTGGATCACAGTGTGAAGCAGATCTACTGTGGTGAAGATGGTTGAGACAAGTGTGTGAATGATCATGAACCAAATCAAACTGGACTGGTATTATCCACTACATGGAACATCTGCACTGTATGATGAAGGACAGTATTTGTATCTACTTACGTTCTTGTGCTTTAGTAATAGTTGGACCAGTTGATTCTAACCTGGGTGATGGGATTTGTCATCAGGACCAATGATAAAAACCATTCCATGGCAGGTGGATAATAACCGTCTCTCCTGAAAGATGAGCTAAACCAGCCGCAGCATTGACAGCAGGGATGACGTGCATGTTAAAACATCTGGATGTCACGACTGATGCAGGATATTTAGTGAGTTTTCGAACAACTAACTGCAGCTTTGCACATACTTTGCAGACACATTGTGATATTCTGACTTTCAGTAAGTGTTTTTATCCAAATATTTGTATTTGTTTTAAAGCAATGCGTCATGAATGGTTAATGGATGAAATATGACTATTAAAAGTAGTAGAAAAGTAGAAAACAGTTTTTCCAGACACTGAAGTGTGAGGTGGATCTCACCGTCAGAGTGGCTGCATCTCATCTCTTCATACAGTAGCACTGACAGGTGTTTGTTGGTGAACACAACAGCATGCAAAGCTGTCAGCGCTCACAGCATCTGCTGTATTAATATTCTGTGATTTTTTTTTCTATTTTAATGATTCATGCTTCTCCTGCTGTCTCAGCCGGTGTCAGACTGTCTCACTCTCTGCGGGTTTATGAAGCCAGCAACATGACTAAGTAAAAAAAAAGAAGCCCTTCAGCTATAGGAACTTAGCAATGGAGCGTATCTGCACATTTTTCGGAGACGCTGTCATTGTCTGTTAAATCCCGCGTCTTTCTTCTTCTGGCTGAATTAAACATCCACGAGCACAACAAAGCTTTCCTGGCGTCTGCTTCTGTCAGATCTCTGCCGATATGCCTTCACTTTTTCTCAGATTCTACGTGCTCATGTCTCTGACTGACTCACATGAAACCGGCCTCATCCTCCGTTATTACCGTCTGCAGACGACGCGCGCGCCAGTCGGCTAGAATAAGCAATTAAATCAGAGTGAATTATTATCGGCTGTTGGTGAACAGGATTACACCCGGGCCCTCAAAGAACGAGCTGATTCCCTATTCATCATCTGCACATCAAACGCAATTAATTCTTTCATCAAGATGAATATATATGCATTTTAACACAGCCCTCCCAGCTTTTATTGGGCAAAAACAGATGGACAAAAAAATGTCCCTGTTCCACTTTTGGAGAGAGAGAGAGAGAGAGAGAGAGAGAGAGAGAGCGAGAGCCCGGTGGCAACGTGCACATCCACTGCACAAACCTGAGCACTTAAAAAAAGAGAGATGACTGACAAGTGCGGTTGCCATGGAGTTCCCATCGGGTCAGCCCCGTGGCCAGCTCTGCCCCAGTTCAGCGTCAGCTAAAAAGATGGAGAGCTCCACAGATTGGACGCTGTGTGCTTTGCAGGGCTGCAGATTTATTACAGGCTGGACGTCGGGACCGAAGGGCTTACCAGGCCTGGGATTTCCGTCTGGACATGCTCTGCCTCAGCCACTTAGAGTGCGGGGTCAGGTGATAGATCAGCTGTCTGCAAATCTTGTCCGAAGACTTTATGGTGTCTGCGTCCTGCGGAGCAGAGCACAAGGCGAGTTCAAAATGGTGCAGGACAGGAGCGATGCAGCATCTTCTCAAAAGCTGACTCTCAGAAATGAACAAAAAAATTAAGTGATTGATGCATTTTGACACTTTCCAGCCTTAAAATGTATTAAAACGCAACAACCTGCCACTGGAACATCTTTCGCATGAAAACGAAGAAAAAAGATGTTATTATTTGCAACGCCTGGAGCTCATCCGCCACAAAGCACAATGTGACTGCCTTAGTGGAGCAGGAAAATCTAATCACATGCAGTGTGAGAAACACAGGAAGTTCACAAGAGAGAGGCGAGATCCAACACAGCCACCGGTAAATTCAGTTCATTACCTTTGTTGCAGGCGCTGGTGGCCGTGGCCTATAAAAATAATATAATATGCACTTGCAATTTTGTGGATATTTACTCCGGCTTTATGAGTTTTCAGGCGTGAGATTTCACCAAACTCCATTAAACAGCTCCTCCAAAGCAACGCTTCTTTCAGCGTTCGATCTGCGGAAATGCCGATGACATCCTAAGATTGAATTTTCATCGATCGCCAGAACTCATTACTTAACAAAGGAAACCCAGCGGGGGCAATGGCTTCTGTTGCCGAACAGTGGGAGCTGCACGCGGGACGCGCACCTTCTTAGGACACTGCATCTCCCGAGCCAGGCTGAGCAGCAGCTCGTGCGAGATCGGGTCCACGAGGTTGAGGAAAGCGGCGTTTTTGTACAAGATGTCGTTGAGCGAGGTGCCTTCCAGCCCCAGATCCTGTCAGGAACAGAAAAAAAACACACACACAGGGAGAGAGACATTACAACCACGGCGAGGTGACGTCACAATGAGCCGGCGACTGGAGCCGGGGCCGCTGCCGTGTGACTCAGACTGGAAAGATAAAAGAAGCGTTTGGGTTTAAATATTCATTCAAAAAGACAGGAGCTTTTTCCGCTAAAGTAGAAAAGCGAATTCAAGGGGGGGTCGCGGGCGATGCTGCGCCTGGGCATATTTTACCACAGGGCATGTGCCGACGCAAAGCAGACCAGTGCTGCCCGAGCCCACGTCACGGCTGCACACGCAGTTTTTTAGCACTTGCCCCCTGAAAAAGAGCTCCACAATCTCCATGCTTAAGCTGCATGGCGACGTATGAATGCCCCCAACCTGCACTGAACTGTTTCCTAGTTTACCACGTCGGATTATGTGCGATTTACAAACGTGCGCGGCGCATTGTGGCGCCTCCAAAGAGGTCAGAACTGGCAGCTGTCGTGCAGGATTAGTCAGGAATATGTCGAACGAGTGAAACCCACTAAAAAAAAAACACAAGATGACCCCAGGTGACCTTTGGAGTGTGATGAGACAAGTCACGTGCCGTGCGGCTGTGTGGACGGAACCGGACCCCCTGCCTCCACCTCCAGGTCCCGACGGGGCCAACAGCTGTACAATGGCGAGCACTTACGCGGCCCATGCAACTTTAATGAGCGAAGCCTGAAGACGCACACGCCGTCCGCATTGATTGTCATTGGCCGTTTGAGAGGCAGCTCCACAGAACAGACTCAGCCCGGAAGCTGCCCGTGTTTTTTTTTTTTTTTTTTTTGAGCATTCAGGTGTAAAAATACCTCCCGTCTGAGTTCAGACGCTATCGACCGTCACGCGCGAGCCGTGAGTCGTCGGCGCTGCGATCTTCGTCATTACAGGAGCCGAGCTCGGTGTCACGCGCCAATTAACTGCTCCGCAAACTCCTCTCAGATCCGGCGAAAAGAGCCTCCCGGATGCGTGGCTTCCACTGTGGCAGTAGCGCTAAAGGCTGGCTTATTATGCGAACAGGGGAGCTGATTCAGGGGAAGAGCCCGCGTCCCCCGTGACGTGGCTGTCACGGAGCCCGGGCAGCCAGTTTATCTCCTCGGCTTGATTAAGGAGGCTCCGCTCTCCACTGTCAAGGCTTCAGAGTAATTAATGCCGGATGGGCCGACAGCTAAAAGACAAAGGAGGGCCTGAGGGCAGGAAAACAAATGAGATCACACATCTCCAATACACCTACGTGCACTATTCCTCCGCACGTCCCACAGCGCCAGAGAAACGGGCGTTGAAAACTATCCTATCGCTTAAAAATGCACCATCAGCCTCGAGGAGCTGGAAACTGGGTCATGGCCACGCTAATCGACGACAGCATCACATGAAATAGATTCTCGTTTGTGTGACCTTTTTCTCTCATTGTAAACTTTAACACAACCTTTTGCAGAAACCAGATGTTTTGTATCTTTTGTATTGTGGAACTCGCGTCTCCGGGGCTTGTGTTGTTGTTGCCGGAGCACAGGCCATTACAGAGGAGGGGGGGGGGGGGGGGCCCTAATGGGCCCGTTAGAGCAGGCGAGGAGAGGTGAGGCTGACCACAGAGGGAAACAGGGCCGATGCGAGGGGGGTGGAGCAGCTTTGACTAAATGCATGCATTCCGACCAGTTTCCCATCCTGTGCAAGCTGTCCTCGCTGATCAGGTGCGGGCCCACGGCGAGGCTGCACACGGTGGTGAGTCACATGCTGTCTGCCACTCCGACAGTGTGTCACGGGTCCACTGCTCTCCGGGTGGCCCACTTTCTAAAAACAAACGCTCCCGGAGGAAGCGGCCGAAGCAGAAACACTCGAGAGTCGCGACGTGGGGGAAAAATACGCGGCCAGAGGTGGCGAGAGGGGGGTCAGAGGTCAGGAGAGGGTGAAGCACGCTCGCGCTCACGTCGCCATCTGTTGCTGTGGGACGCGCGTGAGCACGTACGGCCGCCTCCGAACCCAACGCTGCAGCGGCAGCCGCGCGGGCGCCGCGTAAACAGGTCCGACCTCACGCGCGCGGCCCCTCTTACCTTCCTCAGTAATTTGAGCACGTCGGTCGCCTGCTCGATCCTGCGCTCGCGGAGCAGCTTCTGGATCTCCTTGATCCACGCCACGCGCCTCATGTACGGGCTGTGGTTGGTCCTGCGCAGCATCCCGGGCAGCTTGTCCGATTTCAGCATCAGCGCAAACAGAAAGTCCCCGCCGCCCCTGCCGCCCCGCTCGCCCTCAGCGGCGCCGTCGAGCAGCTTGCGCCGCTTCTTGGAGAAATTCTCGTTGTCGAGGCTGCTCTGCCTGCTCAGCCTGGAGCCCATGGCGTTGCTTCGTACCGCAGGTGCGCGCGGCGCTTGTGCTGCACATCAGACAGTATTAGCGATCAGCCCCCAGCTTTTTTTCTGCCAGCGGATGCTCCTCATTGGAAGGTGGAAAACAGCGCCGTGCTGTCTGGCGCGGCTGCGGGCGAGGCGACGATCCGGCGCAGAGCCGCACGGCGTCCCTCGACGGCGTAATTATACCGGGCGCCCGTTGCTGAATTGATATTCGCAGCGCAGCTTTGCTCAGAGGCGAGGATGCTGCTGCATCCCGCATCCGTCTCTGCCTTACGCTGCTGTTTAGGTTTGTGCAACGTGGAGCGTCCGACCAATCCGCGCATCCGGAGCCCGCTGCGCGTGTCTCCTCCCGAGCGCGAGCATCTCCCTCTGTAGTAGCAAAGGACGTGAAGGAGAGTTACCAGCTACATAAATCCACCGGTTTATTGAAGTTTCATTTGGCTCTGAGGTGTCAGATTTACCCTTCAAACAACTGGAAGTTTGTCTTTATCCACGTGTTTCGCCTCTGGCTCCGAACTAAACACGATCTTCTCCCGTGGCATCAGCTGTCAAATCTCATCGGCATCCGACTTTGCTGCTTTGACCTTTCTGGCAACGACTGTATGAGCCACTGGGGCCATTGTTAGAGGTCCCAGAGGTGGAACCCCGACCTCCTCTCAGCGAGCTACTAATAAGAGACAAGATGCAGAAATGCACTTTAAAATATTAAATCTTACTGTAAGGATGCGCGCAGCTGTTGACAGCCGCCTCAGGACCCTCTCGTCTCTGCTCTCTAATAAATATTCCCTGTAGCTGCCTCAGAGTCTCCCAAGACCGCGCCTGCCGCACGCTTTCCTGGAGGTTTTAATTATGACTGACTGGTGGCCTTAATTCAACGTATCGTTCTCATCCTACTGATTTGTGTTGTCACAGCTTCGAGGCAGCGCTGGTGAAACAGACCTTCGCGTTTGATACTGTCTGTGAACTCAAAGTCACCTCACGATTTCACATTGTACTCAAATATATTTTTCTCGCCGCCTCCATTAAGCCAATATCACTACAGCGGTCATATTATTAGATATCCATTCACAGCAGGAGTCTAAGCTGTAGTGGCTTATAGTCTGTCTGAAAACAGAGTCTGCCCGTGAGTCACCTGTCATTAAAGGGCTGCAACCACTAATAAAGGCGCACGCCGTCGCCTCCTCCTCTCCGTCTGTAGGCTGCGTTTTAGCCGTCGCTCAGGACCAACGTGCCGCCGAGTAAACAAACGCGTCGCCCGCCTCCACCGCGAGAAAGCGGGTTGAGAGCGGCCCCCAGCAAAGTCAGAGGGACACGCGCAGCCTCGGGCTCGGATGCAAATACGAAGAGGTGATATCTCATAAAAGCCCCGGGCAGTGACAGTGATGCCCGCACAAAGGCACAGCCAAGGCTTTGGTGATTTGAAACAGATACATAATTGTCCTCTTCTGCTATAAATCAGGCCTGTCTATTAAATAAAGTCCTCTCCTTGGGGGCAGCTCTGAACCTGGGAGATCCAGAACCGGATAGCAGTGATTAGATTTGGACACAATAACAGCCGCAGCCCACGGGCTTCATCAGCACCGGCTCCGGCAGCGCGGCCTCCTCAAAAGGCTGTTTATGTCGAGGAACCCGCGTCTCGGTCGGTTCGGGAGCAAGTGGCCCAGTCGGCCGGGCCGATCGGCGCCTGCATCTGTAGACGGATCACTCACGCCTCCGCTCGGGCAGAGCCGCCAGATGGATATCAGCGTGAAATGGAAGGTTACGGGGGAGATTTAAGCCGCGAGAGCTGCACTCCAGAGCAAGAGGTGGTGTCTGGTCGAGTTCAGTCCGGAGTCGCTTTTTTGTGGACGAGGCCAGGGCTCAAACACAAACAAGCTCTGCCGTGCATGTTTCGAATACGCGTTCAAAAAATGCTCATTGGAACCACAGCGTGACTCCTCAGCCACGATGACATACACAATGACAGAGGCAGGTCACGCTAAACACCTTGTCATTAGCGCTAACGCACACTGTGAGTCTCCTTCTGCCGCAGCGCAGGTGGGTTCATTTTCTCCTCCCTGGTTTGTATTGTTGTCTACACCGTTGAGCGCTTGTGCGCGAGCCAGCGGGTCTCACTGTGAGGTGTGCTCGTCTTCCCAAGCAGGAAAATGGTTGGGAAGTCCCTGATTGCCGGCCTGGTGGTCCTCGTGGTGGCTGCAGTGAGCCTGTTCCTCGGGGTCTTCATGGGTCTGGGGAAGAAAAACACGCCCGCGCCCTTGGATCACTTCTACTCGAGGGCCGCCGTGGCTGCCGACGCCGGGAAGTGCTCAGAAGTGGGGAGGTAAGAGGCCGCCGACGGGCGTCCGTGTGGGACGGGCAGCGCTCACGCCTCACCGCCGCCGTCTCCTGTCCTCTTCCAGGGACATCCTGAAGAAGAACGGCTCCGCCGTGGACGCGTCCATCGCCGCGCTGCTGTGCGTGGGCCTCCTGAACGCCCACAGCATGGGCATCGGCGGCGGCCTCTTCTTCGTCATCTACAACGCCACCACAGGTGCGGTCGCGCGCACCACGGCTCGGCGACACGCCGCCACAGCCCTCACCGAGCTGCCTTGTGTTCTGCTCCGCAGGCAAAGTGGAAACCATCGACGCCAGGGAGACGGCGCCCATGAACGCCACCGAGGACATGTTTGGCAACAACACCAGGCTTTCTCGAACAGGTAGCTAAACATTTAGACGGCCCAGGGCGTCTTTGGGGTTCCTTGGGGTTCCTTGGGGATGGTTGGTGTTCTTTGGGGATCTTTGGGGTTCTTTGGGGTTTTTTTGGCGTTCTTTAGGGATCTTTGGGGTTCTTTGGCATTCTTTGGGGATCTTTGGGGATCTTTGGGGTTCCCTAGCGTTCTAGCGGCGCATACGCTACTTGGCTGTGCTGTTTGTGCCGTCTGCTGTGACAGGCGGGCTGTCCATAGCCATCCCAGGGGAGATCCGCGGGTACGAGATGGCCCACAGGAGGCACGGCAGGCTGCCGTGGAGGGAGCTGTTCGAGCCCAGCATCGCCCTGGCTCGCCACGGCTTCCCCATAGGAAAGGCCCTGGCCCACGCCATCTTCAAGAGCAGAGACTCCATTCAGGGCGACGCCAACATGTGGTGAGCACCAGGGCCCGTGTTTGGTGATGGGTGGCTGGGTTCGGTCCTATCAGCTCATCTCTTGTATATTGTTGTGTAACGCTCTCTGTTGGTTGCCATGGAACTTGTAGTCGCTGTAGTACAGAGGTCGCTCAAGCCGCTCTACTTCCATGTCCTGCTTCATGTCATTCTGTTCCTCTCAAATCTCTGTGATTGTTACAAGCCTGTATATTTTTATGTCCACTCATCTTCTGCCCTCACTGCTTGTTTGCGTTTCTGTTTTTTTCCCCAGTGAGGTGTTTTGCGATGCTCAGAATAACATCTTGAAGGAAAATGACATTGTTCGATTCCCAAAGCTGGCGGACACATACCAGAGGATAGCAGAGGAGGGGCCCGATGTGTTTTACAACGGCTCCATGGCGCACAACATCGTGGAGGACATCCAAGCAGCAGGTGCCCGTCGCTACAGAACCCAGGTTTTCCTAATAATACGGCCCCATTCCTCACCGCGCCTCTGTCCTCCACCCAGGCGGCATCATCACCCTGGAGGACCTGCTGGAGTATCAGCCTGTGCTCAACGAGAGCCCCCTGCGGCTGAATGTGGGGGAATACACCATGCACGTGCCAGACGCCCCCTCCAGCGGCCCGGTGCTGGCTCTCATACTGAACATAGTGGACGGTGAGCGCCGCGGCCAAGCGCTTGTGCAGCCATGCGGGAGGGAGGATGGCAGGTTTCCCCCGGGTCGCCCCTGGAACAGAGAGGAGAGCCGCTTATCACTTCTGCCTGTCAAATATAACTCACCATTGACTCCCCATCTGTCGAGGCGGAGAACCTTTAGTCCGGCGAAGGATGAGATTACTGTATTCACATACGCATTCCCACAGATTTCCATCTGCTGGGAAGCTATTATTTGATTTGGAGTTGAATGACTTGCCGCTGACTGAAACGTGCTTTTAGCACCATGAAGGAAAAGCCTCATTAGCCGGTCGCCCATCGCTTTGTGTTTCTTTTTGCAGGGTACAACTTCACAGACACGAGCGTCTCCACAGCCGAGAAGAAGACGCTGACGTACCATCGCATCGTAGAGGCCTTCCGCTTCGCTTACGCCAAAAGGAGTCGACTCGGGGACCCGCGGTATCTCAACATAACTGACGTAAGCCTTAGTGTTTCATCCACAGTACCACCACCGCTCTATTCACATTTTGATGGACTTTGTTGCCTCCAGTGACCTCATCCATAATGCTTGTTTTTCTCTCCCCAGCTCATCCACAACATGACCTCAGACTACTTCGCTGACGGCATCAGGAGTAAAATCACAGACGACACCACGCACCCAGACAGCTACTATGAGCCCGACTACTTTGTCCCAGACAACCACGGGACCGCCCACCTGTCCGTCATCGCGGAGGACGGGAGCGCCGTGGCGGCAACCAGCACCATTAACCTATAGTAAGAATAAAACAACGCACAACACCCTCATTTGCCAAACGAGAAGCCTTTGTAGTGCGACTACGGATTCATTATTAATTATTTCCTCAGCTTTGGCTCCAAAGTCATGTCTCGATCCACTGGAATAATCTTTAATGATGAAATGGATGACTTCAGCTCTCCTCACATGACCAACGGGTTTGGAATCCCTCCCTCTCCCAACAACTTCATCCAACCAGGTGAGGATAGCCTTAGTGTTATCACATGAGGTTGTGACCTTTATACACATCTGTTTTAATGGATGGGGTTTCTCTTTTAATATTTAATATTTTCTTAATTCACTATGAGGATGTTTCTCCAGCCTTTCACTTGTTGTCATGCGCTATTACTTCACACAACATTTTAAAGCTATGAAGTCATTCCTAACCTCCCACTGTGACTGTGCTGTTCAAGCAGTAAACAGCAGGTGTAAATGTGACTGTGGCCTCGTGTGTCGCAGGCAAGCGGCCGCTCTCTTCCATGTGTCCCACCATCATCTTCGACAGAGAAAACAGGGTCAAAATGGTTGTGGGAGCATCCGGGGGCACGAAAATCACCACGGCCACCGCACTAGTAAGCCCGGTTCTCTCAGCTCTCTGCTTCTGACCAGCGGACCTACGCTTTTAATGAGGTGACACTTGACCTTTATGATTAAACAACAGGTCATCCTGAACTCCCTGTTCTTCAACTACGACCTGAAGAAAGCCGTGACGGCACCGCGGGTCCACAACCAGCTCAACCCAAACATGACGGTGGTGGAACAGGGCTTTGAGAAGGTGGGTCACACGTATAATTTAAATTTTCTGTTTTAAAATTCTCTTTAATGCACCTGTACCTTCATTACGCTCTGGTGAAAACCAGAAACACCGCAACCTCCTGCACAAGATTCTGTGTTCTGTGTGTGTCCGCGTTTCTGATGCCCCGGCAGAGCGTTCTGGAGGGCCTGGCCCAGAAGAACCACGTGACGCAGCTACTGAGGACTCCAGACTCCGTGGTCCAGGCGGTGGTGCGGCAGGGAGAGCGCCTGTGCGCGGAGTCCGACCCCAGGAAGGGAGGCTACCCGGCGGGATACTGAGCACGCACGCGGGCCCTGCTCAGCTGCTCCAGGCCCGGCTGTCTCTGACAGGACGCAGCCGCAGGCGCAGGCGCAGACGCAGCCGCAGCCGCAGCACAGACCTATGTCGCACGCGAGACTCGAGCAGCTTCAGCGACAGAGACACGGCCTCCACTCCTCCTCAGAGACGGATCTCTTCTACTCGAACATGGAAGACGGCTCCAGTGACTTCAATACCTCTCTTATTGAAAGTGGATTCAACTTTTGTGGCATTATCTCTGTGTTTTGAAGTAAAGTAAGAGGTGGCACCTAGTTTGACTCCTGTTTATGTGCAGTATGACACAGTAAGCAACATATTTAAAAACTACCAAACATCAGAGATTAGACTATGTCAAGCTAAGAGATGTTCTCACCACTATGTTCTAGGTAAAAATCTGAGTGACTGTAGGTTTTCCATGTAGTAATTTCATTTCAATTATTGTGTAAGGAATCTAATGTAAATAAATGGTTGATTTGTTTTTATGTCAAACTGGTGACAGGTACAACCAATTAAAAACGTAGATCTGAAAGTAGGTTCACCAAAAGGAAAGTGCAGGTTGTGTCTACCCACACCTCTTTGTCCACCTTCATCCTAACTTAGTGACAGCTGACCGTCTTGTTTTCTACTCTGCTTCAATAGGGACATGATTAATTTTTGAATTGTAAATGTTTAATATCAGGTAGCGGTTAAACGAATGTATAGTGTATCCTGAAAATACATTTGCATATATATTTTTCTAAACATGCATTGTTCTCATGCTTGTTATTAAACATTTTGAACAAAGATGTTATATTTTACTACAGAAGCTGTGCTGTTTCTGTACTGGAACATTACAGTATCCTGCGGTATCTTTTAGTCTGGGGTTACTTTGTCTCAGTCTTAACACTGAACTTAATTTACTGTGATATATATCTATATCTATATCTATATATATATATAGATATATATCTTTATATCTTCCAGGGCAGGTACAGTAACACAATGAGCCAAAGAGTCAATAGCAATACAAGGAAGTCAAAGCTGTGAGTATAACCTGTTTGTTTTCGGACTACTGTACCTGTCCTTCAAAAGCTAAATACTAACATGCTCATGTTTTCCGGCAGGTATAACATTTGCTGCCATAATGAATAGTTAACACTGTCCCCTCAAACAGATAATCACTCACCCGATTAACTCTCTGACGGCATGGTTTTGGACTGTGGGAAAACCCAGGTCCCGAGCGTTTAAGGGTCAGATTTCAGGGGAGTCATTGAAAAAACATCAGTACCATCTTTAACACCATGCTACACCAAACACATGAAACTATGTAAAGCTCTTATTTATCGCTCGAAGCAGAGAAACTTAGTTCTGTTAAGTCACACAGCTGCTTCAGCTCAGCTAGTATACTGGTGGGGTGCTTATTGTGATCAAGCTGAGGTCTGGGCTCTAAGTGGACATCAACATCAGTTAATCTCTAGGTTCATCTTCTACAAGAATAACACATTTTACAGAGCTTCAGCTGGTGACAGTCAGCTGAATCATGACATCTCTCCACTGTCCTCCACAGATTGTTTTTGTTTCTTTAAATGTAGAAAAAACTCAGATCATATTTTATGAACAATAAATGCAGAAAGTCAAATCATCCTGAGAAGGTCAGTTACTTTTTTGTCACTGCATTCCACTGTATCAGCTTGTAGCAAATTTAGTTATAGTCGGAAGATGAAAGCCAAACCTGAAGAGGAATTAAGACCCACCAATTGTGATTCAGGCTTTCTCAATTTAAAATAATCCCTTTAGCTGCCTTGTTAACAGCCAGATGTATTAAATGTGCCATGTAGATGGGGAAATTCCCTCAACTCATGGAAATGCACTTAGTATCTGCTGGTGCCAAGTACAAACAGGAAGCTCTCAGCTGAACTTGATGGATAATGATTAATGATAAAAGAAGTCCCACTGCAGCAGATGCATCATGGCACATTAAGACCCTCTGGGTAATAAACACTGTATGTTAAAGCACTCTATTAAGGTTTCATAAAAACAGGACCCCAGAAACTGTCCTACATACTGTACTGTACTCTACCTCCCTGTTAGCTGTAATCAAGCCAAACCGGTGGTACATGGCGCTGTTCCCGACAGCACATCACAACACGGAACAGTCAAGCGACACGGTACTCAAGCGATCAGGTTTGGTCACATGACTTGTCATTTACATGGGGCCTGCCTTTCACTGCGCGCCACAGTAATCTGCTGTTGCAGTCAACTTCAAGGGGCCTGTTCAGACTGTGAGCAAGACACGCTTCATTACAACAGGATGCCGGGGAGCAAGATCTCCCGGTTTACAGAGGTTCTTGAGTGAGACTAGTCAAACACTGATCAAACTTTGCCTACACTAACATTAGCATTTTAGATCTTGCTTTGGTAATTTCCTTGCTTCTGCTAGCGTAACTGGGAATAAAATACAGAATTTATTTTCTAGAAACACTTTAATAGATGGGAGCCTGTCAGAACGTAAAAGGTGATTGTCAGCCATTATGCTTCTTAAAACTTGTGTCAAACCTAAGTAAAACACAGATCCAGTATCTGCTGTAAGGTCAGCACGGGTATATTACAATAGAAATGTGATCACAATGTCCTCTCCTGGATTCCAGCTTCATCGGTATTCTACTGGCGTAATATGAATCATCCAGGCCAATGAAACACATTCATCTTGCAGCTAACTGTGATATTACCCTCATTTATCAAAAAGCAGTGGATAAGTCAGCGTGTTTGTGACAGCGCCCGATAAACTTTCAACATTTCTACCACGCCATCGGCTGTCATGCATGTCTATCGGACTAACACAGGCTGTTGCTTGTGGAGGAAGCAATAGCCACGTTTTTTTTAACTACTGCATGACCAGAAGTGAAAAGACAACACATCCATTCTTGACCTCGTGGAGACTGAGGCATATTTATGACTAGCAATTAATTATTATCCTGGAACCGTGTGGAAGGATTCTAAACATTTACATATGAAATTCCTTTGTGCTGTCACAGATAAGGATAGCACTTCACCACCACCTAGTGGTGAGCAGTGCTGACACAAGTTGCAGGACGCACCATGTTACTTTCAACAGCCAGAACATCTAGTTTGTTGATAAACCTTGAGAACTTAGACTCGCAAAAAGACTGGAGGCGCTGGTGACTGCAGCTCTTGGTCCAGCAGCCGGAAGAGCATGGCACTTTTGTTACACTGAGATGCGTGTCCTAGGTAACGATGAAGCTGAGCCTGCAGGTAGTGAACGTCGCGCAGTCGCTCCTTACAGTTCAGCTTTGAGAAGTACGCTGCGGCTTCGTTGAGCGTGTCGACAGACAAAACTGCCAAATTCATATCTGCAGGGAGATAATAAGCAGCGGTGTGTTAAAGGTAATCAAAAACCACACGACACTAGGAGGGCTTAGTGTAGAGGGCTGGGGCTGTGTGGAGGGGGTTACCTGCTTGCCCTCGTCTGTTCGGCCTGAACCCAGCCATCGCCATCTGACAGCGGGCGGCCAGCAGCAGGGAGCGGCCTTTATCCATGACTGATCCATGGGCCAGAACAGGCTCAATGGCTTCATGCAGGACACTCAGAGCCTGCTCAGGAATGCCAAGCATCAGCTACAAAACACACAGAAACAAAAGAAAATACTGTGCATGCTCACCAGAGTTTTTGGTATAGTTATAATAGGCTTTAGTGGTGTGCATATATGGGAGCTGCTATGCTGTTTAAGTGGATTCTGTTTTACTCTAGTGGTTGACCTGAGTGAAGGCCAGATGAAGGATGGTCTCTGAGGCCAGAGACTGTAGGTGGTGCTGTCTAGCCAGAGCCAAGGCCTGCAGGAGAAGGGGAAGAGCTGTGGAGAAGCCAGACGACTCCCAGTGGAGCTCAGCCGTGCAGAGCATCACTCTGTATGAGACAAACAAGCAGGGGTGTAGACAAGAATAAAAATGTGGCTTAGTCTGATTCCTTTGAACAACAACAACAACTATACCTGGAAATATACTGCAGGAAGGTATCTGACTCCTATTTATAAAACACTTGATGCTTTATAAGACTCCTATTTATAAAACACTTGATGCTTTAGAAGATGATGCATAAAGTCAGCATCATTATATGATAGCTCTGAAAAAAAATAGGGTTATTTAAGTTGACAAAAAACAGAAAAAAGATCAGGTGCCTTAGCTAATAATTAAACATACAAGCACCCATCTACCTGATGACCAGCTCTGTACATTTGGTCTTCTCACAGTGAACCTGCAGCCGCTGTAAGATGCCATATGCCTCGGTGCTACGGTTGAGAGACTTCAGAACCTGAGCCTTCCTGTCAACAAAAAACATGTGACTGCAACTGCACAATATTCTTAAGCATGAGATTTGTGCTTTGGTGTTACCTGTAGAGACCCTCTGTTTTGTTTAAGGCTGAGATAGCTGTGACCAGAGGCTCTGCTAAATGGCATTTTCCCTCATTCATATGTCTCTCAAACTGGATTTTCAGATCACACAGCATCCAGAGCTGAAGCAAGTATCAGGTAAACAAAAATCAATATTTTTACATTAGTCTCTCTATATTACACATTACACTATGCTTCAGAACCTACCTTGGCATGCTGAGTATGAGGAGGAAACTGTTCTTTTAGATGCTGGAGAATCTCTGAGACTGCACTGTACAGGCCCTGCAACGAAAGAAAGGCTTTGTGCAATAAAGAGATAAGTGCTGAACTCCGCCCAGGAGACGGAGAGAAGATCTGATCGATGTCTATTACCTTTCTGCAAAGCTGGGCCAACTGACTAATGGATATGTACTGTAATAGCAGGGAGAAAAGCAGGCAGTTGAAATCTAATCAGATGCGTTACCTGCTCAGCGTGCAGCTCAGCCAGGTGGCAGAGAGCCACAGCAAAGGCCTCCGTGTTATTCTGTTGGACCCCGAAATTGACAGGCTCCAGGCTGCTCATATTGAGAAGCATCTGGGCCTGCTGCAGAGCCATGGTGCTGTACAACATACAAGGGCCCCAATTACTGACTTCTTTACTGAAAAAGTCATATGCTTTTAGTAGTCATGCTTGTCAAAAGTCTGACACATGCAGAATATGTTCAAATGTGGATTGAATGTGAGTGAGAGCAAGGTTGGGTGTCAACATATAGTCAACTGTCCCTAACAGTGAATAGAACTGACAAGTGTGTGTTGAGGTGGTACTGACCTCTTGCCATACATCCTCCATATGGACGTAGTCTGAGCCAAGCTGATCTCGATCAATTCCGACAGACTGTGTTTCCAGTGCAGGATGTCTGTGTCTTTCAGTGCATCCATCAGTTTGTGGGCACTCTTACCTTGTGTTGCCCCCTGCTGGACCAGAGACTGAATACCCAGAGATGCCAGATACTGTAAAAAGATGTTAGCCAAGATGAAAATTATGTATTCAATGCTTCCCTCAATGCGTAGCAAGCTGTGTTCGTTTCAGCTGAGCATTTATGCAACATGTATGAAAATATAGTGATGAGCACTTGTTGCCGTCATAAATATATGGCACAATAAGTTACCAAATGAATACATGCTATATATTCAGATGTTGACTATATGCTATGTGAATTAAGGATCAGATCACAGGATGTTGTTTTAAGGGTTACACCATCATTATCTGAAAGCCCAGGTTGTACTCACCGGCAGGCAGAAATGGGCGGCCATTTTTACTGAATCCTCAGTTAACACAGTGCTGTCAGATCCCTTCATCTGTTCCAGTGTGTAGAGCCAACTCTAAGCAACAGTGAAGGGAGTGAAGTGCACTTCTTAAACACAATGAGCCATTAATCTTGGAAAAACAGTGACATGAATGTAAAGTATGGCAGGAGTATGGAGAACAGTAACGCACCAGGCAGTGCTGCAAACACACATGGTCATTGGACTCCTGAGCAATACGGATGGCCTCCTGTAGAGCCAGGTCAGCCTGCTGACTGATGACAGAAAAAGAGGGTTGAACAACAACATACCTAACGTAAAAACTGTTAACATTGGAACTTTCTATGCACTTGCACTTACTAGTGGCCGAAGCGACAATGAAGACTGGCCAAGTTAAGTGCAGCGTAGCGTAGACTTCGTCCATAACCCTCATCCCCGTTGCTCTTTCCCTCACTCCCAGACAAGATCAGGCGGTCAAAATAGTGTAAGAGACTGTGAGCGGAGAGGAAGATGTCCTGGACTCTCATGCTGTTTAAATAGTTAAGATAATGCTGAGGAAAGATAAAAAAAAACACCAGCCGAAATGAAATAAATGTTCCTCCATTTTCCATCCAAAGTTCATAAATACTCAACAGACTCAGAAACAAAGAGCCTCACCGCTTCAGCAAAATCTGGGTTAAATTTCAGCATGTTGTTGAGCTCTTCCTGCAGGGATGCTGGCTTTAGAGCTTTGTTTTCATCATTCTTCAACAGATATGCCTTTTGAAACATGCATAAAAAACTGTAAGGACCCCCCAGAGTCATACTGTAGGAGAAACATAGGAGGTGGATGAAAATCCTTTAAAACACTTACCTGTCTTGCAAGAAAATACTCTGCTTGCTTTTGCGACAGGGGACCACTGCTTGGTGCATTGTCATTTCTTGAACAGAAACAAAACAACAGGTGAGAATCAGCTGTTAAGGGATGTCCTGGGTCAATAACTCCAAACATTGTATTAATCAAATGATATCTGCAAATGGCACACCGACCGAAGCTCTGACTCGTGCAGTGGGGTGTCCAACTCTTCTTTGTCTATTCTGTCGCCTACAGTGTCTTCAGTGCTAGTGAGGTCCATGTCAGAATCATCAGCAGCTAGCGCTGGTAAACCCACCTGGCCTTCAGTGGGCTTGGTGTAGTGACTGTGATAGTAGTGCTGCAGGGACTTGTACAGCTTGTACACCTGACTGAATGACAGTTTCTTGTAGGCCAGGAGCATGTATCTCATGAAAAGACCTTTGAAAACAGTTTAGGGACAAATGAAGGGGACACATTACGCATATAAGAGACCAACCAACATGTTGAGATTTAAGAGCTGATTTAAGAGCTGTCAAATCATTTCCTACTTACCCACAACACTGGTTTTATAAGCCTCGGTATCAAAAGCAGTAAAAGGAATTAGCAGAGTGGAAAAGAAGTATTCCATGTCTTTTAACTCTCCGTTGGCCACTTCATGCAGCCTTAAAAAGAAAAAACAACAGCTTCTTCAATGGCATGTGTAGGAGCATCCCGCAGTTTTAGTTCAGTGAGCAATGCATGCAGTAATAATACACTAAGTAATCAAATACAGCATATGACGCCGCATCCCTTTACCTTAATTTGACAGCATATGCAGTCTGAGGACAACACTCCTCCACTGTCTTTAGGAACTGACCAAGAGTCAAATCTGGACCCTGTTTGGACCACATACATCTACAATGAGACACGATTGAAGAAGGTAGAACAAAATGCAAGTATTTCACCACCACTAACCTGTTGTAAGGGCAGAATAAGTTTGTTAAGTCGTCTTCTTTCTGGCAGAGTAATTTTAGATGCAGTCATCTCATAGAGCAGAGCCAGGACGGAGATCTTGTACGGAGTAACCCAGTCTTTGATACCAAACACATTAGCATGGACCACCCCGTTCGTCATCATAGGGTTGAAATACAAACTCTCATGTACACTCGCCATTTTTCGGTGCAATTTAGCTATGGCGTAATAAGACCAATTACAATTTCCAGCGGTACGAACAAAAACTTAAAGAAAAGGTCTTTAGAAACAGCAGTCAAACAGACGGCCAATGCTAGCGCTAGCTAACATTACGTCGTATCTAGCCTCTAGTATCTAGTTTCGTAAAGAAGTCAAAAAAACACTCGGCCATTAGTAAGAACTGAATAGAAAACTTAAGTATCTTACTGACAAAACACATGTGACGTAATCTTTTCAGGTTATTTGGGTTGTTTTAATAATCATGTTCTCAAACTCTGACAGGGTTTTCAAACCGCCCTCCAACTGTCGCTTTAAAAATACGTCATCGCAACTGCAATTTTTTAACGTTCAACTTTATTGGCACACTCAATAGCGACAAGAGACGTTTATCTTTATCTTTTTTATCTTTCCAAATGTCACAAATATCCATTAGCACAGTATTTCTAAGTTGGTAAAACAACCAGTTTAACTGTTTTCTATATATTATATTGGTTTATACCCTTACAATGTAAAATGCCTTGAGATTTTTTTTGTTGAGATCATATGAATACTGAACACTGAACAAAATTGAAACAATCATGATTGTTTGTGTCTTTTTCGTGTCAACAGTTCAACTGACCAACAGGTCTTTACCAGCAACAATATCTAGTAAAAGGTGCTGTGGCTGTGGTATATGCCTGCACAACATCTTATTTGTGAATCGTGTGTCCTGTCTTAACTACGGGTGTATGTCTGGACCCTGCCTGTCTATGCCAAACTGCAGATTTACTTCAATGTTTAGGGTCACTACCACACATCACCCGGGTTCTACTGAGCACCAGCTTGCTTTTTGTCCCCCTGATATTATTTTAGTATTGTATACAACAAATTTGGAAACTGAATTTCCCATTTTTAGATTCTTAAAGTGGAGAGTGATTTACATTTTGATTAGTGCACACGTTCTACGCTTTTTCAGGTTTTGGAGCGCCTACTATATGCAGTAAAAAGCAAGAAATAATGTTTTCCTCACAATAGTGAAATCTCATTTGGCACACGACAGTGCGGGGTATAATAGAGCAGGTTGTCGGGCCCAGAGCTGTGCTGGAGACCTAGACATTTCCCCACACTTCCTCTGGTGGCTCTAAGCTGGTCGCAGAGAAGCAGATCCAAAATATGAAACTACTGAACAGCTTCTTTAGAAAATCAAGTTTATTTCACTAAATCTTTAAGTTTGCTTAGAATACAGTGTGCAGTTTCAGGCATTAGTAAAATGCTTATCTCTCCTTGCTAGTTGTATTATATTTTAGACACTGTACTTAGCAGATGCTCATGATTTCTAATTGTAGGTATATTGAAAAATCAATATACCTGGAGGCAATGAAATGTGTTTTTCAAGAATTAAACAAGCTTAATCGATCCGGTCCTGTAGCTATACTGTACATTGTCACAACAGTAATTTGTTTATTATTGGTTTGGAAGGGAAACAAGCTGTGTGGAAAACTGTATTCAATCCATACAAATTCATAGAAAAATACATGCAATATGTAAATACAATAAGATTTTGGTGAATATATGTGGATAATTGTTGGAGTTAGTGAAGCCCTTATGAGTTATAAATCCATAAGCATTGTTAACCAGAAGAGGGCAGTATCTAACCAGCGGCTCCTACATTCAGTTTAAGAATTTCTTTTCATTAGGAACCGGTGTCAGAGAAACCAGAGACACTACATTCAGTATTCCCCCTCCCACTCCAACCTCCCTCTATGTTTTCCTGTCGCAATCGCACCTGTCATTGTCGATATTTACTGAAAAGCCTCCATGAATTGACTGTAAATGCCTCCGTCAATACATGAGTCATGGTAAACTCACATTGCCAACTGTATGACTGCACAGTTTGCAGGATTGGGTAAAATCAGCACAAACAATCTGAGAAACTGGGATTGGCCTCCAGATTGGTGAGCAAAAATACTTTAATTATTATCCATTGATAAGTTCATTATGGACAACATTATGAAAATAATCCCTTTCCAATTTGGCTGCCTTGTAGTATTTATAGAACAAGTACTATATAAGTATTAGGTTCCACCAAAAAAGCATCTTTTTGACACCTTTTTGTCTATGACAGATTTTGAAAGGGCAGGTTAAGCTAAGACTCAAAGATACAGTATTTCATCTTCACAAGAACAAAATAATGGATAAAACTACAGAGACTCGACGGACGAATGTGCAGCACGTGCAGTGTGACACAGATAAAATGTTACAACCATTAAAATGGAGCTAAATGAGGAACACTGGAACCTTTGACAAGAGTTTTCGAAAAACAGCATAATCAGTGAAGGACATGGAAACTTCACATTAAAAGCCTGAAGGAAAGCCTTTACTTTGCCTGCAGCTTGAAGCAGCACGAGCAGCACAAAGGAGGCTGTAATAGTTCAATGAGGGTGCAAGAAAAAGGAAAACAGCCAAAGTGATGCAAACAGAAACATACAAACAAATAGAAATCCAGCGGTAAAACATGTTGTGGCATGATCCATTATTATAAATATTTTGCAGTTATTATTAATACAGGTGACATTTTAGTCCTGTAGTGCTGTGATGGAGCTTTACTTGTATTTTGTGTAACATATTCTAATATAACATATTCTGCCAGTATTATGATTTTCTAATTTTAAAATTGACACAACAAACACAAAACACTGCACTCTCTTCTTTTCAAGTGCCTTTTCAAGCCTCAGCCCACTCAGACTGGGGTTAGAGGGAGTTGTCATGTTGCGCTGCCTTTTAATCATCACAATATCAAAACAAGAGAATTGCATTCTTCCCCTGGCTGCGCTTCTTTTGTCGGCACTTAAGTGTGTGGAAATAAACTTATTGTGCCGCGTGTGAGTAATGACAGACCTCTGTGTACAGTGACCCTGACTCAGCTTCCTGCTGCTTACTCAGTGTCTCTAAATGGATTAAGTTGTCAGTTGGACAGCCCATCTGAGATTTTTAATATCCAGCCTGAGGTGTATCAAGCAACTGTCTGCCAAATGGTATCAGAGGGATTTAGTTCAGTTCTATTACACCCTCCTTGCCTTCGCTCCCTTTCTCATCCAGGATGTGGTCATGCCCTCCACGATTCCTTGAGGGTGTTTCACTTTTTACCTCGGTAACATATGAATAAAAATATATTCTGCTTTATATCTGTGCTGTACACCATTGGTGAGGTAGCATGATTAGGTCACTGCTACTTATAATCAGGTCTTAAACTGTTTTTTACATCTGGGTGGGTTTTGTTCAGGTTCAGTTCATTCTTCTCTCATCAAAGGCAGGATAGGAATGAAAAGGAAACAGGAGGGTCCTGAGGGCTTAATGGATTTGTGAAGAGATACAAACCTGACCAGAACTGTATTGGCCTTAAATAAGAAGACTCAGCTCATTCATCCGTGAGTGACACCTACCTCTCCATTGATGCAATAACTGCCCATTTCACCCTCTTTGCAGGGATTCGGCTTTCTTGATTGGACCTTGAACACTTCCTTGACCTTCCCCTGCCACTGTGCTGTGGTACTGTCCATGGTGCTGAAATTTAAAGCCCCATAGGCACCAAGAGCAGCTTGAAGTAGTGGCAGCGCACTCGGATCAATCTCATCACATCAGGTATTCACAGAGGAGACATGCCAGTTGTTTGTGTGTGTTTGTGGATTTTCTTCTCTGAGCAATGTGTTTGGATGGTTGAGCCTGTTTATTTGTGCTTGTTTGTGTATGTGTGTGTGTGGGTGTATGTAGCCTGTGAGTGGGTGTTCCTATACCACAAAAATAACTTGTAACAGGTGCTTGTGTCAGAGCCTTGAACCAAAACGCCTGAATACATTGAACTGTGAAATGTTTTTCCACTAAAGTATGTTTTTTGCTTTTTCAACCTGTAAAATATTACTAACTCAAATGATTTTTAGAAGTGAAGTGTTAACTGTAAACTACTCAATTAATCCTCATCAGGACTTTATAGTGAATTCTGATCTGGTGGCAAATTGAATTCATATGAACATGAGAAATGGGAACAGGCATGCAAGAATTGAAGTGAAGGAACGTGGTGATGTGTGATCGTTCAGTCTAAAAAGGACCGTGTAAAGCTAATAAAGTACAGTAAACAGAACCCACACTGAACCTCCCGGAGGTTCCTCCAACTGGTAAAGTCTTTTTGACAGTTTGGACCTTAAACAACAAGAAACACTGAGATGAATTTTATTGGAAAATAGAGTTGGTCTGGCCTGTCAGGAGTTGAGGCTCTGTGTCCTTTTGATGGGATCCAGATTTTAAGGGGGTTGGTTTCAAATCATAAAAAAACAGTCCCTCCTCCTACAACCAGTGCTTCCACTCTTCCAGTAGACTGCAACAACTTACAGTTAGGTCATAGCTGTGATCTATTTGAGCAAGGATTCAGGAAAAGAATGCACAGGGATCCAGTATTTGATCATGGGACGAGTGTTAAGACAGAACATCTCATTCCCCCACATCAGAAGCATCTGTCTCGACTACAAACTGTGAACTGGGTCTGAGCTGGTGAGAATAGAGCCGAGTGAGTCTCCTCTTGAAGTCTTGCAAACGCATCTGCACCTCGGGGGTCTGTCAGCACCGGACTTGAGAGGAAGGTCATTAACAGGACCTGCAGCTGTACTGAACCCTGTGATTGAATGGAGACATACATACAATGTACATAAACTCTATAGTGGAATATGAAAATATGGTGGGAATTAAATACATGTTAATGACAAGGTGGAATCAGTATCATACACAGAGATTGTTATTTATTAGGCATCAGAGTCCCAATATGAAACATGTTTATATCAGAGCCCCAGCCAACGAATAATCAAATGAGAGCAGATGCGGGAGAAGTATTAGACGCACAGTAACAAAGTATCTGTAGAACTTACTGGAACTGAGCTGAGAGATGCTGCAGGCGAAGCATAAGAAGCTTTTTTAGCTTCACAAGACAGAGCTATTTGCAAAAGTCTAGTTTGGTTTAATCCACTGTGAATTTTTCTTGCATGAAATACCTCAAGGACGCTTTTATCCAGCTCCCACCCACAGATCTGCACTCTCCTTGTCTTGCATCTCTCAAGGTAATTTATTTAATACATTGCAAAATCATTTATCATTTTTCCAGAAGTGACAAGAACAAGGTAGCGGCGGTAAAGGCTACACAAAAGTAATAAAAGAACTTTGATTCTGATTAGTATCTCCTGTCTTGTAGTTTTAAAAGCACAGGGGGGGAAATAAATATAAGGAATTCTCACTTTGCAGCCATGGCAACCTGGGCATTGACGGTAATCGCTTTCAGGGCTGTTTTTAAAGCGCCTGGCATTGTCAAGCTTCTCACAGCTAGAGGTTAGCTCAGTCATTATTTTAAACTCGACTGACTCCATCACATTCATAACACAGAGCATGTAACCTCCATAAAACCTCAACCTGAGCTCCCTTTTGAAAACTTTACCAAACAAACACTGCCCAGTAAAGCACCTGACACACACAGCAGCTCAAACGACGCAAACGATATCACCTTTGAAGCATCTATTATTGTGGACGTGTGAGGCTAAATCTATTCCTCTGACTTCCATTGTCTCACCTGTCCACTACCAAGTTGACCCATCAGCTATCATTACGGTTGGCACGACAACTGTGAAACTGTCAAACCATAATTGATGCCAGGGAATGGATGATGGGAAGCTTTACATCATCTGATTTCAACTGACGTAGCTTTTATTTGAAAGCCCATTATTAGGATATAATAAAGCAGTAGCGACGTCCAAATTACACTTTGCTGCAGAAACCTGTGCTATAATTATACTTTATACAATATTTTGATTGCATAGTTTTTATCAATGAAGGATGCGTGGTGTGTCTTTTTACAGGGCCACTAACAGTGGCAGGTTTATTCCTCAAGCTCCTCTAATGATGCAATTTTTTTCACACTCATTTTTGCTAAGTTTAATGGCTCCCCAGGTAAATTGCCACACAATCACATGTTATAAGAAGCTGTTTATGGTTCTAAATGTCATCCACCGTGCATTCCTCTAGTACGAGATCCTATTCTGCTGTGCCTGCATTCCTGGGATCAGCCATTAAGCAGAGCTGAGCAACTGGAAATTATCTCCCCTTTCTGCTGATGGACTAATTGTTCTTGTATGCTGTAATAACACTATTAAAATGTAATACACTTGGGATCATTACTTCACATTTGATATAGTAGTTGGTGCAGGGCAAGAAAAATAAAACTAGTTCTTCCGTGTGTTCTGGAAAAAATAATTTATCAGCCCATGCAGCTACAGCATAACTGGATGAATGTGTTTTCCCCCATTGTTCAAAAATGTTCTTCATGTGTACACGGAATAATCAGATTAAACTGAGGGAGAAAACTCCAGATAGGCTTACATTAGGCTCACAGATAAGGCACATCCATGAATGATAGGGTGCTGTCATCGCAGGCTTTGATGAAAGATCTTTCATTTTCTGGGCCACTAGAAAATGAAAGATACTTAATTCTCACAGTCTCAGTGGGACTCTTACAATTCCTCTTTTTAATTCATCATATAAATCTGAGGGGCAGGATAATGAAATATTTTCCTCAAGATCCTTCCTCTTTTTTTAGGAATTTCAAATTGAAATGGCACTAATTGATCCTTCGAAGGGCGATGTTGTACACCTGCAGGCAAAAACAGACAAACACACACACACAAGTGAGAAGAGCCAAGTTAATATAATGTGGCTTCTGCTGGTTGTGAGCACTGCCTTTGCTTAAAAAAACAAACAGTCTCAGCATAAGAGAACAAAGCTTATTTTCTTTCCAAAGCTTGCCAGATACTCCTGCCATTAAGAGACGTTCCCAGCTTAACAAAGATTTTGAACAAAGCTCAGCTGGAGTGCAGCGATTGTAGTTGCAATAAAGTCTCTGTTTTCACGGCACAACCTCAGTGCCTCGACCAGCGGGGAAGGGTCCTTGCCAAGCCTAATGAATTCAGATGTGAGAAGATTTTGGTTCTGACTTTATGTAATTAGGCGAGATGCAATAAGAGCGACCTTGGAACGGAGCAGCGCACCTGGATAACAAGTGATCAAACAGCCTCATCCATCCACACTTGCAGAGCCTCGGCCCTGGCACTTCTTTGTTTAAACAGGCTGCTACCGTCGAGCTTCACTTTATTAACTGTTTCACATGTTGTTCTGTCTCTGTGTTATTACTGCTTTGGGAGTGTTGCCACAACAGGTGCCTCATGGCTTGTTGTGTGATGCTAACATTCATGCATTTGATACTGTGGGCAATGGATGGAAGGAAGGAAGGAAGGAAGGAAGGAAGGAAGGAAGGAAGGAAGGAAGGAAGGAAGGAAGGAAGGAAGGAAGGAAGGAAGGAAGGAAGAATGATGGGTGGATAGAAGGTTTTAGTGTTTACTGATACCCAAGCCTGTATTGTTGTAAAAGTTTGCTTACCTTAATGCACGCTCAAATTAATGAGAAAACTTACTGAATAGTGAATAAACTAACTGCTCTCACAGTGGTTTGCTTTTTGTTTGAGAATTAAGGAAAAAAATTGCCCTCACTATTAATGCACAGCAAATACTTTATTGGCACACACACACACACACACACACACACACGCACACACACACACACACACACACACACACACACACACACACACACACACACACACACACACACACACACACACACACGACCTAGTGAAGTCTTTTAATATTTACCCAGTGTGGACGGCAGCTAAGAGCCCAACACTGAGGGCAATGGAAGTAATATGAGCTCACAATTTACAGGTCAGCACTTGATTTAATACAAACAGCGCTGCTCCTCAATTCTCACTCTAAACTGATGGAAAAGAAGTCTGTGGCCGATACAATATACGTTTGAAAAGGCCAAACCATAACGTCCAGTCTGAATCAAATAATATTTAAGAACAATGTACTTAGAGGCTCTTATCAGTTAGATTATGCTGCTTTGTGTTTAAGGGATCCAGGTGCAGGCACTGAAGGGGGTGGAAGTGATTCTGTTTCTTAATTTATTTATATAAACTTGGCCTCCCTCCAGTTGCAGCAGATGATTTCATTTGTCTGAGCAGAGTGCCTGATGTAATAGGATTACAATCTGCCTGTTGAAAAATTGTCTGTGGACCTCTGTGCTTCTGAAGGCTTGATCAGGGTCTATTAGCCCATCGTGGCATCTTTACCTTTTTTATTCTTGGGTTTCATCTGACACAACGTGCGTGACGTCAGGGACCATGTCGATCAGCACCCAGTAACAAAGCACTGTCCTGCTTGTACCTGTGTGTGGTCACTTGACTCAGCCAGGTGAGAAACACCACGCACTCAGTCGCTCACGACCAACATTTAAAGCACCAGCTGCATTTAAAGTCACGGCGGGTCAATATTTGCCAATTAGCGGCGTCGCTCTCCCTGCTCGCTGCCTCGCGCCGTACTGTACAGTTGGCGTTGTTGTTCCAGGGCTTTTTTCGTTAAGCAGATCCCTGCTGTGTCTGGAAATGAGACTGCAAAAAAAAAAAAAGTTGATGAGACGAAAACAAAACAGTGGAGAGGAAGTGAGGAGTCTGGGGCTAATTCATCAGCGAATTCATATCACAGGCGATGTGATCAGCTGTTATGAAAAGATGACGTCTTTTAAAAGTGGAAAGGAAAGTTTATATGCATATATAAAAAGCCTTGTTGAGCGTTGGTCTTTAACATGCCCAAAACACTGAGTTTAAATAGAATCATCATAATTTCCTCTGGACTCTCCATCCCATTACTATTCTGACAGTGTCACTGTGGGAAAAGCACTGCTTCTTAATGAGATGAGAGGAAGGGCTGCTCTTACTTTTAAAACCCCCCTTCGCTTCCCCACAAAATAATTCATGTCAATTAATAAACAATTTCCTACCAGTTTTCATGTTACCCACGCAGGAAAAAGCCAGCAAACATCTCCCACCACTGGGCACCGGAGCTTCGCCATATGAGCGCCATCTGCCCCGCTCTTCATCCACCATTACCAGTGAAGCCAACATGGAAATGAGGCACAGCGGAGGAAGGCTCCTCAGACACAGAGTCATGTCTCCAGGGCATATTCAAATGAACGCCTCCCTCGAGACATTTCCTTCGGCTTGAAGAACGTCCTCGTGATTGGACTGAGTCAAGCCTTTTTTTTTATATTACTCACTCCAGGGACACATCCACGCAGGTACCGCATGCTCCACATGCTTCACATTCGATCGTTCATTCAATATACAGTACATGTAGCATCTTCTGCTGCAGCCGCCTGCTTGGTTTTCTGCGTCTGCACATGACAGACCGGAACATTCAACCCGCATTTTGTGCATTACTGCTCATTACAGTCATCTCGAATTATTCCATTATTAGCATCATGTTTTGCCTGTGGGTGTTACTGTATGCAGTATGACTAATAATTAACATTTCATTCCTGGAGTCTGACAATAAAAGTCTGTCTATGGCAGTGAAACCTCTTTCTTCTGATGAATCTAAACGCCTTTGAACATATATGTTCAGTTTTTGTCGCCTCCAGTGCACACTGTAGCGCAACGCAGCATAATCCTTGAGTATCTTTGGAACGCATCAGACGGATCTGGCGTATACCTTAGTGTTGAAATTAAGTACAGCTGTCATCTTACAAGCAACACACTTGCACAGCGCTGCGCCTGAGCGAGCCGGCGGAGCAGCGAAGGAGACGGCGATTTGCATTTTATTCCCCGGGCTACGCAGTCTGAGACGGGGTGAGACCCGAGGAGCAGCGAGGGTAAAAATACTGCATCTTGCAGGCGGAAGATACGACTTGATAGATGGGCTGCGAGCGCAAATGAGAGGCAAATGGAGGGAAACATCTTGTAAACACTCATCTGTACACGGAGGGGCTCGCTCCTGCTTTGTTGCCGCCTGAACCCGCGACGCACCCCGGGCGTTTAGGCGGCTTCCTCGAATCCCGAAGGAACAAGGCGACCACCTACACGCGGACCCGGTGAGCCGGTCCTGGCTCCGGCCCGGTGCCTCTGAGGGCCCGCTGAGAGCTCCTCAAGCACTACTTCATCTGGGGGAATGTGACATAACCGTGACAGCCATTTGCTGCATGCTCAGCAATGAGCAATTAGCTCTACTGTTATGTCACGAATGCTGAACAATAAGTAGAATGGACAAAAGTCATTTTCCTAACGTGCACCACTCGGAACGCTGTGTGGACCGTGGGCCAGAAATCCTTCTGGGCAGAGGGCTGGACAAGCCGAAGCTAAACAGAAACATTGGCCGAATGATGAGTGGCACGAAATGCCTAATAACTGTCTGGACGAGAGGAACAGATGCAAACGTGCTGGAAAATATCAAGCAGTGACAGGCTTCCGAAGCCATGTGAGACAGCAGGCCCCCAGAGTGCTGCTACGATTGGATGGCACATGCAGTCCTCAGCTGTTGCTCTTCTTCTTCGCTCTTCTTCGTCGCTACGACCCTTAAATGTGTGTGGCGAGTCTCAGTTCGAGAATGTCATCGACCGCTTTTGTCGTCATGTGGCTCCACGTCTTTTTTTTTTCCCCTCCCTGAACATGCAGCTCCCGGCCCTGGCCAGAACCTAGCAAGCAGTACTGTAAGTGTGCTGCCTATAGGATTCACGCTGGGTAATCCTCAAACTGCCTCTGAGACCGGTTTTCGAGTCTGCCAGTCGGAGCTGGATTAGCGAGGGTTAACAGGATTGCCTTGGAAACATAATATTAATTTTAGTCCTCGTAAACAGGACAGCCGGGCTCGGCGTGCTGCCGCTTCGGGCCGACGTACTGCAGATGTCGACTCGACTTCCCCTCTTCCTTAAGTGTTGGGTAAATAGACTGCTTCTTGGAATGGGAATAATTCAATAAAATCAGAGCGACTCTCCTTTGAGTGTTGGTTCCAGATGTTTGGCCTCAGACGTCTGGATTCACGCCGGCGGTTTGCGCGCGTGCCGGGCCGTAAGATTTATCTGCCAAACAAAAAGCCAACAGCAGATGTGAGATTATGGTGTGCTCCTATATGGAGGTGAGCAGATGTGGCCCTAATAAAGCTCTGCCCAATTCCAGAGCTGCTCTTTTGTATAATTCTTATCATCCATCTAATCACCTATAGGACATGAAGCCAGACAGCTGGGCTGATGGCTTTGTTGAGGCGGATCTTAAAAAGTTACTGCTCGTGTGCAGTGGCATTTTGGAACATTTCTATGAAAGGTCTTCAACTCCTGAATGCTTCTTCAAGGGACACACTCATGGTTTTCAATATTAGTTCATCATTTCTTTGACTGCTTGCAGCCTTATTTTTATTCATTATATTATATTTATTTTTAACAAAGATTTAATAATTGAAAAACAACCACTGGCATCCAGTTTTAGGGTAACATTGTAATTTCAGGTTATGTCAGGTTAGTTTTTTTGTTCTCAACCCTGGTCTGTTTTTCCCCTGCTCATGCACCCTCGCTCTGGCCACGCCCCCTGACATCCAGGGGCGTGGCCATAGCCAGGGGGAGGGGCCTGACCCTGCTCACGCTCACGGACCCTTGCTCTGGCCACGCCCCCTGACCTCCAGCCACCCCCACTTCCTGGTTTTCCTTCTTCCCCTCTGCTTAGTAAAACTTACTGTAAGTCAACAGAAACACACAGAATAAAAACGAGGAGCACCGAAGATTTAAAGTCCTTCTTCACATAACAACAATTAATCAAATGATTCAAAGTGGAGATGTGAATCACCTTCTTCTGACTAGAGGCCGACTCTTCACTCTGTGCTGTTATAGAAGCCATTCATTTGTCCATACGTTTCCCACCACAGGACAGGCTGATTGCTACTTCATCTCACACAGATTTCCTCTCTGCCACTCAGGCACCGAGCGCCTTCGCAGAGGTCTGGGCTCAATGTTCTGGTCATTAGTTCAAGACCATTGACTTGATAATCTCACCTGGGAAGGACAGGTAATGGTTCCTATCGGTGCAATTATGGCTAGTCACATAAACAGCGATCCGTACTTGTCATGTACATACCTGCTCTCTTTCTCTGACCTCGGCAGCTAAGTGGTGGCGCCTGGCATCTGGCTCAGACCTCAGGGCATAGTCACAGAACGCTTCCAGCATTTTCTATCGTTCAGGAAATGCTTCCATTCATCGGGTATGATTCAATTTTAAGCCAGTCATTGCCATACACCTATAAGCTTCCCCTATTGGTACATGACTCTGCCATTTAGATTCTTTTTTGCCTAACTGACTACCAGGTATACAGTAGCTGCTTAAATTAACGTGTGCCCTTAATATCAACATTAATAATGTGTTATGAAACAGAATGTGTTCTTTTTAAGGCCTATACAAAATGTTACACATATTCAGATCTGCAGCAAACAAAGGAACTCTTTGTGTTTTGGTGCTTGCTGTATCGTAATGGGGAAGCTCGCATAGCTACTGTGTAGCTAGGATTTATGTCAAAAGAACCTCTTTAAATCCAGTCAACTTCATTCTTCTGTAAAACCCTTTGTGTCGCTGGTGTTTCAAGGTTTACAAGGTCCTGTAAAACAAAGAGGCGTGCAGCGGGCTCTGTACGAAGACGTTCGGTAGCTAACGCTCAAAGCACGATGTCGTGATTCTGCTACCCGAGATGAATGACCTGCAGACAAAGCACAGTCTCACATTATTAAAGAAAGTCTCTGAACCACAATTATTGTGGTTCTTGTATTATCTGCTGGTAAATTTTCTAAACAACAATTATATTTTGTAATATTGGGCCATGAGTGTGAAATGAGTGAAATGACTTCTGCAAGTTCAGTTCAATTAAATACAGTTTTGGTGCAAAGGAGTCTAAAAAAACAACATCATCCAGGATAACGATCTGATTCTATAACGCGTCTCTATGATTTTTAGTCCTGATTATAATAATCCCCACTTTTGTCTGAGTTTAGCAGAAGGAAGTTACTGAACTCGACCTGTGCTTCTAGGAACGTGATGGTTGATGTGACTTAGTGGAGTCGACGCATTCAGACGAACATATTCATCCTGCTGAGACAGATTAGATCAGTCTGATGGTCACTTATCATTGCGTACTAATAGGGATTCAGAGGAGAGATATTTAATAGCTGTTACTTTGTTTTATGAGGGGGGCTGTTTTGCTGTTTATTAAATTCCTGTCACTGACTCCTCTTTATTTGTGTTTGATTTGTATAATTCAGGTGAATGGGGAGCAAATAAAAAGAAACTCAGCCATATTATTAGAAAGCAGACTCTCCGTGCAGAGTGGGATGGACGCCGGCCTGTTTAATCAGCCCAGGGTTTCCCCCCAAACGGCTCCGATTATCTGCAAAGCCTGCGTGGTTTGCTGGAAGCACCTGCAGAGCCAGCGCCATCACACATCCACTCAACTTTAGCTTTAGCGACTTCCAGTCGCCTCCTGCGCGTATTCCTACATCTCTGTGTGCGCACGTTTATTTATTTATTCAGAAGACACAATTACAGCGACGTCCAGGACAGTGTTGTGACATTTCACAGGGCGGTGTTGGTGTAATTCTCTCTCTGAAAGGTCACGTCCAGCGGTTGAGGAAGTCTTCACCGCTCATGGTGTTAGTCTTCAAAACGGAGGAGTGTCTGCGTGACGATGAAACACAGTAATAAACGAAACAAAAATAAGCATCTTTAAAAAGTTCATCGTAACGAACAATAACACAATAATGACACTAGTCGTATTTCTAAAGCCAATGACGACTTTATAGTCAATTTGCTTCTTCGTCCAGACGTTCCTCAGGACGGAGCCCTGCTAATTTCCACACATCCTCGGCTCCAACCCCCTCATTTGCGCTGCTTTTCGTGTATTTCTAAACACCCTGGAGCTGCCGTTCCTCGCGCCTTTGACCAGTGATGGCGTAAACTCAAGTCCTGGCGTGGAGCTCTTCATCGTGAAGCGCGTGCCGCTCGCTGCGTGAACAGAAACCTCAGGTTTGAGTGACCCGGTGCAGTTACTCAAACGCGTGCCTCCACCCGCCGTCCCGGTGATCTGGCCGCGCCTCTTGATAGGTTCCTTTTCAGGCACAGGTGGAGCAGCCGCTGGCTCGTTTAACTCTGAACTCCTGAACCGGGCTTCACGCGGCGTCCGTGGGAACATTCCACGCCTTCGCTTCCTTTTCGCCTCCGTTTTTGTCAAAAAGCCCTTTTGTTTTGTTGCACAGACGCTGGTGACGTGGCGTGATAAAACGACCGGTCCGGTCCAGTTTTGAGGGCCCGGCCTCGCTGCCCTCCGACACACGGCGCCGTGTGCTTTTCCCGACCTGACTGAACCGTTAGCGCTCAGAAATTGACTCCTGCTCACTTCACTGCCCTACATTTTCCCGCCTTTCACATGAAATGTTTTGGATTTGATTGATTTCGAACGTGATTTATCTCTGCACCTGTGCTCAACCACCTCCATCAACTTGGCAGAAATGCAACTAGAGCGCTATTGATTTTTGCACCCCAGAAATCACTTACAAGAGGATATACACTTTGCTCCCACTGTACCGAAATAATTTTATCTCTCCAAAAGGGTTTCCTATATTCTCAATTTCCCAAACTCATTTAATTCAGAGGAACATTACTGTGGGGGGAAATTGAACAGAAGATATAGAGTCAACATTCGCAGCGTGTGGAGGCACATTTATAAGAGAGCAAAAAAAAAATAATGATTGGGTTCTTGTATGATTGGTGCTTTAATACACACTAGTGTGAAAACTCCAGTGATGGTAATAATACAAGAGGAAAAGACAGTATGTTGTACAGGTTTTATAGTGTCGCCAAATGTTTTGGGACCTCGACCTCTGACGAAAATGTCGCAGTTGCACTGAAATGGTGAATCCCTCCTCCCACGTGAGAGATTGTCATCCACAGCCCTGCTCCCTGTGTCAAAGTCACCTTTAGTGTCACTGCTTCGTGGAAAGCTGCCCGGCGACGAGCTGCCAGGTATTAAGCATTTTTAATCTCACCTAATCTCCCCCGAGTTCCGTCCAACCTGCCACTTTCAAGGAGTGAAAACGTTACGACTCGCGATTTGCCTTTACGATCCTGCTCTTTTCCTCCTCACCTGTCCTAGAGGTCACACCTTTTCATTATATGTCCAATGGCAGCAAATGTGGAGAGACCTGATGGAGCCAAAATGGAGACAAACACATTCTACATTATTTCACTGTCTGGGTTTTGCTAGAAAATAGATTGGTGGTCCTTTAGACTGGGGATTTATAATCTCCTGTTATTTCATGAGTGGATATCACCAGTCCACGACTTGAACACAGCTGTGGTGACAACAGTGACGCTCTGCCTGGAAGTGGAACAGCCTCCACTGCTTCCATTTAACAGAGCTGCATTTAGTCCACACCAGTCTGATCCTGTTATTCCCAGCACTAAACAGTGCTGCATATTCAACGCCATGCTGATGCTGTTATAGAACCAACGCACACGCACACACAACCACCCACAAACCTGAGGGGCCCGTAAACAAGTAGAAACGGGGTCTGCGAAGGCCGTAAATCAAATCACGTGTTTATTTCCATTACAAATCGGATTACATCAAGGGGATATAATGAAGTAAATGGATTTTAAAACAAATGAAATTGTTCCACCAAACCAGAGCAGAGCGCTCTGTGTTTCTGCACAGCTATGCTGCGCCACGGCGCTCGTCCAGCCGCTCTCTGGCTTTTTGTTTACAACTCTCTCTCCTTTTTCCCCTTCGCCCCCCGGTGCATGCTGAGCCTGCGTGGACATCAATGTATTCCACCTATCGGTCAGCTCCCGCTCAGATGAAGCTGGAGGAGCGGAGGAGCACAGCTCGCGGTCGCTCACGTGACGCATCCCACACAGGTTGTGATGGAGGCGCCGGGGAGATGATTTGCATAGTAACTCGGTATTGCCTCCAGGTATTCCGAATTTCGCGAGCGGCACCTTTTTCAAGTGTCGCTAGTGAAAGAACCACAGGAAGCAGGAATAGTTTTTTTATTTTTTTATTTTGTCACAATTCTGCCAAATTAACTGAAGCGTTTCCAGCGTCGCAGGCAGTAAACAAAATAACCAAAATAGATTTTTATGTTGCTTGTTTTGTTTGCGCTGTGTAATGTGGAGTAGAATTGGTGCAATGCTCCTCTGCACTGAAGTACAAAGAGCTATTTGATTTCCTGCTGTGCATAATTATGATGGATGTGCATACTGTAGGTCTGGGTGGCAGTGGGGGCGGTGAATCCGTGTGTGTGTGTAAGTGTGTGCGTGTGTGTGTGCGCGTGTGGTGTAGCTGTCCACACAGCCCCGCAGCTGATGAGTTGTCAGGGCAGACAGACAAACACTGAGCTTGTGTGGGTGATTTCTGGAGCTGACATGTGTGAGAGGTTTTGTGGAGCCTTGCTGTAGCAATATTTTTAATAGACAATACAACAAGCCGCACTCAGTACGGGCTGACAATTTCCTTCCTCTGGCAGAGAACAATGCATTTTTCTTCATTCATGCCTCTCACTGGTGTGGACCTGCACTTAACAGCTGTAAAATATCATTAGCCTATTTTTTGTGCAGGGCTCCAGCCTTGGAAACCACTGATGCACTGCTGATTGTGTCGTTCTGAAGTGAACATCTTGTGTGGTTGGATTTTATTTATAAAAGCCTCATCCTTTTATTTAATATCCTCACACGTGAAGCACTTTTAATGAAACATTTCATTTCCCATACTTTTTTTTATTTAAAACCCCAGCGGAGCAGTCAGACCAAACCGAACCGGCTCCATCTCTGCACAGAGGCGCGACCAGCGCGAGAGGAGCGCATTGTTTTAACAGGCACCTGAGCAAACATCAAAGCGCTTCACGCTCATTGGCTTCGGTGTGGACACACGGTGCTAATCCTTGAGATTTAGCAGCCTCTTTGATGCTGACTCCTGCGGAGTTTGTGCATCGTACGTTCACATCCCCCAGCAGGGGTGAGTTTCACTTTGCTGTTCATGATACGGACCCGGTCTCACATTACACACTGTTAATACAAGTTAAGATCTTTTAAGCGCTGTTCGAAACAATTGTTTGTAATGCAACACTTCCACGTTGTCCTATATTATACAGTAGTATTATACAAGGTCAGGCTCATTTAATGGCAGCTATATTATTAAAGTGATACATTGGCCTCCAGTCAGCATCTGCAAAGTATCTAGTACAGTGTTCTTCTTAAATAAATAATAATATAAATGATAAATAAATAAAGTAAATAGAGAAGAAATAAAAACAGCTTTCACTGAAAACGCTTTGATCTGTGTTGTCACTTGTTCATGCCTGTACATTAATGATGTTTACTGTATATTGATACACAGCATCTACTGTAGGTTTAGTGAATGTTCACTTGACCAGATCTTTCCTTTAAGTTGTAAGCTATGTATATAAACATATATGTATATATACATATTCATGTCCAAATCACTAATAATTACTCGTGTTAATCTTTAATATCATTAAAAGACGAGTGCAAAGCCAAATCCAAGCTTAAATTTTAATGCTCCATTTGCCTTAATCCCTTGCTAATTTAAATTGTGCCCATGTGTGGCGATGCCAGAACCACAAGCTGTGTCCCGTAGCCAGTCCCCGCACGAAACCTAATCAGGTTTCCTCTGCCGAGTGTGTTCATGTTGGAAAAGTGACAAATTAAGGACGCATGTTGTCTTTTCGAGTGACTTGACTGACGTTATTGTGCCGCACTACAATGTTGTGAGACAATAGAGAAGCTACTCATAACTAGGGAACATTAAAAATGAAGTGTGGAAGGTGGTGAAACCTTTATGTGGGTAGAAAAGCCATTTCCTTTCTTTTAGTGAAGCTTAATGTGGTTGATGACTGGTTGAATCAACATGCATCAATAAAAGCTTTTCCTGTTATTATAAAGCAGTTACAGTCAGTTCATTTACTGTACGTCTGTATAAACATTGAACATTGAACTGCATTGAATGTTGTCTGGATTTGACCTGCCGCAGAAAAGTGACCGGTCCAAAACAGAAGACACATCTTTGTCAGACCAACATATGGCTCCACATTCAAGAGAAGCCCCTCTAGAAAGTAGTTGTTTTTTCCATTCTATTTTTACTCAGCCAGAGTTAAAATGAGACGGTAAAACAGGTCTCCATATGTTAAATCAGAACCCCACAATTAAAAAGCTGTGCTGTACACGGAGAAAGGAGCTGGTCTTTTTATTTCAGCTGTGGAGGGAGGTCTCACCTCCTGCTGGCAGTCGGTACGATCACTGGTTATGATTCCTCCCTGGACAAGACCGTAGTAAACGTGTAGTAAACGTGTAGTAAACGTGTAGTAAACGTGTAGTAAAGGTGTAGTAAACATGTAGTAACATCCAGCAGTAGCATCCAAATGCAACAGAACATTTAGACAGCAAAACTGAAAATATGAAAACCACTGCCTTAATAATGTGTAACATTAAACAGTTATGCTTTTATTTGGTCAACTGTAACTTTTTTAAAATTAGTTGGGTCTTACTGTTAATGCCAGATGATATTATGCATATTATAACACAGCTATTTTGTAAACCGGCATCAGATTTTCAGGCCTTGACAAAATGATTAGTATCCTTACAGTACATTTAAAAAAGAAAAACCAACAATGGGCAGTAAAACAAACTTGAAAGTGAGAAGGCAGAAAATATTTAATGAAAAATGACTCATTGCTTTTGAATTGCGGCTCAAGAGAAGGACATAATAAGAATGATGCATAGGGACATGTCAAATCCAAACATTTTTTTTACAACACAAGTGTCTTCAGCCTCGTAATCAACCAGTCTGCTGCAGTGTTTAAAGGCACAACAGTATTGACTGCACTGCTTGGTAGCATGATGTGCACCATGTGCTGAGTTCTCGCTAGGGAACGTGTAGACAAACATGGTGGAGATAAAGGCTGTAAGACCATCTGCAAGCAGCTTGATGCTGCTTTGACTGCAGATGCACATAATTTTCAGAATTCTAAGGGTCTAGGTGACTGGAGTCAATGGCAACCAAAGTGCCCAGAACAACACATTAGGACTCTAAGGTGTCGGATCACAGCACATGTCACTGTGCAGGTCAGGGGACCATCGACGAGAGAATCACGCAGCTGACTGGACCCAAGTACTGTTAGAAACAAAATGGAGCTACTCCTGTAGTGGCAGAACATCCGCTCTGTGGACAGAGCTGAAACATGGAGCCTGAAGGAGGAAGCCTTCAAGCAGGCGCCGCCACCTTGTTAGTAAGAAACTACTAACGCAGACTATTATAAATGGAATGAGGTACAGCAGAAATACTGAAGTGAATAAAAAAATAGACTTGGCGCTTATTGTATGTCGTCTTCTAATTCGGGCAAAAGGAAAGATAAGAGACTGCCAGCACACATTTATAGCAAAATTCTGTAGCAATAACAGGAGTCAGCCGTCGTTATCGTCATTGTCATTGTCATCATCATTATCATCAATGATGGTTAGAAGAATGAAAATGAACTGATAGTAGTTTTTGTAGACACGTGGAGGGCATCAATTCACGTCCCAAGTGCAAAACCTGGGTAAAAACAAAGGCTATGAAAAAGCTCATCTGACACCAAAGACGTTAGAGCCGAGGAATAAAGAATCTCCCTTCACTTCAAACCACGCGCATCTTATATGTCCCCTTATCATCCATTTGTCTTTTCAGCTGACAGGAAACTTTTAAATTCCTGTATAGGCAAGTGTGTGCACGAAGCAGAGCGGCTGTGATGCTGCGTCGCACACTGTGTGTGTGTGTGTGTGTGTGTGTGTGTGTGTGTGTGTGTGTGTGTGTGTGTGTGTGTGTGTGTGTGTGTGTGTGTGTGTGTGTGTGAGGGATCTTACTTGGCTGCTCTTGATGTAATTTATCATTTGTGGCACCGATGCACCAGTCAACAGTCTCCAGCTCTCCTGTAATATGGACGATATTTGTGGCCGCTGCGAAGCAAACAGTTTAATAAATCAGTTCATAGCGACGCGCAGGACGCCCCTGGGCCTCACACGCCAGCATCCGAAGGCTCCGAGAGAAAGCACAATTAGACCCCCTCTATTATACATCACACATTCTCTTTAAGGGAGGCTAATTCCTCCCGCACAGTACAGTACATCGCAACATTTGTATTCCTGGAAGCAGCCCCGACAAATTGCTGCATCGGTTCGAGTTAGCAGCAATTAAAAGAACAACGTCCAGCCACTTGTGCGCGTTCGCAGCAGATTTTTTTTAATACGTTTAAGCGATTCTTAATGAATTGTGCAACACAAATGAGAAACAGGAAATTAGCTGCAGATTAATTTAGTGAGTACGAGTGAGAACGAAGAGAAAACACCTTGAAGTGAAAGCGTGATTTAAACAGAGGTGGTTGTGTTCATGTTCAACATATTACCTGCAACTCAATTATGCGTTTGTGAAGGAGTCACTGTTTTCATATACTGTGTCACCATTTTGCATTTGTACCAATGCAAATACTTGTATTTTATACTAATTCTTCAATCCATTCTTCCCCTTTCAGTAAATGTGTTGTGAAACATATCGGTGACCCGAATACACGCGCAAAAATGGATTTTGACAGACGCATTCCCCAGACCGGCTTAAAATGATACTGATCTGCAGGACATGAGCACCGTGCACCCAGGCCAGATCCCGCTAATGGATTTCCCTCCTGCCAGGTGTTTGTGTGTAACCTAAAGAGATAAGTCGTGAGTGAAGCCCTGCCAGTTACAAGGCGCCCTTCACGCGGAAGCTCCCTGACCCTCATTCATCAATAGGGGCTCTAATAGCGGCAGATCTCGCCTTTACCAAACCGAAGTCAGCTCCAATTCATTTTGGATTAAATATATAGTACAAGCCCACTGATTAAACATTGTTAGACAAGGTCCTTCCATGGCTATCCCCTGACGTCCTTGATTAGATCTGCCATGATAGATTCCCAGTCGCGGGGGAAAAAATAAGGCAAAAGCGTTGGATTTCCGCGAGTCATGAATTGCTTTCTGGCAGGGAGATGTAAATCAGCGTAGCCAGCTCAAATTGATGGAGCATCCTCTGGTTTTATTCCTGGCTCCAGAGATCACCCTGAATGTCCCAGCTGGTGCATACAGGCACTAAAAGATGGATTACAGGCCCAAATGAGAGGTGTGAGACAAAGAATTCCAACATACTGTAAGAAGCGACCGACCACGTGGATGCATTCCGGATTATTGTGGCTCAAGTAGACGGACATGTGTCTGTTTTGATCTCCACTGACGGCGCTGATGTTGGATTCATTAAGCTGAGAGGCCATAAGCATGAGTCGCGTTAGCATTAGCCGCGTTAGCGTGAGCCGCATTAGCGTTAGCCGCGTCCCGCGTGCGGCTCATTGGGATGCAGGGGGCAGTGCTGGCAGGGTAAACTGAGCCTTGGCTGCTGCTGCTGCTGCTGCTGCCGCTGCCGCCGCTGCTGCGGGGACATGACAGCTACAGTCTTCCCGGTAATAAATCCCGCCACACTCCGCAGGGCGCGCGGCCACACCTGTGCGTTAAGTTGACGGACAGCTGAATCCCGCCGGCCCGTTGTGCCGCGTCAGTGGGAGCCCGACATTCATGCTTTTTCACCAACAGCCCATTATTTACTATTATTATTCTTATTTAGCCAAATCAAACCTGTTTCTAACCACTTAGAGCATGTAATATCCTCAGTGGGGTGTGATGGATGTTTAGCTTATCTTCTTTCTTTTTTTCAAACAACCTAATCAATCATCGACTCGTTTACATGCACGTAATTGCCGGAGTTGCCTGTTGCTACCAACCAGTTGCTGCAGCGACCGAGGACTGGAGGCAAACAGCTCCGTTCATCCTCCCGCTCCTCTCCTCCTGCTCTGCAGCTCAGTGTGATATGACTTTGATTGTCTACTTGCAATTTACCCAGCAACTGCCAGCTCTCTGTCTTCGCCACATCTCATGCAGACCTTTTCTTGGATCTCAATGGATTGCCTAGCAACCTTTTTCCTCAGTACAAATACTGATCTGTGCACCGAGCGGCGCACGGCGACCGCTGTAATTATTATGCAAGAAAGACTAACAAGAAGCGAGCCAGCATAAGGAAACAACTGAGCTGCACACGTCCCTGGGGACATTCATTCAGCCCTCAGTAAATATTTGTTATATTCTGGTAAACTGATCCACTAATGCATCGTTCCTGGACTCATTACGCGCTTGTGGGTGTGGCATCCTCGAATTATTCTTTTAGTGGGAGAGTGACGTCATCAGGAGAGAGAGAAGCAGACATTTGTGCTCCTCATATACAGTACATACATATAAAGAGGCAATATACATACTTATACATATATACATTTATTTGTTGTGAAGTTGTTTCTAATGCATCTTATTTCCCAGAGAGAGGCTGTTTTTCCAACGTAGATTCTGGTCCAGCAAAGAAGTTATTAACTGGGAGTGAAGTGTTAACACCGTCATGAGCCTCCAAACAAAGTGGAAAGAGTTGACTTTTCTTGTCAATCAACATTTCTTTTTCACTCCAAGGCGACGTGCAGAGGCCACCGGTAATGATGGAATTCAGTGGGAGTCCTTTAAGCAAACGCCAAACGGCAGCGAGACGTGAGGCTGGAGTGAAGGCGTTTATGGACTGGACGCTTTGCACAAGTGAGCGGCACACAGCCTGTAGTGCAACACACGCAGCACAATAGCGGCTTAAGCATAGCTCCACTTAACATAATTGATTTGTGTTTTCAGCGGTGAATGTTGCATTGAGGGAGACGGACTCTGAAACTGGTTAAATGGCAGCAATTGACTACGCATTATCCCGACTCTGCTCGGGCCTCAGCGTCTGAAACAGCTGTGGCCACAGCCCAGAGATGTTTTAACCTCATTTCCCTGTTTAACCACATTTTGGTGTTGAAAGAAAGCCCCGATTTCACTTTCACCACTGCCGCCGGACGCTCGACAACGTCACATCCACACAAAATCTGTCGTATTCAGGTGTTAAACCCGTCAGCGAGCCTGGTCGTTATCGTTTCGACTGATGAAGAGGTGTTTGATTAGGATTTAGCTACGGCATAACCAGATTACGCCGGGCACGAGTCCGTGTCACCATCTGCCGCCGGTGGCACGGAAGGTTTAACCTGTGATACCTGATTAAACGGGTCGGTCTAATTTACCACCGCTACATCATCCTCTGATTCTGTGGGACGTGTGTGGACTTCAGAGAGGGTTTCTTCTTCAATCCTTACACTGGCTACAGGTAAACTAGCGCTGCGTTTTGAGCTCACGCCTTGTTTTACTTAAGGCGAAACAAAACGCAGCCAAACCTCCGACCCCGAGATGCATCGGGAAAGTGGTCGATCGCCTCGCGATTCCACAGAGTGTTCGAAAATAAACTAGCAGCGGCGCCGGGTGTCATGGAGGGCCCGCGAGATGCTAAAGGTAATCGGCGAGTGTGGGCACTGCAGCGGCGGAGCTCCCCGGGGAAATCAGGCGCTTTCGCGGCTGCCGGCAGTTTGCAACACAACTCTGAAATGACGGGGCGGCGTGCGAGCGCACGGAGACGGGCTCAAAGTTGAGCTCGACCCAATATCCAGACACTTCAGACAGATCATGGAGCCGTGGGCGAGACGGAGCCACGTGTTCCCAGACAAACACACCTTTTCCCTGTTAGTCTGGGAGGCGCTCACGCCGGAAAGGTAAATATTCCGACTTGTTTTGAATGGGTGAGAGAAGTGTGAGGCGTTAAAGTGACTTACTGTAAGTTGGTAAAATAAAGCGCCTGCCAGGACTTTTTACTCGTTTCTCTCGTCTCTGCGTCAACGGGCTTTCATGGGCCTCTCATCTGAGCCTCTCAGCGAATCCCACGGACGTGAGATCACTGGATGAAATCAATGGAATAAAATGAGGGAGCGGAGGATTTTAAAGCCACACAATATAAAGTGTTACATTGTCTGGCTTACTCTGACAGCTCCTAAGAGGAGGGAGATAGCTTGTCTCTGCTTTCCAAGGAAGTGCCAACAAATTGTCAGGAGGACCCGGTATGTTGTCCAAACAGATAAAATGTCAAGTGAATAACAAACCCTAAAACATCTCTTGGCATTACCGTGACACTTTTCATTCCAGCAAATTAAGTCTGCGATAGAATCAGATATAAATAACAGTCAGTCAGCGTGCGTCTGCAGCACAGAGCTTTAAAAAATCGTTTTTCCTGCACTGTGACATGAATGTGCCTGCTCAAAACTGCGGAGGGAATATGTTTTTATTTATTCAGGCCAGGCTGTGTCACTTGATACTTCATTATAGCCTGAATCATGTCAAGCATTAGGATGACAGCGTGTCTTGATTAGAAAACGTTTTCCGGATCCCCTCCACGTCATCTCGCTTCCCGCGGAACCATCGATCAAGCCCCCAGATTTAGGAAAAAAACCCAGAACGAAAACATCTCGTTCTTCAGACGCTCGACGTGCGCCGGATGGTAATTATTTCTTCTTCCTGGTTTCTGGGTGAAGTTGAAGAAGTGCCCATTGATTGGAGCAGCGTGAGTCACCGGCCCGTGGGTGTAAACGCATTTCGAGCGCAGACGCCTGAGCGCCGCGTCCGTCGCTCCCGCTCCCGGGGCCCACGCGCCGCCGCGTCGCGCGTGCGCAGTGGACGCGGCGCGCAATCTACCGGCGTCGTTAAACCGCTTCACGTGTGCGGCCGCGGAGCAGTGGATTCTCCGGCGGAGCGAGTCTGTCTTCTGTCACACTGGGCTTTCTGTCATAAGCAGATGCGCGTTCAGCTCCGTCTGTTATTGAGGGTCCCTTGAAATATCCGACACACAACAGTGCAGTTGTACACAATCGATGCGTCGTTCGCCTGTGATTGATATAATACAATCAATTAACACATGTTCAGATTACATCTTAAGCGTGACTGGAGATGGACACAGTTTTAATGATGATCCTGGAATATGACAGAGTATTGTACATCCCTGGACACGTATTGTTTCCCCCCCCGAAAAAAAACATTCATATAAAAACATACAAAGCAATTATGTAATAAATATATCATCTTCAAAAGAGAATTCAGTATGTCACATGCTCAAAAGCATTTAGATTTTTTTTCCAGTATCACATCAATATTGCATTATCCGCTCTTTGAATTGGGCTCTAACTGACCACAAGCGCCCCCCGTCCCCGCCCTGGTTACAGATGTCAAACCCCTTCCATTGACGCGGGGCTTCAAGCTTTAGTCATTCTGAATCGCTGGGTACCTGATACTACGCATGCAGTGACACACTGGATGCGCAGCAGGTCGTTTTTTTAATCAGATCATGAGTTTGATGGCTCCTAAATGACACCACCGGATCTCGTGGGCCATAATTCAGCCTTGTCACCAGATGATGATCGATGCAGAGAACTGTGTAGCTCTGATAGCGCTTGTTTACATCTCAACCCTTTGGCAGCTTCGCTTTGACCAAACACGTTAATTGTCTTTTTAAATAAGACGCTCTAATCTCACTAGACATAAAAAAAAAAAATCTGCCGTTTTGGGAGCGTGCCTGCTGAATATAATGCTTCTTATTTATTTATTGAGCGTTGTGCCCGAGGGCACAGCAGCAAGAAGACAAAAGACAGGAACGTGACCCCCGTCCGAACGAACGCCGTCACTCCTGCAGCTTCAGAGCTCGACAGGCCTCTTATTGCTCAGCTACGACTGGGCCGCTGCTGTCCGGGGCGTTGGGTTAGCTTGCGGTCAATTAGCAGCACAGGAACGTCTCAATTCAATCTGGTTTCACGCCGCCGCTCCCGCCGTCGCACGCCGTTTGCGCGTGAACGACGCGGAGCTGCTCTATTAGTACATAAGATTCGGGCGCTGTCTCGTACACAGGTTTTTCCTTCCCTGCAAGCAACGTAAAAGTCCATGAGCTGAATATACGGTATTACATCAGATAACGGTCACACACAATTACAAAAAGAGGAAAAAAAAAGCAAGTGAAAGTCAAAGTCAGTGCCATGAAGGCAAAAAGCAGACACCTCATTATGAAACAGTGTCAGCCACCACCGCAGCTGTTTGGGTGGGTTTGATGAATGATACTGTAACTGGCTGTTCACCACAGTTCGTTTTACTATGCTGTATATTATAATGTAACATCTGGTAAGAAGCGCACACACGTAGCTATATGAGTGCACAGTCGGGTAATCTGTTGGCTAAAAATGAAACCATTAACTGCAGGAGGATGAGGAAAAGTAAATGTCTGAAAGTCCCAGCGCTCCCGGACCCGTGTTTGTTTTCCAGCTGTTCGTCGCTCGGGCTCCGTTAAATAAACTGTAACGTGATCAACATCACAACTCATGGAGGAAATCAAAAGTCACCGTGTAAATTATACGCACTGGCAGCAAGTTGTGACGGCTGTACACTTCACATGACAATTACTGTCCGTTATTTTCTGCCTTGTTTCTCTCGTCTTGGGGTAATTTCATTTGAGCGGCTCATTTCTGGAAAATGAAAAGCGCTACGGGGACGAGGGAGAGAGAGAGGGAGAGAGAGAGAGAGAGAGGGAGGGAGACCTCTGATTGACAGCGTGATCAGAAAATAAGCGGCAGAGAACCTTTTTGCTCGGCCGATCTTCCAGCTGTTGTGCTACTCTCTGCTGATCGAGCTGCTTCCCCGCTTCGTTTGTGGCATTTTGCATTTGATTACTTTACCTGAGGGGGGCTCAGATTAGGAGAAGTTGAGGAAATGTGTTTCATAAGATTTAAGATTAACAAATGCTTATTTTCCGCCGTTAAAGGCAGCGCAGAACGTGGAGCGCCGTGCTGCTGTTCGGCGTACTCGTTAATTGGGGACACTGAGGGTCAGGTACAATAATCGATGCTGCCGCGCCCCTTTATTTCCACCGAGGAATATTTATATTATCATTACCCTGGGTCCAGGATGCTCTGCAGTAGATTAGCTGTCCTCTTATCGTGTCTTCCTTTTCTCAGTTCCCTCCCGTGCAGCCTCGCGTTGCGTTCGCGCGGTCCAGTCTTTCCGTTCAGCAGAGACACAGCAAATTCACAGTGTGCACAGCTCACTGGTGGAGGAAGTGGGTTCGGGAGCAAGGCAGCACGGGCTCTGAAGGGAGGGTGGCCATCAGCGCCGGGCGGTACCCGGCTGACCTCTGACCTCCCGGCGCCTGAGGTGGGGACTCCGCCCCCACGTCGAGGTGCAGCGACAGGTGGGCGTGACAGTAATCCAGAACCGACTGCTCGCACCTGTACATTGTCAGAGCGCTCAGCTGCCGCGGAATCTAAAGCAGGGGAGAGAGAGAGGGAGAGAGAGAGAGAGAGAGAGAGAGGGAAAATGAGAACCGCACGCCAGCGTTCGGAATTAGCCAAAAAAGCCTCCGTTTCAACATTTTATCAGCTCTCAGGAAATTTGGAATTGGCTTAATTTGCTTGGTGCCGTCGTGGCAGTGTGCTGTCATTAACGCAGCCTTGGACCGTAATACAGCGCACGCCCCAAGACCTGGAATCTGTGGCGCTCAAACACCCACTTTCAGCTAGTGATTTATATGCAAGATGAAAGCCTTAAGCAAGAGTGCGCACATATTTTCTGCCCTCTTTTAAATGGAGTCAAGGCTCCATTTAGAAGAGAGTGCTTATTACATTACAAGCACTTTGCTGATTCAAAGACCCCTCTTAGTTTTTGCGTGCCACCGTGGTCTGAATTATGTCAATTAAACGGGACAAAGCTGCGTCACAATCTGTGCGATATTGATATTAATACTTTGATGTCTATTATTGCGTCCACACAAACTATGGACGCACAAGCAACATCACACGTTAGTGTGTCACATCACAACAATGGAAGCGTGCAGCCCTTCAGAGTGAACCTCTCCCAGCTTTTAAAATACTCACCTCCATGTGGACCGTACTCTGCATTTAATTAACATACTGAAGTCAGTGGAATTATTCCACTCACTTTTTTTTTTCAAGCGCCTGTGGAAGAGTCACAGGTCACTGTTGTAGTCGGTTCATCGATTGTAAAACGCGCTGTCTGATGTCTAAAGCATCGACTCCAGACAGGGCTCATCGGCGTCTGGTCGGGTCACGTTTCGCACCCTTAAACAGTGAAATCGCAGCCTTCAAAGGTTGTGCGTTCCCTTCCGGAGACGACCGCTGTCTGCTCGGCCTCTGCTTCAATCGAACGATTAGCCGCAGACACGCTGTTGTCTAATTCAACAAGTGAACTTTGAACACTGCTCCGGAGAGCAAAATAAAAAATTCATGAACAACGATGCTCTGAATGCAGACGAAGATGAGGAGGGCGGATCTGGATGTGGGAGCTCCTCATACAAAGCGTCAGGCTACAGTGTGGTCTCTGTTCTCTCCATTTATTGCACTAGGAAGAGTCAAACATGTAAGTGGTGAAGTCAATATAAATTCAGTTGCTTGGCTGGTTAAACTAATAGCTCTCTCTCTCTCTCTCTCTCTCTCTCTCTCTCTGTCTCTCTCTCTCTCTCTCTCGCTCTCTCTCTCTCTCTCTCTCCCTCTCGGTACTGGAGTAGTTGGCGAGGCACTCGCAACCTTTGTCTCTTTAACATTTCCTGCCTCCTCCGTTTAACTTGAACACTGCCAGTTTATCCCGGCTGAAATCCAAAGGTGCCATAAAATAAACTGAGGTGCAGTTACCGAGATAATAAAAGGCTTCTTTGCCCATCACCGCTAAGCCTTAGAGACCAGTACAAATCTGTAAATACTACATAAATAAACACACCTTTAGAGCAGCATCTTCCTCACTAGAAGGAGCCTGACGGGTCCAGACGGCAGAAGAAGACACACCAGCTCCAATCCTCTTATGAGCTCGTAAACAGAAATAAACAATTACATGGGGCCAAAATAGAGCGTTTGCTTCACGAAAGATGGGCTTCATTGAAAATAGCGTTTTAAACGGCGCGTGGTTATTTCTGCCGCGCTTCCAACCCACGGTGCACTCTCCTCGCCGTCAGCGTGCAGACTGATTAATCGCCCTCGCTCCGTTCAGCCCGTGACAAACGCATCGGGGCTTGTTTTCTCGCCTCCGCCGGTGACACTGACGCAACGCGCGGGGAAGCGCCTCACCTCGGACTGAGCCGTGACACGCTGACACTCACCGGAGACTCGTTTCAAAATATGGCACGAGTGCAATTATATATTTAAAATGTGGTGCTCGTGCTGTACAGTAGTATCCTCCAGCTGGTTTGGTGGTAAAGACCGTTAAAAACCTCCACACTGTATCACGACCTTCCTCTGTTTTTTTTTATTGCCTCCTCCTCAAACACTTTATTCACTTGCAGCCTCTCCCAGCACTTGGCTTGAACTGTCACCTACAGTAGCTTATATAAAGTGCACTCACAGCCCGCGGTGCTCTGAAGCTGCTCTCATGTTTTCTCCTCACGTGGACAAAACCATCATTTCACTTCCGCGTGCTTTTTAATTTGGAGTAAAGACCCCCAACAACCCCCCCCTCCGCTCCAGAGCGCTCCATTCACGGAGGAGGACGCTGTGGCCTGGCTGCACGGAGCGCAGCCGAAACCGAAGCATTGAAGCTAATGCGGTTTGCTCCAGATCCTCCCTCTAAAGTCATTAAAGGAATTAATTACAGTGCAAAACGCACGAGAAACAGTCGTCTTCCACAATCGGCTTCAGGGAATTAAGTAGCAAATACAGTAGCTGAACTGTTGAAAATTTTTCCTTCAGTGTACTAATATACTGTATATCTAACATGTATTAGTATATTAAGCAGCTTTTAACTTGTTGTTTGTTGCCAATTATTTAACTTAGTGTTGATTAAAAGGAGGAGTGGAGGATTCTGGGTAAAGTACAGGTTTTGAAGAACTGTGGTTTATTAACAAAAGATTACAGTAATAAACCAATCACTCATCAGTCGTATTAGAGTATTTCATTGTTGTGGTTGTGAATGTCTGCGCCGTGTGGATGGAGGCAGAACACATTCAACAGCACGGTCCGATATGGTTGAATGTGAGTCCGTTAAAGGATTCAGCCGTACTCACGCCGCTTTACTACAGGAAGCGGATCTATGTGGAAACTGCTGTCCTTCCATCAACAGGTCACATCTTCAATTCCTACAGCTTCCTAATGTCTTTCAATTATCCAGCAGATTATTAGCCGGCGCCGTCTCCTCCAGCGTTGCTGTGAACGATCAGGCAGCCTTTTCTCGCTCATTGTTAGTCTCTGGATAAAAGCAATCACTAATGACTGCAACGCAAGATGTCAAAACAAAGTCCATTAACTTAATGTCAGCGCTCCTCACAAGTGCAATGAAGTCCCGGCGCCGCTGAGTGTCGTTACGCCGACCCCCATTTAAATTGCACGTCGCCGCGTTTGTTTCGCCTGCGACGCGCGATTTAAATGGGGGTCTTTTTCAAATCGGAGCCCGGGCCATTAGAGTAAAACAGGATCCGTTTCATGCCGGAGCACGGGGGAGGAGAGTAAACCGCTCTCCGGCCGAGCGCGAGCGTTCAGGTTTAATCAGGAATATTGGGAAAAGGCTGCCTGTTATGATGGGAGCTCTCAGAGAGGTGAGTCAGCGGCCAGCGCGGCCTGGACAGCAGCCAGCGCCGCTACTTAGGGCTAAACGCAGAATCCAGGCCCATTCCGCCCGGGGCCTGATCAACATCTTTCCCCAACTGTAATGGCTCAAGAAGTCCTCTCCAGTTTGGAGAGCGAAGCACACAAGCGGGTGGAATGAATTCAAGGCTCCTGATTGCAGTGGCCTTCTAAGAATAGCCTTGTTTCCATTTGACGAGCGTGAGCCGTTTTTCGCCGACTCGTGGCAATTGGCCCAGGGTAATAAAGCGAGCATCTGGCGCCGGGCTGAGCCCGTCTTCACTTTATGTTAACTGCTTAAACTCTAGCTCAACCTACGCGCCGTGGAGTGGATTTACAGGGAACACTGAGTGCTGTGTGAAAAGGCTGCTACCTGTTGAACGTATGTTTGTCTGTGCGGCGTTACTGCCGTTTGTTGTGTCTTCCTTTGCAGCCGACTCACTGTTTATCCGCGGAAACCTCTGGAGTCCAAAGTGCTAAAATTTGATTTTCTCAACCCGTCTGACATTTGTTTGGGTTTCAGCTATTAGTGTAAACAATGGCAACTTTTTCATCCCTGCTCGTTTCACTTCAGCCTGGCTGCTGAAGGACTCACAATCTGCAGATATGATACAATCTAAACGGCATAAACAAAAGGAGGACCTGGGGTCTTATACAGAAACCACAAATGAGAGTGTGTTTATCCACTTCCTCTCCTCAAGAAAACAAAAATCCCTAAAATCCTCACCTCGGGCGTCATGACGCATATTCTACCGCCCGTTTCTACTGCAGCGCGCGTGAGCCACGCGTCACCGGGTCCTTTCACGAAGCCAACCTATTCTACGCGAATGCACAGCGGACAATTACGCGCGGGCCGTCAGAGCGGAGGATATTTCTGCTGAGCGCACAGTTCCAGTTTCCAGCTGCTGCGCGTAGAATCGCCGCCGCGTTCATCTCCAGACTGACGTGGATCCGAGCGGAGGGTCCGACTGTCCACAGACGGGCGTGAGCGTTGACATCGCTTCACTCCAGCCGATGCTGGAATAACAGCGCGGCGTCTTCCTCTGTTTATCCTACTCGTCCAATTTTCACATAATTTCCTCAAAAACGTGTTAAATATCAGCTCAAATATTCAGAAGAGGCCTGACACTGCGCTCCGTGCTAAAATCAGAAACTTTCAGCGTGGAGGCAGAACTCAAATTCAGGCCTCTATTGTAAAAAGCGCCGATCCTCAATAAAGCACTCTCCTCCACTCCAAAGCACTTTACGGCAGAGGACAATGCTATAAACTCTCGTGACACAGCACACGCCAATTAATTCTAATTCCCAAGCCATTAGCTCGGGATTGCTAATAAAAACATTCACATTGGTGGTCCCCCCCCCTCTTTGCACTGCTCTAAATGTAGGTCAAGCTGCAGCTAAATGATTCCCAATTAGGTGACGGCAGCTGCGGCGTGCCAGCGCGCCTCAGACCGGCACGGGAGGCGCGGACCCTCATTGGCATATTAACAACATCCTCCGCTGGCCCTCGCCGTCCTGCAGAACTCACTGGGTGAGTCCTGCAGCGCGAGGCCACAGACAGGCCTCTGTTACAGGCAGCGTCTATTAGGCCACACGCCCATGGGCGCTGAACGGCATGCTAATGGCCACAACACCCACTTCCTCCACGGCCGCGGACGAAGACGTGAAAGGATTTCGGGGCGAGGAGCGGAGGCGTGAGGGCGGATGACGAGCGATCAGCGGGGAACGCGCTCGCGTAGAAGGAATAAACATAAAGTTAATGTCTGTGTTCATTAGGGCGAGACGTGCGAATGTCCTTAAAGCGCTGTAACGACTTTGTTCTGGCACTTTTGTTCAGCGTGGTAATTCTGCACGTGTTGGTATCCAGAGCGACCATCTTCTGCTATTTGACTTTAATATTCACCATGTAATTACGTTTCTATTTGAAAAAGCATTTTGCATTTGTCAAAATAACTATAATCCTTCAGATGTGGGGATTTATCTACTAATGCTGCTCATCCCATTTTCTGCTCATCAATGTTGGCAATGCCTCCTTAGATTTACTGTTATTTACTGGACGGACAAATTATGAGTCAGTGCAGGGACTTTTCTGATGTATGTAGATATGTAGATATAAGACACCTAAACACCAAAGCCAGGAAATATAGATGCACGGACGAATCTGGATTCAGTGGGACCCACCGAGTCTCTCACACACACACACACACACACACACACACACACACACACACACACACACACACGCACGCACACACACACACACACACACACACACACACACACACACACACACACACACACACACACACACACACACACACACTTGTTTACCTGTAACAGTTGTATTGCTCCGTACTGAGCAGTGTGTATTTGCAGTTCATTAATGCTCCAAACAGAACTCATAAGTCAGACTAATTCATTGCTATTCTTCATGGAAGCGCAATAAACCTCACGACTAAAGCATAAATCCACCGCACAGCTGTGGCCCTTTTCATGTGGACAGAGACCTGAAGTAATGCGGCTTGATAGCGCGACACATTCTGTACCGACACACACGCTCTACAATATGCATAACGCGTTCAATTCAAGCTGTGAAGGATATGTTGTAAGTATGAATGCTACGGGCCAACGCTGATATTATTACATTTCAGGTCTCTATGGACAGAGCAGCTGTGAGAATACAACAAGTCTTCGGACTGTGTGTAGGAATGAAGGCCGGGTGAACCCTGAGACACTTGCAGTCTGGCTGAGTAAACTCTGATATGATCAATGTTTTCATAACACTCCATGTGATTTGTTGTAATTCATCCTCACATCTCTCATGTCATAACTTATGGTCACATCAACCACCTGTCTACGTTAAAAAGCAGCAAGATGGTGACCGTAGTTCGCTATTCACCATATTACAGCGGCCATTAGTCAGCGTTGTGTTCTGCTACACCAGCATTCACTGAGTCTCAGGCATCTGATAACATAAAATATCTGGACTCAGCCAAAGACGTTTGCAGACAGATGTACAGTATATTCCATTCAACCGCACCACGGCGAAGCTTTTTCATTCGCTAATGGATCTCTGGGGTTCATCAGGTCTGCTCGGCTGGATGGTACATAGCCAATGTTGCAGCTAACAGATAATTTAATGAGCTCAGAAAATATAGGAGCGATTAGAATGACTGAGGTGTGGAGAGTGGAGTCGCCGTCAGAGTTTCACGTCTAGTTACCACACAGCTCCTAAAGTTGGAGTCAGCGCTTTCCCCATTTGAAGCATCTTTAATCTGTATAAATACACCGATGTGGACGTACATGTACTGCAGGGCGTCAGAGATATGGTAATTTGCTCACGGCTTAGAGGGGTCGTCCAATTAAGGGATGGTATTTGTTGGTTACAAGTCTGCAGAGTGCAGCCATAACTGAAAACTATGTGAAAGGGATAAGTGAAAGTTTGAAGCCAGGGGTTAATTTGGGGATTACAGCCACATTTTAAAGCGGGGGGGAGGTTAGGGGTTGGGGATCAGGATTTAAAACGGGCTTGGGATTAGCCTAGACTCAGCTTGGGGGGCTACGTGAGCATGACTCAAGAGACGCCGCGGCTATAATCCGCCTCTCCACTTTCTCCATTATTACGTTGTTTTCTTGCACTCGTCTTCATCCAGAAGTTTCTGTCGCCGTCGTCACCGAGGCACAACACCGCGAAGCAAACGAGCTGTCGGCTAATTAAGGAATACTCTCCACAAACGCCTGATTGCGCGTGAGGCAGGTAATTAGTCATGTGCAAACCGTCCCTCGCTCACGTTTCCTCCCCAATTACTATATTTAGCAAATTAGAACTGTACGAAACTCTGAAGATTCTGATTGTTTACAAACCGTAAAGTGTCAGACAGCGGGGACTTAACACTTATAAACTGCTGGTAAGTTACAAAATTAAAAAACAGCAGCTGCAATTGTGGTTAAATTCCCTGCTACTCACAGGAAAATAATGATTAACCAACAATTATTGATCACCTGATTTCCAGCCAGGTGCCTGGCAGCTGTACTGTACACTAAATGCATCACTCACATATGATCATGCTCAAACATATTTCACACGCGGACATTTACAAGCAATACCTTCAACGTTAGTATTTATTCAGGTAATTATTTCAGCCACTGTTCATATAAAAACTGTAATTGGATTAAATTAGCTGTACATTGAAAGACCATCTGTATACACAGAGCAAACGCAGGTAGTTCTTGAACTGTGAAATTAGACCTTCACAGTCCACAAAGTACAGTAGCAGCAATTGGGCGACATCATTAGAGCACTTTTTGTCAGGTAATGGTTACTTAAGTAAAAGTGTTACCAGTAATTTCAGCATACAGTGAAAAAAAGAGGTGAGTGTTTGAAGCATGACACCACTCAGGTGAAACCTTTAATCCGGCCGCGCAGGCGTCCTCCTGAGAGCTCAGGCGGAAGCGGCGCGGAACCTCCCGATGTATAACCGGACCATCACTGTCGCGCTTGTGCTTGATGAATCACTGACAACGCAGCCTTTACCCGTATTAATTCAGCACTGGTCGAGGCAAAAACACACACACACACACACACACACACACACACACACACACACACACACACACACACACACACACACACACACACACACACACACACACACACACACAGCGTGAGAGACAATCGATACGTTTTCCATTTGGCTGGACAGGTAAAGTTTATACACCGTGATACGCCATCTCACATAAATGTCACAGTGTTGGACCCGGGATGTGGTTGTAGCGTTGCTCCATCCACCATCGCGCGGGCTTTTCACTCCTGTCCAGTTTCCATGGTGATAACTCCAAAGAATGGGCTGTATGTCTAAGTCTTAATGCTGTGGAAGGCTGCGTGTGTGTGCATCTGTACGTGCCACACCATGTTTTACGGCTCTGTCATTATGTGAATATCCCTTTCAGTTCCCACCCTGATATAAAACCTTTAACTAGACGTTAACACACCTGATCTTCCAGCTCAATGGATTTTAAGATGTACTGTACAGAGCCTTTACTAGGGACCTATTTATTGAACAAACTAGTTAGAACAATAATGAAGAAAACAAATATCAGGTTTGCTTCATCCCCCATCTATTTGCTTGCTTCCTTCAGGCCTGGAGGACGTTCGTGCACAGACTGGTGCGATGTTGATGTGGCCGTAAACGTGAGGCGACGTGAGATGAACTGCGGCCAGCTGTGAATCCTCCCGTGATATTTCCACAGAGGAACTGTCTGCACTCAGAGGTCCCGCCTCGCGTCGTTCCTTAACCTCTCTCTCTTTCATTTTCCGTCGGACCTGTTGACATCTGAGCCCCTGTGGCTGACACTGCTTCTCTCGTCTGTTCACCGCCGCTCCCGACGACCCCCGTATTTATTACGGACGAACCGCCGTCGGTCCCTGAACGCATCGCGCAGACGACCTCGCAGACGGCGGACGCTTTCAGCTCTGAGCCGCTGCTGCGCTACTGTACGTCATCTAGTGATGTGGAGCGGCTAAACACGGTTATTTATATCCACGTGTGACAGATTTGTACTTAAAAGAATAATTGTGCTGCCAAGCTCTTGGGAGTCAAATTAAAATGTGCTTTGCGGCAGCCCTACAAAACGCGCCTCGCTGCCAGGATGTTGCCAACAGGTAGACAGGTACTGTTCTGCACAGAGGACTGATGCTGGGAAAGAACATTGTGTTTACAGCTGAGGAGCTCTTCCTTCAGCCCTGTCTGCTTCTCTCCCCTCCTCTCCTCGCTCCTGTCTGTCTCCTGCATTTCCTCCTCTGTCTAACTAGCACCTCCGCAGCCGCGTCAGCTTGACGCTCCCGTCCATTAAGATAAATGAAGCTCGTTGGCGTGAGCCCTTCCCTTCTCTTTTTTTACTGGGCTGTCGCCGCGGCGGCATCTCCCTGGAGGTCACCTTGGGGATGTGGGTTCACAGACCCGGCGCAAACCCTTCGCTACTGTGACAAAAGTGCTGCAGCATGACTCAGTGACGCTGCCTGTCTGCTGAACATGGTGCAGTGAGCCCGGCGGAACGCACAGCCATAAATCACACGAGGAAAACAAGTGGAGAGAAGCGGGGCCGGCGGGGGAGTCCAGGTCAGAACCCCTCAACGCTCTGCGAAGAACATACATTCAAATGTACTGCTGCGATAGAAGAGGGGAGCCGGGGCCGGTGCCGGCGGGGTCGGCGCCGCAGCATCCTTCTGCTCTTTCAGGAGAGAGCATCTGTTCTTTCAGCCCCGCAGGACCGGACACAGTAAGTGTAATGGATTGTGAGACGCAGTGGTTCCGATCCATCTCAGTTTGATAATTTAGCAGCGCTCACAATGGGAAATAAACAAGAAGCAGATTAAAGGTTGACTATTAATCTGCGGCGCTCTGCAATCATATTAACTCAGGAACTTTAAGCACCGCTCCGCTGATTTGTCGGCCCGGCCGTAAGTCAAGCCTTAAAGCTGCGCCGATCAATACTTTTTTTATTAACAGTCCACCAAAAGACTAGATTGAAACGCGTCCTCGCGCTGCTGAACCCACAGAGAACCATCGCTCGGCTCTGAAGCCAAGAAGTTTGGTGTCTTTGAGAAGTTCAGTTTGAGTGTTTTTTTTTTCAGAGTTGGTGCAAACAGGAAACAAACGCGACTCTTTAGAGACGGCGAAGCACGTTTCTCCTCAAAAGTACAGTAAGTGTGAGTGAACAAAACCCGAGTGTGAGCAAAAGCGAAGGTGATGTAGAAGTCGGTCCTTTGCGTCAGCAGGGAGCGAAACGACCTAATGACGCCGCTTTAAAGACGCAGTCAGACCAACTCGCTGCCTCCGGCTCTGGTCCTCGTGAGCTTGTTTTGTGTCCATCACCTGCGGCTCGATGCCAAATACAGCACAACCGTTTTACGTCTAAGGAAATAAAAGTCAAGCCAAAATCAACACATTGTCACACATCAGCACAAAGAGGGGAAAACGGTCTCAGCTGCGTCTACAAACCAAACCTGTGAGCTCTCGCTTTCCTGTGCTTTGGATTTCCAGCGTGGTTAAAGGCACATCCTGTCCCCATTTGTTATCTCTGGTTAAGCACAGCGTCCGTTATCTCTACCTAGTGAAGTTTTCATATCAAAGTACCCGTCTTTTATCTTCCTGTAAAAATACAGCATGTAATGACTCACGATAGCTTAATCCATCTAATCCAATAAAATATGTTTTACTCATATTTACCAGCATTGGAGCATTTTAATGCATTCATTCATTTCCCCCTTGTCCTCCTCATGTGTGGGAGGGAGGAGTGGTCCAAGGCCTTTTCCAGACCTCTGCGCTGTGTCTCACTACGGCTAAGATAAAAATATTCTAACCGCTTTGCGGTGACGTCGGGGCTGACAGCGTGAACCTCGCATATCTGACCTCATTGGGGGGTGGAAAGAAACTCGGCGGAGCAAAATGCCTGAGTTTTTAATCAAACGCTTCTATTTCCTGGTGCGTAATGAGCGCCGAGGCCTCGCAGCGCCGCCGCGGTGTCTATAGGTTCTGGCGTTTTAACGTGATGAAACCTGGCACAACAGAGCACTTTCATTAGCCCGCGTCTAAATTCTGTGTGCATACTCTATTAATTACAGGATTACAATGCCTGCTCCAGCCCGTCGCAGCGGAGATCATGGAGCGCTGAAAAGAATATAACAGCCAAGAGGCCCTAATCTAAGAGAACGCCACTGAACAATGCAACCAGCAGTTTAATGTATCTATAAATAACGAGTAGGTGTTCTCTTAGAGCGCAATTAAAACATCACCGCGCTATCTCTTAAGCAACAAAGCAGCCCACAGCTCCAATAATTCTGACTCAACATTAAGGAGCAGGGGATCTATCCTACTGAGCTGAACCTGCCCCCCCCCATCCACTGTCAGACACAGCTGACATTAGTATTCTGATACAGCCTCCTTCAAGCAGTGTTCAGTGCCAGCCACTTAATTTGTCATTTATTGCTCCATGACAACTGAAGTAATTGAACCTCTTGCCCATGGACAGGATCTGCCAGCCTTGTGGCTGCTTTCTCTCATTGTGGCAGAGCTGGAGCTACAGGACCTTGGCGCAAATAAGGGCACGGATTTCATTTTATGGAGCAATGCGACGGCTCGTCTGTACCCAGGCCACATACTGTAGAATCTGAGATGTTTATCGCATGCTTCAGCACCCCAGTAAAGACGGCCCAGACTTTAGATAAAGGTGAGCACAAATGCAGTTGCTATGAAAAGGAGCAAGAGATTTTTCATAACATTTTGTTGAGAGATGTTATACAAGATATGGTTTTGTGTGTTTAAGCACATCTGGTTTTGACAGCCAAAGGAAGGAAACCTACTGATCACGATGACCCCTGACCTTTCTGGGAGCTTTATGCCGCTGTCAAAACCTTACAGCATACAGGCTTTAGAATGCAGTGTGCATGTTACTGCTACCTCCTGATTCCAGCAACGCTCAATGTTCAGCCCCTAAATTATCTGTGGGTGGAGGTTAACGCTGCACAAAGAAGATCGGTAAAACACTCAAGACCCACTGAAAGCAGATCTATGGTAACTCAATTATCCCAATATTTAATGGTCAATTTGACACAGACGCAAGTCTGTAAACGACAATCCATCGTGAGCCGGGCGATGTCTTGAACAGGACAATGTTTCTCCAGCGCATCCTCGCTGTCCTGATCCATAATGACAGCGAGCCGCACAGGCAAACCCATTTATCGATAGAACAGTATTCAGAGGCAGCGCAGGCAAAGCTAAATATAGTCATGAAACAATGACAAGCAAAGGAGACACTGAGTGTGAACTTCTAGAGAATTCCCAACGCACAAGGAAAACTTCCACTTGGAGCCTAAACCTTTGTTCACAGGAATTCTGCAACACTAAACCCGGCAACAGGAACTACCGTATGGACAGAGTCAGGAAACCAGGACCAGACGGGCAGAGCAGGACAGTGGTTGCGTTTTGACTGATTCTAAATGATAAAAAGCGTAATAATGCTTGGATCAGTAGAGATATTGTAGTAGTGTGAGAGTAGAACACGCGTCCTGCCTTTAAGCCAGCACAAAATCAACTCTCCATTAACTTCTCAGCGAGCAGGTTTCCAGCAAGGTCCAATAATTTCCCCAGTTAACTGTTAGCTTCATTCAGTTCGGCGACGCCTGGAAACATCTGAAAACCTATACGGACGTCGGCTTGCATTAAACACTACTCTAATCGTGGCTCCACAGGGGTAAACACACAACAGACAGGAAAGAGTTCGATTCGACACAGAGAAACAGAAGGAAGTTCAACAACCTAGTAGCAATGCTCGATCTCTACATACTGTCACCGTGAGGCTCCCTAATGAAGAAGAACCTGGCTGTCACGAAGCATTCCGCCAAATTACACGCATCTGGAGACCGGAGACACAGACGTCAAGGCTCAATCCTGGTCCATGAGTCATCACAAGCTCCGTCCTTGATAATATTAATCACAGCGGAAAGGCTAATTAGCGGCGCGTTCTGATCTCGGTAGAGGTGAAAGGTGTGAAAGACGCGCGCGCTCTCCTCTCACGTCGGCATCCGCGTCCAACGCTTGTTTTGTGTCAACACGGAATCAGCTGTTCAACGAAGTAACGTTGGGGGCGCGTGGCGGCGATTCGGTTGCATTTGCTAATTATCTGCGGTCGGAACAACGACGGAACCCTCGGATGCCGGCGGGACCTTGTCTGACGGCAGCCGAGACGCTGGGACAAAGGGGGGGAGGTTGTCTGGGAGCAGCTACTGCAACCACAAACCGCACGTCAGATCATTATAATTCGCTCTAAAGGAACAATGCAAACCAAAACCTGCTGTACTTAATATCACCCTGAAAATCTGGGGTAAATTCTGAATCACTGGCTCGTGCTTGTGGCTCAGACGAGCTCATGGCCATGGTCGTGTCCAGGCTTGGCCCTGATGGTCTCCTCCCGGGGCCCCGGGCTCCGTGGAGGTGCCTGGCCGAGGCTGACGATGCCCAACGCACCACGGGTGCACGAGGGCGAGCGAGGAGCTGCCTCCTCACTCTGGCCGCATGAGGCTGGACACCCATGGCCACCGCTCTGTGACGGCTCGGGAGCTCTCTTTCTGAGGCTGCAACACGGAGGTGTGCTGTTCTTTTCAAGGAGAGACCATGGCTGACCCACATACACTGTGTTACTGCATGTTTCTATGATCTCATTCACAATCAGTCAATCACTATCATTCAATAAGCAACAAAGCCATTTTATAAAAGAAGAGATTGCAACGCGTACGGCATAGACCGTCCTTGAATGGTTTAATAATAATACTCAACATAACTTATTTTAAATATATCACATGTATATAACTTGGTAATGGAGATTATACACAGACACAATCGGCTCACACATTGTAATCACCCTCCTAAGCTCATTTGCACTCAGCGAGGACACAACTGTGTGTCTCTATTGTTATCATTGTGCTGCATATGAGGCCCCTCCACGTCCAGCGGCTGGAGCCAGTCCCGGTGTGAATTGGGTGGGAAAGGAGCGCAGGTTGGACAGGCCTCCAGACGGCTGCAGAAACACGTAATCACACTCTCAGTCACACCTTCAGTACCAGCGGGTTGGAGTCAACAGAGCACTCGGTTTCAGTGGTTTCCGTGTTCGTGTAGTCGTGTGCGACCTCCAGTCAAATTCACGTGCGCATCAGCGGATTCGCGATTCCTTCCGATGAGTTCATCACGTTTTTTCATACAGTAATTGTTTTAAACCGTCCACCGTGTTAAACAGACGCTTGGTGAAGACTGGACAGAACAAATAAAGTCCAGCTCCGGCTTGTTTCACTGCCAGACAAACACAAGCTGACGCAATAACCTCACAGACGTGAAGTGAAGCTCCAACACCTGAAATATGTCTTTGATGCCCCTGCCTTCACCTTGAAACATTTATCTCCAAAGCCTTCAATTTATAATGTTGGTACGGTCACATTTGTAATACAGTATATAGGATATTACTGTCAAAGATGACACAAAATGTTCAAAAATAAAAGCCAGATTCTTAATTTAGGCAAGTTTTAAGTACAGTATAGTACAAGTATAATTTATTTCATATTTCACATGTTTTATGTGTAAATCACTGTTCATCCATGTCCAGATTAATATTCATAAGTTTCATTACATATCCCAGGCATTCCAGTCATTCTTTATGGGTGAACGCCGTGTTGATAATATGAAAATGAGACATGGGACATGACGTCAGAGCCGCGCTGACCTTTAACCTCTGACCACCAACATTTAATCTGTACATGTGGACGTTTGTGCCAATTATGAGAAGTTCCCCGAAGGCCTCGCTGCTTTGCATTAATGATAAGGGGATGGAGAAGCAGATGGGGAGAAAAAAGTGGAAAACATAATGACTCTGTTCATATCTCTCCTCTGCATGGAGACATTAAAACAGTGTAGCAAGTCCTCCAGAGTTATAAAAAAAATACATTTGAAGGAATTTGAAATGAATTGTTGGTAAATATAGTAGGACACATACTGGGCAGCAAAGTAAAGAGCAGTAATATTTGGTGATATATAGTGATATCTAGTATCACAGTAATATATAGTAGACAAGGTCAGGGTTTGGGTTTGGGTTTGAACAGTGCAGCCCGTTTTCTAGTTCCCCACATCTTCATTTCAGTAAAGAATCACAGTTATAAAAGGTTGAGGCATCATTAGGTGCAATAAATAGCTGAGCTTCAGGGCAAAGCTCCAGATTTAATGGCGGATCTTTGTTCTACTCTTCACCTACGAGGACTTAAAATGTTGACATGACTGACACGCAGCCAAAATAAGACTCCTTCAATGCAGCTCAGCTCACGGTGAGCAGGGTGAGAGACTCAATGATCTGAGTGGCTCAGCATCCTGCTGCTGCTGCTGCTGCATGTTGAGGGGAGCAGCTGAGGTGTTTTATAGGAGCCTGATAACCTGCATCGCCGATTCCTGTAAATAGGGCCCGTGGCCATTTCCTTCCATATAAGCAATGAGTAATGGAAGTCATTTTCAGATGTCAGTAGGAGAGTTTGGGAGTTTTCTTTCCCCTGGTTTCTCTTTTCACATAAGGCTGGTATAGTCAAAGCTGTTCAAAAATTCAGGATTCAATTAAGTCCTGTAAATTATGCAAAACTGGACTTATTGCCACACAATACACGGAAACGACAAAATTCCGAAGAACACAAGAAGACTGGAACACACCTGGAAGAACGGTACATTATGGAACAAACTACACAAATGTACCTCGGTTCCATAATGTACAACCCTTCCTGGATGAATTTATTGTAATCTCATGGCTGACTATGAAAATGTGTTCTGTCAGTATGACCAGTAGTAAAATAAGTACAGTAAACTCAGACACAAATTCATGAGACTGAAAAATCTCCCCATTCAGCATGTTTCAAGTACATTAACAGGAACACGATGAGGTGTCAGTCGGGCCCTTTAACCAGCACACGAGCTCCAGGGGCTGCTCCAGGCCCCTGTCATGCGTTTGCAGTATCTGTTGCGCTAATTGTCACCGAACTGGAAAAAGCCAACCTGAGCCGCTTGACTGGGAAACTGCTGACAAACCCAGTGCAATGAAGGATTTATTCATAATTTCCACAATAAAAGGAAAAAACTCTTTCTCCCACTTTACAGCTCAGCAGCCTCACACAGTTACAGTGTGTGTGTGTGTGTGTGTGTGTGTGTGTGTGTGTGTGTGTGTGTGTGTGTGTGTGTGTGTGTGACTAAGCTGAGGAGAGAAGTCAAGGCTTGCATGACTCCAGCAGTGGGTGCGAACGTACAGTACCCACGTCTCCCTGGCTTGTGGTTTGGACTTAACCATTCACATCAGCAGCCTTGTTCTCTGCTCACTAGAGACATGGAAATGCACAAAGTCTCCTTTTCAGCTACTTCAAATGTGGCACCGAAATGTCAAGTTAGAGCAAAACAAGACGCTTCGCAGATTGGAGAGCTGAGTCCCTGTAACGGATAAAATGTGCTTGGAAAATCACTGCCATTAAAATGCACTGTGGGCAATAAAGCAGTGAGCAGGCAGAGAGCTTTCATTATTAATACCATAAAATCTTTATCAAGACGTTACAGCCTGTTTTATCAAGGACAACATTTGCTATTTCAAAGTGGCCACTTTTGTTCAATTAGATTTGACATTAGATGACAATTTCAGGTTTGAGTCCAAAGAGAAACAAAAACAAAAAGACAGAAAATGTTACATATTTGAGAAATGTCTATGTGCATTAGGGATGAGAAAGAAAAAAGCCTGACAGGTGGGTGTGAAAAAAGAAGAAAAAGTAGCTCTGGAGCGAAAGAAGCACCAGACCTTTGAGTTCTGCCACTGCAGTGAGCGCGCACCTCTGTGCTCTATGGAAATGGGGATTGACTGGGATCCAGGAGTCACCAAAAACACGGAGGCTTCACTGATGTCAAACATGCACAGGCTGGAGGATCGATACCGAGTCCTGATCTCCAATTGATGAAATGCCTCGTCTCCCTGCTCCGGGGATAATCTCACCCACTGAGTCCTCTGTGGTACTGACGCTCTGCGGAACCCGCAGTTTCCTTGTGTTGAATCACACTAACATCAGATCCCATGAAAGGTACGATACAGACGTACATATGTGTGACCTGCTGTACAACCTCACTCATAACCCAAACTACTAATCAATCAGCATGAGCAGAGTTTGTGGCTGGACGTGAGGCTAATACAGATACAGAGTGGACCTCCTGGTGCCATACAGCCCAAAAGAAGCTAACAAGTGCCAATGCTGTAAGTAAGTTATTATTTATTTGCTTCATTAGCATCGCTTTGTGGAAAAATACAAATGGCCTCCATAAATGATGACCTCACCCAAGATCCTGGTCCCCAATTGACTGGCTCTCAGTAAAATCCTGCCCATCGACCACCATTAAAAGCGAAATAGAATTTGCTTCCTAGTACGTCATTTTGAGTTAATTTGATTGTAAAAATATAAAAGCAGGAGAGAAATGAGCTCATTCCAGAGAAGAGAGTCTCGTTCTGCTACTCCCGTGTTTATTTCATGAGTCATTTGTTGTGATTTCCTGCAAAATGCCCGGCGTTTTACAGACTCCTTCTTAACCGGAGGAGCTCGCTCTTTGCCGTCCACCTGCAGCTCCGTTGCCCAGTTTGATTTTTTTCAATGACTGAGCAGTCAGACGTGGCTGGAGGAGGATGCTGGCATGAAAACACGCGTCACCTGGGGAACGGATCAGTGGGGGCCAGGGAGGCATGAAAGCGGCCGAGCTCCGCGTGAATCCCGCTCGGTCGGAGCGCGCGTGAGCCCAACGCGATGATCTGCCCTACATTCTACGCTTTCCCCTCGACGGCCGCTTTTACTACTCGCCCGACGCCTGCTAACTGGAACCCAAAGCGTTTTATTTTTGGAGCGTTGACGCGCGCCGCCGATCAGAGTGTATTACACGCCTTTCAGCTGGGGCAAGTAAAAATATTCTGCCAGAACAAAGGGCTGACCCGTTTGTTGGATTTGAAGAGGATGGATTGGCACCGGGAGTGAAAACAGAGCGTCGGATCCGCTCCTCCGCCTCCACCTGCGCACGACGCACGCCGTGTCCGATTACACGGCGTCTCTACGGCAGCCGGCGCCGACGTCTCACTCCTTCAGTCGACCCACTCGAGTCGCTGGAAGGCCGCGAAACGTTTACCGACGGATTGAAATGAAAGGTTCCTTGAACCTTTAACTTGACGAACGAGGCTGATTCCGGCCTGTCAGTCCTGAAACACCGATATTATTGATCCCCAGAGGATGAATCCCACAATACAGCCACTAAGTGGATCCAGTGCCTTTTCCTCCAGCACTGCAGGGGGATTGATTTTCCTTTTTATGAAATGTCTCAACATTTATGACTATTGGTACAGACATTTTCCTTGGGGTGATTTGTAAAATATATAAAGCGGGCAATCTATTTTTTTTAAGTATCATCTTGTCAACATTTATGACGGAATACCTGCAAACGTAATGAGGACATCATTAGCTAATGGTATTTTGGGTTTGCCAGGCATTGTGCTGAACTAAGGGCTCTATCACACTCCTGCGCATTCCACATATAGCACTAATAAATACTGAGCTATCATTCCACTCTGACAGCTCTGTTTGCAGAGGAACTATTTCCGGTGTCAATAAAGCGCTGAACGAGAAAGGCAGGCGGAGGGAAATTACAGCCAGAGCATTAAAATAACAAGTTTACAGGAGAGCGTTTCCACTGTAGCCTCTCGCTTTGCCCGACTCAGGCTCACCACACTCGCCCCCCGAACGTTTCATGAGTCTGAAACCTGGTTTTATACGCTCAACATTTATTGTAGTCATCAAGATTTGTGGGTTCCTGTAGCGTAACAAACTCATGGCATGCATTTATTACTGGTTCAGGTTTTTGGTGGCAGAACTACAGCATCTGAGGGAAATTAACTTAATAAGAATAATTACATGAGTCATAATGGAATGAAGGGCTAAACAGGCAATAACAAGCTGAGCTGAAAAATTTACGTGACCATAAAACCGCATAAAATGTTACGTCTGATAGTTTCACATTATATTATTCATTCTGTCTGCAGAGCCCGACTTTTCATAAAGTGCTAGATAAGCTGTCAAATCCCATTAAAGCAGAAGTGTCACTGATTGAGTGAACAGCAGCTTAAACCGAGGGAATCCGCAGCATGCGATTACCGACTGATACAGTAGATGCGCCATAATGGGACACTCGATATGGGACTCAGATTTTCTGAAAAGTTATTAGAATTGTGCAGATTTCTGCAAAATACATTTTTTTTCCTGGAGAAAAATCTGTGTTAATGGAAAAAAAAACCCTCAATGTTATGATGCATCATCAATCTGTGACACCCATAGCCAGGAGTAATTTGGCCTAAAGTTGACAAGATATACCAGTTTTTTCCTGCTCCCCCAATTTTCCTTAAGTTGCCACAGATGCTTCACTTCGCGTTTCTCTGCGATTCTCAAGATGTTTTCAGACAAACAGCGCGCGAGTGGGGTCCCACTCGTTACAACGGGCCCTTTGTGTTGGCAGACGGACTAAAGCGATGGGAATAACTCCTGGCGCGCGCGAGAGGTTGCGTTAAAAGAATCACAGGCTTCACTCAAAGCAAAGTGTGCGATAAGACTGCGCTGCATTGTGGTCCGGCGAGGCTGCTGTCAGTGGAGAAAATTGATTTTCTGGCCTCTTCTATAATGCATTTCTCTTTTATGATGGATCGTTGAATGCTGGTGCAGAGTTGTCGGCCCATTTTGGTGATCTGAGTGCGAAAACAGGTTCGCCCCCCGCTGTGACGGCCAGTTGGAGGCGGTGAAGAGAGCGAGGCGCGCTGCAGAACCAGAGCGGCGAAATGAGGCCCGTTCCCTAATAGATGCACATTAAAACAGCTCCATGAAGCCCTTGAAGGCATTCGTACGAACTGTTCAGATAAAACAGGAAACAGGTAGAGACTTTACTGACGGTCCTCCTAAGGGAAACAGCACCGGTTGTCGTTGCACATGCCCCACGGTGACGATGCTTGTTAGCAGCGGTAGGAGTTGAGAAAATAACGATGCCTCCGATGATGACGTCACAGCAGGGCTCATTTACAGTAACTCTCACAGAGCAGCCATTTTGACTAAACCACAATGTTTCAAATTATGTGACCACAGCTGTGTAGCACAATGTGCTACTTTCTGCTTATTCTGGAAGGTCCTCCAAATCACACTACACCAAATATTGGAAGCAAAGAGATGGCTCGGATCATGTCTACAATGCAGTGCCGCCTCGTGTCTGCACAGACAAACATCCCATGTGACTTTCTAATAGCTTCAGCCCGGGCTGATTGTGCACCAGGGGGAAAGTTTAAGCGCTGCAGTGATAAATTGTTGTCGCTTAGCTCCCCGTCCCGATCTAAAACGCCGGCGTGCTTCAAACGCGAAGCCCCGCTCGATGCTGCCGCTCCCACGGGGCGGTTCCTTCATACTGTAACTGCTCTGTCCAACACTAATCATCGCTTTACACAGGAGGCCTGTCAGGTCCTCTCCGGCTCGCTAGCGGACATGCTTTAATAAGCATTTAGCGTTGCAGTGGTTAACGGTAATCTGTGGTTCATATAGTGAACCGCGGAGGGTGATCTAAATGCACAAATCATTCCATTCGCAGTCCATTACGCCGGTGTTGTTAGATTTGAAGGTCTGTAGAGGACAGTGATAGGTTTTCACTGGGTTCACATCCATGTGTCCCACACGGTCAAGACTAATCACTTTAGCGAGTCTGTAATTGACCCTGTTTTGTGATTGTGAGGTTTCGCTCACACATTGGATTAGTTCTGGTATTGGCAGTAGATTATCTTTTAATCCAGTGCCACTATTAGATCAAAATCTGAATTTCTTTGTTTGGGTGGCAACTGAAGACTGAAGGTTTTCCATAAAACAATGCTGCAGCCACAAAGGGATTAGTTACGTGCTAATTCATCATCTTCAGGATTCATCCTAATGGTCTTTTTCACCTTTACCCAAATGAGTCTGGGAATAAAAGTCTTAACTCTGTATCATAACTGCCAAAGCTCATTGTACTACAACATGTAGACCTAACATATACTGGCACACTCCATTTGTTTATAAAACCTCATTTGATTCAGGTCTTGTGAAGGACTAGGTTATCTTAAAAAAAATCAAAATGTGTATCAGAGTTAATGATGTTGTCAATCAACCCCGACCTCAATTTAAAACAGAGGTGCGCAGGCCAACACAGCCACGACTTTCATTTCATTCTCCTCGGCAGCCAAACATTTTCTCAGTCACCCACCTTTGACTATCTCTCATCTGCAGGAGACTGTAACGATCAGCAAACAGCAGTTTAGCGTATATGTTCTGTAAATAAGTACATCAAACCCAAAGTGAAATTCAATATTGTCTGTGTTGAAGCGTGGAGGAAGAACATCATATTTTCCACCGGTGCCAGATTAAGCTATTAGCAGGCTGCACATGTGCTATTAGCGCATCATAATGAAAAGAATGTAATCGTGAAACATCAACTGCATGAGGGAATGGATGCTAAGATTAATTGCTAGGAAACAACTGATTTCCCCATATTCATTTCAACAGGCCATTTCAGATCACAGGCGACGCATTATCGCACCGATCTGCTGCGGGCTCTTCCCGCTGCTAAGTTTGTTAAATGCATTCCACCTCCACACTGGAGCAGACATCACACCTCCGTGAGAAACATCTGTCAAAAGCCTGAATCACACATGGCGCCGGGTATGTTTGTTTGGGGGAGATCTCCCCCCCACGCAGGCAGCAGCAGAGAGGTGCTTCACGCCAAAGATAGGTCTGAGGCCTGATTATGTGCGTTTGTGCTAATGAATCCCACTGCGGCGTTTTAACTCGGTGCTGGATCGCAGTCTGAGGTGGAATGACGGCATGAGAGCAGCTACGTGGGTTTCACATGCATTTCTATTTGCAAGTCTCTGGCGTCTTTAGAGGCTGGAATAAAGTCTCTACAGTCTCGACTAAAGAAGTAAATGCTGAGTGAGTTAGTTGGAACTCAGTGCCCATTATTCCATACCCATAGTTTGACATTTGGGGATTCATGCTCATAATGCTCACTAACTCACTAAGTGAGACAAGGCTGATGCTACCATGATATTAGGTTTGCACATCATGCAGCCTAAACACCTCAAACTGGGAAATGTGACCCTTCTGTGGCCTTGAGGCTCCCAAGAAGCCTCAGCCTGGACGTACTATTAATAGACAGATCCCAAGGAAAGACAACAGATAATAAAGACCAGTTTTCCATCAATCCACAGCCATGAAAGCTCAAGAGCTCTATGACATTTCCTCATTTCTCCCTGCTTAGTTGTAATGTGCCTATTTTGAGGCTGTTACTTTTTTTCTACATATAAATGTGCCTTTTTTAGTCCTGAGGTATTAATATCAGCTGCGCACTGCCTCGGCAACCTCCAGCAGAAAGGTAGGGCATCCTCATTAGTGCCTGAAGGGCGAACCCCAGGGCCCCAAAAAGTCGACAATAGCCTGGCAGCGCACGGACTGTGAATGTCACCACACCATTCACCGCTGCTCATTAGGCCTCTTTAATAACAGAGGGAGCCTCAAACGCGCGTATCGACGTTTCTGCACCCCGACCACCCCAATTCAGAAGGAAAAGTGACTTTAAAGGCGCTCACTGGAGGTTCACCTCCACGACGCACGGGTTGAGCAGATGTTGTTCGTGGTGTACGTGGATTTGTTAGCTGCGTCAGCCTCTGTGCAGAGCTACGCTAAGCACCTGCTCGCTGCAGCGACACATGTCGCGTTTACAGACAATTTGAGAGCAATCAATCTCCCCACCTCGCTCCGTGTGAGAGGAAACGCAGGACACCTTTTTCCCAGTAAACGGCGCAAATGTGATAGACGCAATATTAAGTATGATCGGATCAATGTGCAGCATATTCAAGAAATGCAAAGCTCCCACATTTGCATTTTTCACACAGAGGTAAATATTCTACTGCTGTGAAGGGGTCATTCCCATTCAGCGCTGTGCGTTTACAACCACCGGACAACATGCTGAGCAAGCAAAAGGAGAATTAATGGCAAAGGAGAAGCTAGACACGCAAATCATGTCCCATGCGTCAAACCGCCTGTAACTTTCATTACAGTGTTGTCTGATGGCACGTCACGCTCATAAACCGCTGTGTCGATCGGTGACGTGTCCCCTCTTTTTTCCCACTCGTGTGGCTAACCTTTATTTGGCAAGCGCACGGCAAATATTGAAAGCTGTCAAACTCCCTTCACGGGGATGAAAGCTCGCCTTCTGTGCATTTACGCACAGATGAAGTGCAAGCTGCCATCTTGGCAAAGAGAGGCAGGGTATTTTGATCGCTCGTCATCTTTGTTTCTTATTCCTGACATTTTAAAGCCGGGTCTCGCATTCTCATGCCTGCGAAATAAACAAATGTTTGTGGAGTGAAACGCAGCCAACAGCTGCAGGATTAGTTCTAGGTAAACACAACAGATCCAGAAGAGCCCTTGGTTTTTATGTAACCAGGGGGGAAGACATGGGGTCCTTATATAAAATCCACTTAATGCACGATTAAGGCTTGTGTTGACCCTAATTGTTACTTTAAAAACAAGGCTGCTCGTGTGGAAGTTTTAAAATAAGATTTCAAACCACATTTGTACTTGTCTCTTGAACATAGCGGCTGTGACACACCTTCCTTTGTCCTCACTTCCTCCCTCACAGCCCACTTTAATTATCTGAGAGCAGGATCTTCTCACCTTGTTAATGCGTGCAAATTCCGCCCAAGTACAAGACTTGCCTTTGGCAGAGACGGCGGGATTTTCACCTTAATGTTTTCTCTACTAACTTTGCAGGGGATGATCTGTGGGCGGAAGGCAACCGCTGCAGCTGCTCTGCGAGCAGAGGAGTGGATGGCGAGAGAGAGAGAGAGAGAGAGAGAGAGAGAGGCAGGAGAGGGGGGGTCTTCTTTCAAAAATAATGTGTCACAGGGAGACCATGGAACCACCACGGGTTCAAAGTGTTCATCAGAATTCACACTCGGCGAATTCCGTTTGCGGCGTCGAAGCCGACCTGCTGAGCTGTGCTGGAAATCTATAGAAACAAATTAAGTCCAGGCCCGTTGGTCTGGGCATGTGCAGAAGATAACGGCGCTGCAATTACAAAGCGCTTTCTCCTAATTGAAAGTGCAGCTAATAGCTTAAGTGCTCGCTATCTGACCATGGCTAAAATAGCGCGCGGAGGGGCCTCGCCGGGTCGGGGGCATTGACACTGTGCCTCTGTGACTGCGGGTCTGAATTGTGGAGCAGCCATTTTGGGAGACACCAGCTCCTTCTCCTTCATCTTTCTTGACACCCTCCTTTGTGTGCCGCTCAAGAAAACACAAAACCCGTCTCATATATCAAAGGAGACCGCGCCGCTTTCCCCCGTATTGTGATGCAAATAGCCCTTGACACCATAACTCCGCACGTCACGGGCGGCTCGCGCTGCACCCGGCGCCGGATTCCAGGACAAAGTCACGCAGTCAATCAACGCAAACAGTGCAGCTGTTCCATCTGTGGGCCACAGAAACGCACAAGTTGGACTCGGCGGCCTCCTGCAGCGATGTGTTCTTACTTCGCACGGCAGCGTCTGGCACAAAAGTACCACAGACGCGTATAGAGAAGGGTGGAAAAAAGGCAACCATTACATTTTTAACAACTCGGGCTGCTCCCCTGAGCTGCAGAGGGCACGGAATAACAAAGCTGAAGGGAAGTCTCGGCTCCTTACCTCTGATGGGCTATTAGTTATTCTAGCTAGCAGAAGCCCCATTAGGTCTGCCATTTAAGGCTCCCACACCACATTCCCACATGAAAGCCACAAGATTGATACGTCGACCATCTCACCTCCAGCTTCCGCGCGTCTGAGAAATGTCCTGCCACAGATAATCTGACAAAGAGCTGATTTAGCTACACGTGGACGCTGCGACGTGTGGTGCGAGGGGGAAAAACAATCGAATGGATTTGCGCCAACCTCTCCGGTGACTCCAGGAGAGGACGTAATGGAAATTCACCTGGTGCTAGAGTACAGTCCCCTGACTTAAAACATATTATAAGACAATTTATAGAGTCGGTGTGGAATACAGGGAATGAGCTGTGTGGCAGTGTGAGATAAAACCCTCTGAGCCGCGCTGACAGGTACAATAGAGGAGAAAGATGTTTTCTGTGCTCCACGGCATAACTGGTTAGTCGGACAAAAGGTGCAGCTAAGATTCCAGCGACACTACATCTTTCTCTGCCGCGACGTGTCCAGTTAATCACACCTACCCATGCTGCCAAATAAAAAAAGTAGAAAAAAAAAGAAAAGGCTGCCGGACAAAGGGAGACAGATGCACGGCATTGTGGGAAAAGGAGCGTACACAGGCAAAAGAGGCCTAATTAAGCATGAACGAATTCATTAGGCTGTCTGTCTCCATCCCTCGGTGACGCACAGCGCGTGGACGGGTCCCGGCTCAGCTCCACAACTTCCATCCGACGCCTGGGCCAGAGTTTTGTCTGCAAACTGGAGCTGGCTGGTTCCCGACACACAACGAAAGCGGTGGAATTCGGATTTGTTACCGCAGTCGCAGTCTGAGTGCATTATTTATCCTTGATTCGGCTGCGGGTCTTTAGCGAGTCCCCCCGCCCGCGGTGACTGTTTGAACTTTGTACGTTCAGCTAATGAGTGAAATCTTAATTACGAGGCTGCTGGAGGGAGAAAAGGAGAATGGGACAGAACATAAGCTGGGGTGTTCGTAAATATTGACTTATTCAACACAGCATGACACAAATATCAAGACTCACAGGGCTTGTGCGTTTGCTACGGCATCTGTAGCAAGCGCACAGGATAGGAGAGGACCACCTGTACGGTGACTTGAGCCCATAAATTTTTATCTTTCCTTTCCGGACAGCAAACCATTTGTGAATAAATAAGAGGCTGGCTGGTAATACGCAGATTCATCAGGAAGCTCTTTTACGTCAGAAGTGAAGGATGAGGCTACTTGTGTACAATAGATCTTACTGTATGCGAGTTATACAGGGAGATGAGTCGCCACTGCAGTTTCGCCTAATGGGAGTCATATTTTAGCAAATAAAGCTGCATGATTCAGAACAACAGCTGGGTAATCGTATGGAACTGAGCGAGCCGGCATACTGCAAAACAAGTCACCATGCACTGACCCTCGCTTCCTTATCCCCCAAAAAACAAACAAGAACAGAGCAGAGCACAGTGTTTTTCTCTGCGGAGCGTCAGAAAATTTACCTCTCATGCCTCGCAGTGGAAATGGATTTTTGGAGGGCAACGATCATACCTCGCATTCCCTGGAGCCTGAGATGGTGTATGTGTAGGGTCCTGTCCCATTAACCAGCACATCCATAGTCTCTGAGTGTGAAGGCTTGTAGTCCACATAGTACTCTTGCAGCGGTGAACTCAGGGAGCGCTCGGCCTCCCGGGTCTTTTTCTGGCGCTTTTTAACGGACGAGCGCTGCTGCAGCTGCTTGATGCTGCTGGGATAGCGCTTCCACGACACGTAGATCACCAGCAGGATTATAGCCACGGACAACAGCAGCGCCATGCTGCCGGCTATGATCTTGTGGAAGGACACGTATTCGGTGTCTGGTAATGGGACGGTGGGGGAGGCCTCGGTGGGAGTCGGGGAGGCCGTCTGGTTCCAGATCAGTGTCTTATCCACCGCAGACTGTGTGGGCAGAGGCAGCAGCTCAGGCTTAAAGGCAGAAGTAGGGGGTAATGTTGTTGATGGGATGGGGGTTGGCGTTGCTGTACAGATGTTATAACTATCCACCACGTCGGTCACCTTCTCCCCCTGCGCTTCCTTAGGGCTTGCACAAATCATCGTGGACTCCTTATTGCCCTTAAAGGTCTTAAGCCATGCCACCAGGGGGCATATGTTGAGGTTACAGTACCACAAATTACCAGCCAGGCTGATGGTGGTGAGGGAGATCCAAGCGTCTGCCGTCTGTTGGGACACGTTGCTGAGTTTGTTAGAGTCCAGATTAAGAGTCTGCAGATTGGGGAGACACTGAAATGTGCTTGGGTCCAACGCTTGAAGCTCGTTTCCTGAGAGGTCGAGCTTTTGCAAAGAGGTCCACATCCACGGCAAGCCCTGGGTCAGCACCTTGATACGGTTCCACTGCAAGTAGAGGTCCCTCAGGTTGGTCAGACGGGGGAAATGGGCAAAGTTGATCTTTGAAAACTGGTTGTGCTCCAAATGAAGCTCCTTCAGCTTGAGGAGTCCCGCAAAGGCGTTCCGCGTGAGGCTCCGCAGCCGGTTGTAGCCGATGTCAAGGAAGTCCAGGTTGCGACAGTCGAGGAAAACCCGCATGGGCACGGTTTTCAGGGAATTGGACCTCAAGTGTAAACTCTGAAGCTTCCGTAGACCCACGAACTGGTTGGGCTGGAGGACCTGCAGCTTATTGTAGGAGAGGTCGAGGTTGCGCAGGTTGGGGACGTCGTGGAACGTGTTGTTCTTCAGGTGCGTGATCTTGTTGGAGCTGAGGATCAGTTCTTTGAGCCTATGGATGCCGTGGAACGCCTGGCCGTCCACGCCGCTGATGTAATTGTGATCGAGGTAGAGCCACACCAGTTGGCTCAGGCCCGCGAACTGGTGGGCCCTGAGGCTGGCCAGGCTGTTGTAGCGCAGCGACAGGCCCTGCGTGCTCACCGACACGTTGCTCGGCACGTCGCGGAAGGCGATGGACTCGCAGTATATTATTTTCCCGTCGCACCTGCAGCTCTGGGGGCAGGGGCGCTCGCGGAGGCCGCCCGGGGCGGCGAGCAGCCAGGCGGGCACCGTCACCGCCAGCACGAGCCATCGGAAGAGCGCGGGGAGTCCTGCGGACACAGAGGCGAGAGGTTCGACAGTGTGGAAACGACCGGCGACACGCGGGACATGAGCGGGTGCGACGGAGCCCGCAGTTCAAGTTCAAGAAACATGGCATCTGGGAACAGAGTGGGCTATTTGCATCCTGCTTCAATTGCATCCCCGTGGTAATGGCAGTCTACACAGACACTTACATCCATTATCACAGCCAAAGTCGTGTTCTTGAGGCATGAACGGGGGAAGGGCATAATCTATCAAATAGTGGTGAGAGAAAAGCCTCCCTCAGACCCGCAGAGAGGCATCGGCAACGTTAGCGCCCAGTCAACTCTAATTAGGCGAACGACTTCAGTCTCAGCACAGAAATGAAGGCACGGGGCGCTCGGCGGACCGGCGTACATACCCATGTTTGCGCGGAGTCGAGTCCTGCTCATGTTCAGCGCTCTCCGTGGCACGCGTCCCAGGTCAACATGTTAGACGCACTGTGCGCCGCGTCCAAAGAGTTGGACCCGCATCCAGGCCGCCCGTCTGCGCGGGGGAATGCGCACGCCTTGCGCAGCAGCCGGACCCGCTTTGCGCACCGCCGCACACCTGTCGGAGATGCGAGTATCGCTCCAGAAGGTGCGCATCAGCCTCGTTACCGCACAACATCCGCCCGGCGACGCATGATGGTGAGCGGCACCGCGGAGAGCCCTTGGGCGGACGCGCTCGGGAGAAAGACGCCGTTCAGCACGTGAGCAGTCATATACTCACCAATTGTTGAACATAGATCAAGTGGAGGAAAAGAGACCTGAAAGAGACCAAGTGGGAGAGTAAATGCACTGTGATCCAAAAAAAATCGATAAGTTGGACGTATCCTGGTTCTGATGTGGGCAGCGGAGGCTGAGGCTGCCGTGGATCAGACCCGATGACCGCGGCGTCAAGAGCGAATCCGTTGTATAGCAACAGGGACGATGCCGCTGCTCTCGGATTTTCCTGAGCTCTCCGGAGCTCGTTTCAGGACTTGAGATGCCCTCTTCTGGTCACCGAGCGCTTTCTCCCCAGCCGCACTAACTCGAACAGACTTGATTGTCCTCGTGGGCAGAGTCTGCATGTTAATCACTGCCGACGAACGGTGGCCTCTTTGCGAGGCTGCTGCCAGTCTGAATAGAAGCAGCGTTTGATTCATTTAATTTAATTAAGTGCTGCAAAAAAATGCCTCACGTCTCATTTTACAGTAATGCAATAGAAATGAAATAGGACATATATGTTGCTTTATTTATTTTATACTCACGAGATATTTACACTGAGCACATATGCTTTTATAAACGTTTGACAGTAAGTTTAGCAACAACAGACACAAAGATTTGTACTCGAGTGTTTTATATCACAACAAGCCTTTGTTTACAAAGGCTTGTTGTGATTTGTATCACCGCCCATTGGTGCGTATTGACAGCGAAATGCATCCCCAATAAACAAAGAGCGCTCTTAAAGCATCGCCATGGGGCTGAGCCGGGGTCAGAGTCATCAGTCTAACGGCTCCCTCCGTCCCTGTCCTTAACGAGCGGCGTAATTACCAGTAATGGCCATTAATGAATATTCACGCTCACATTGCAGCTGGTTGCTGACAAAAAGTCTGTGAGAGCAAAACTAAAAGTGATGCATCTGACACTTCAGCAGGCAAGCGCTGATTTAATCCTCATTGTTAGATCAATCAGCTAACTGAAGTTGAAGGACAGGGCGCACACACACACACACACACACACACACACACACACACACACACACACACACACACACACACACACACACACACACACACACACACAAACACACACATTGAAAGAAGAGCAAAATAGAGCGTGAGCCACTGATCGCAGCTTTTATTGTGACATGTTCTAGTAAGAGGCTTAAATGTTTAAAGCCCCAGAAAAACACTTGACTACACTGGACCTGAACCGTCCCCACAGATCACAGAGCAACAGGAGTTCGGACCTTTTGCCGTTTGCCGCTCAACTCGTCCAGAGAAAGCGGCCGAGGCTTCGTATTTTAGCGCTTCCTTGTTCAGCACAACAGCTTTTCGTCTGCGCCAACAGCACTGCAAGAATATTCTGATTATGAAAAATATAAATTAAAGAATGTAATGAAGTGAAAATTCTGCACTTGCGACTCAATCTGCGAACGAGGTACTGAAGCGTCTCCGTCTGATCAGTCACTCACTCTCTGAGCGGCTGAGTCAGGGCGGGGTCTCTGTAGCACCAGGTCGCCTTGGGAACCCAGCATCCAGGCCTGTGTTGGTACGGCTCACTTTCTAGATTATGCTGAGGGATGACGCGTGTGACCAGATCAGATTACCCCTGTAGATGAATACTTTTTATTGCACCACTGAATCCTCAAATAGGCATTTACTGTATCTATGCAGCGAGCGCTTTAATCACTGCCGTATCTTTCTCTATGTAAATGGTGGCGACCTCCTCTCGCTGATGAGTCCGATCGCATCCTCCTTTAACCTGAGAAAACGCTCCACTTCTGTTTTTTCCTTACATATCATACTGACATTGTCATCAAATTTGCACCGCCGACCAAGTTTGCTGACCCTGATCGATGCTGTCTGTCACCAGCGCCTGATGAGTGAACCCTTTTTACGGGGGAAAGTTAATTAGAGCTTTTCCTCTTGATCCAAAGTCACAGTCAACTGACTCAGACTCTGTCAGACTGATGTAGAGTCTGACATGTAGTCAAAGACTGTGTTTGGATTATGAGACTATATCCTTTCCTTTTTTATATCCACACTCTTTTATGTCCACCATCACCACATCCACCCACAACTGTGATCATGTTCATGTCCAACTCAGCCCGTTTCATTTTTATATCGTACCAACAGATTGTGTGATTGTGTTGTTTGTGATTAATCTGTAATTTGTTATTATTCACCAAACTCTATTTTTCTAGTCAGCCTCTTATTATATTGAAATACACTATATGAATAAAGTGATTCGTTTCTGAAATTGTAAAATCTGTGATGTCAATGTTGAAGCGATGAGCAACAGATGAAATAAAGTCTTCAGTCTCTCAGTCACACTCTGAGCGTCGCTGTTGTGCAACCATGCGCTCGATCCTTGTTTACGCTGCTGAACCGATCGGACGTGACCCACTTTCACATTTCATTCAGCTTTTTGGGTGCTTTTCGCAAAACAAGCGCTTGTGAGCGGAAACGCTACGTTATAATCAAGTTTCAGGGCACTGCACACTTCTAATCAGCACAGGAGAAAAACACACGACTCCAGTGTTTAAACTCCACCCTGCTGACTTCGCTCACACCCGACCGCTTGTCGAGGCATCCTTCAAATAAAACCACTGATTCAGAGCTTTTGAACTTGCTGACTCATCATAATAAGACTCCGTCAGGCGTCATCGGTGGGGACGACCTCCGACGGGCCACGGCGGCACCACGGCCGTCACGAGAACCTCCACCGCGAACAACAAAAGGGGGTCGGAACCACCGTGCGTACGCGCTCACCTCGCTTTGCAAATAACTCAGCCACCAAATTGCCTCCTATGAAACTTTAATGACTGTCTGTGACTGACGGAGCCCCTGAATAATACAGCGAGCGGAGGAGCGGCTTTCTGTGCAGCATAACGAACCCCCGGCGGAAACAGTGTTGGATTTATACAGGTAAACAATAAAAAGCCATTAGAACAGTGTTGCAGCAGCTTCTATTTACCCTGGTGTCTAATTGTGGAACCTAATTAGCCCACAAATTACATATACAGTACAAAACAAGCCAGCACCAGGTAAACATTTCAGACACGGAGGGCTGGTCCCAGAACATCTGGCACTTGGTCACCCACTGGGTGAGTGGCTCAAGCCTGGAACACACAAACACTACATACGTACAGGTGCATTCTGACTTTGGCCCCGATTCGTCATGAAAAAGCTGCTTCCTTGACTCGGAACCTCCGCCCCCCCACAGCTCATTGATCCTCGCTGCTCGGTGGCCGCGCTCTGTGATTCAGATGGAATGATTCATGCTTAATTTCACCCCATTCCAAGCATCTCTTTAAATCAGCCCTCTGAAACGGCATCAAAGCGGCTGCCACGTTCGTGACGTTAATGTTGGAGAGGGTTTCTGGAAACACCATTAAAGAGCGGTGCTGAACACACATTCTTAAGGCGTTCACTCCTGCAACATTTCCCCAGAAGTGATGGTATCCAGGGGTTGCATTGCGCTCTACCTTTTCAAATATCGATCCCACGCATATAAAATAGAACTTCTACTAGACTTCAAGGCTCAGCTGTTAACGCATAAGGTGATCATGGTGATGGAATTTGGCATTTAAGTTTCGACTCATATTGTTGATATCATTCTAGAACATGAGACAATATGGAAAAAACTGCATATGCGCGCTGTAACTGCTTCCATTCGCTGTAGTGTGTTGGTTTTCATTATTTATTACTTTTATTCATCTGTTGACTGCGCTCAGAATTCTGCTAGTTGTTTCTGCACAGTTGTTCTTTAGGCGCAAATAAAATTTTGATAAAGCACTTTAGTTTCAATGACTCGCGTATTTGCACAAACAAGAAAGCCCTCCGAACAACAGAGGTCTTACCGTGCACTGTACCTGTGGGCACTGAGCTCGCCTCGGCCTTTTATAGCGGTGAGACTTTGAAAAATTCAACATTTCAAATGGTGCAAACATCCATCGTGCGGTAGAAGAGCAAGGAGCGCTATCATGTTATGAGCATGTGGGGAAAGGGCTGCGTCATTTTAAAGGCGAACTGCTCACCTGGACTCAAAACGTGACCCACAAAGGCCACGAATTGGATGCAGGTCACGTGACGACGCGCGGGTCAGAAACGCGTCGCGTGGGAAAGAGTTCCGTGTCTTCAGACGAACGCCGGTGACATTTCGTGAGCGCTTAAACCTTACGTTTCAAATATCATAAAAAGGCCATTTTCACATGACGAGCATGGCTGATAATCTGCCGTTTGACAACAACGGCCTGCAGCTTCTGAGGCGAGGACTCGGTGAGAAGATTAAGAGGTCAGCAAAGGATGAGTGCGAGTATGAATAAATCTACATGTCCATCTGTCAAGCCATCTGCGTGCGTGTTATATATAATTGATAGTAATAGGAGGAACCTGCAGAGACAGCGCAGAGCATCGCGCATATGCTCAGCATCGCAGGCCTTCAGCGTGTCGCCATACGCGCCAAAGTCCGCAAAGTCCGTGATATTACTTTGTGATGACACGCAACTATTGAAACTGACGGGGGTTGAATCAAAGTGTGATGGTTTCGTTCACGCCGTCGCTCATCTGACTAGACGCGGGTGCGCGCGGGTGCGTGCGGCTCGGTGGGGGGCCTTCAACCCCCCCACCGAGCGCAGGTTTCATTTTCTCCGCGTGTTCTTCCGCCGCGTGGAGCGGCGCGGTGCGCTTCACCCACTCCGCCCGCATGGCGTGTTCTCCCCTGACACGCAGCCGCCGACCCCCTTTGAAGAGCAAATTCTCTTAGACTTTCAAGTGAACTGCAGAATGTGCCACTACGAGTCCAGGAGGTATTACTTTAACAGGCTCATCTTCACACCTCTCGGATTCCCCCCCTGCTGCGTTGGTGGAGCCGGTGTCGTAAATATGTTTCTCCTTAATACAATCCACAGGCATCAGAGGAAATATTTGATTAGTAAAACCGCCGCACTCGCAGCCAAATATTTACACGAATTCACTGGCTTGTTTCTGTTGAAGCAGCCTGAATGCTGATTTCCCTCTTATGTGCGCGTGGAGTGGCGAACCTCGGCATTTCTCTCGGCGTGCGCAAGGGGCTGCTCTTACCACGCGCTGGATCTGCGCGCGGCCACCGAACGGCGCTCGCCGCTCCGTCACGTCCGCCGGTTCAAAGCGCAACGAGTGGAAGCGCGACAGGCGAGTGTGAAATGACCGCACGGACACGGGTTTCTCCGTCTCCTGCTCGGAGCACGTCCTCCGTCCCCGTTCTCCACCGTCTGTCGGACCTGACACTTCATAAAAGCCCTTAATATGAATAGGCATAATCCTGCTGTTGCCACCTCTTCAGCAGCGTCTCCGGGCGCCACGAGGTGTTAACTGTTTATCTAAATCACTCCCTCTGCTGCCCGCGACTGTGGATGGGATGCTGCGTGTCAACATCGCACTTAGGCTGTCAACATAATTATCATGTGAAATAGGGATATTCTGAACAAGCAACTTCCTGGCTTTTTCAAAAATATTATCGGGACTATGAATGAATGGCTGATTGGATGGTGAATGGAGATGATGATTTTAATTTGGGAAGCGTTGTTTGAGCCCCCCTGTGATCATCGTCCGCGTGGTTTTTATTGAATTACGTGTAAGTGCCGGTTCGGTCACCCCTGGGTTCGGCCGAGCTTTCAAATGTGACACATGACACGAGATGAATAAAGTGCACAACACCTTTCATAACAGAACGTGTCATCTCACACGCGACAGTAGACCAAACGCTGTGCACGGCTGGTATATATAGCACATTTGTAAGCTTATATGTGTGTGTGCTTAAAGACGCCTACGCCTGAGCGGGGAGAGAAAGCAGCAGCGAGAGAGGGAGAGAGAGAGAGAGAGAGGCTGCATGAGGTAGAGGATTGTGAATCAGTCTATTGGCGCTCAAACGGGTTATTGCGCACACAGCGGACTGAACTATAGCGACGACTCCAACTACGACCCAAGTGTGAAGGTGTCCAATTTCGGAGCGTCAGAACCGTGGACCGGGACTGGTTCTGGTTCGCACCGCCGCGGGGGGGAAAACTTGCCTTTATTCCGTTTTTCCTCTAATTAAAGACAGAAGTGATGCACAATATGCGGCGCGAGCCCGGAGAAAGACGGTTTCCTCACGTGAGAACAGTTTAATGGGCTCCTTCACGGGATTACTGCTTCCCCCAGTAACGATGGGTGAGTGATTATGTTCTATCTGCACAATTTAGTGACACAGATCCTGCCTCCTGCGGCTGGTAGCCTAGACGACAGATACGAGCAGCATCGCAGACACGTTTATTAGTTCTTAAACTGAATTTAGGAAATCTATAGAAAATAAAAAAATAGATTTTCCTCCAACCTGCTTCTGCTTCTAAATACATTCCAGTGCATTTATCAAAAGTCGCTCACGTCAGACTCAGGCGTCAGCTGATCCCCGCGTTCCCAGCCATGCCTTTGATTGCCCGTGCCCCCACTCTCTTCCCCCCAACAGGTCCGCTGGCGCCGGACCGGAGGCTGTCGTGTCTCCTCGTGCAGGCGGCGGCGCTGCTGCTGCTCGGCGGGGGGGAGCGCACGTGCCCCGTCAGCTGCCGCTGCGACGGCAAGATCGTCTACTGCGAGTCGGGCGTCTTCCGCGACGTCCCGGAGAACATCACGTCGGGCTGCCAGGGCCTGTCGCTGCGCTACAACGACCTGCTGGTGCTGCTGCCGTACCAGTTCGCCCACCTCAGCCAGGTGATCTGGCTGTACCTGGACCACAACGCCATCAGCGCCGTGGACGCGCTGGCCTTCCACGGCGTGCGCAGGCTCAAGGAGCTGATCCTCAGCTCCAACAAGATAGCCCACCTGCACAACAAGACGTTCAGCGCCGTGCCCAACCTGCGCAACCTGGACCTGTCCTACAACCAGCTCCAGTCGCTGCAGCCGGGCCACTTCCACGGGCTGCGCAAGCTGCAGAACCTCCACCTGCGCTCCAACGGCCTGAAGCTGATCGTTGTGAGGACCTTCCTGGAGTGTCGCAGTCTGGAGTTCCTGGACCTGGGCTACAACCGCCTGCGGAGCCTTACCCGCACCACTTTCCTGGGCCTCTTCAGGTTGAGGGAGCTCCACTTGGAGCACAATCAGTTTTCCAGGATTAACTTCTTCATTTTCCCGCGCCTCACCAACCTGCAGGCCCTGTACCTGCAGTGGAACCGCATACGCTCCATCAGCCAGGGCGCGCCCTGGACCTGGCACAAGCTGCAGAAGGTGGACCTGTCTGGGAACGACATCCAGATGTTGGACCCGGCCGTTTTCCAGTCCATGCCGAACCTGCAGACGCTCAACCTCGAGTCCAACAAGCTGAGCAGCGTGCCCATGGAGGCCGTGGCGGCGTGGACGTCGCTGACCGCCGTCAGCCTGGCGGGGAACTCCTGGGACTGCAGCCCCAGCATCTGCCCTCTCATGCTGTGGCTCCAGGCCTTCAAAGACTCCAAGGACATCAGCATGATATGCAGCAGCCCCAAGTCTGTGCAGGGCGAGAAGGTGGTGGACGTGGTGAGGAACCAGTCCACGTGCGCGGACGCGCTCCGGCCCACGCCGGCCGCGCCGCCGGCCTCCGCGCCGGCCGCGCCGGCCGTGGACCTCGCCGCGCGCCCGTGGACCCCCGTGGGGACGGACCCGGCTCGCAGCGGGTCGCCGGCGCAGAGGTCAACCCCTCCCACGGTCCGTTCCAGCGGCAGGAGGACCACGGACTCCGCCGCCCCCACCTCCGTCACGTTCCCCGTCTCCCCTCAAGCCTCCACATCAGTTGTCCCCGAGCTGCACTTTGAACATATGGCTTTCCACAAAATCATTGCGGGCAGTGTAGCGCTGTTCCTGTCGGTGTCATTGATCCTCCTGGTTATTTATGTCTCGTGGAGGCGCTACCCCAACACCATGAGGCAGCTGCAGCAGCACTCAGTCAACCATAAGCGCAGGAAAAAGACCCGCAAGCAGGAGCAGGACCTGAACACTCAGCTGCAGGAGTACTATCTGAGCTACCACTCCAACTCGGACACCATGGACTCGCTGGTGAACGAGGCCAGGCCGTGCACGTGCACCGTGTCAGGCTCCATAGAATGTGAGGTCTGAGCGGCCTCGCCGAGACCCGCACGAGACTCCGAGTGCCGCTGCCGAGCTCCAGTTGATGTTTCTTCCGCGAGATCAAGCATTTTCCCCTCTAATGTGAGCTGATAGATTCTGCAGCACTGAAGGAAATACTTGGGGGTGGTACAATATAATTATGCGCACATAAAAGAGGAGCGGGACGGGGATATGTTGGGAGGGAGCTAATTATCACCCTGACTGACACGTGAACGGCGGCGGGCGTCGTCCGGGTTAGCCGTGCGCGGCGTCACGCGACCGCGGGATCCGCCGCAGCGTCGGCCGGCAGCTCCCGAGAGAGACTGACCTTATTCGTAGTCAACCCACTGTGTGTGTGTGTGTGTGTGTGTGTGTGTGTCGCCATAGAAGAAGAACGGGCGAAGCCACTTTGCACTCGCCAGTTCGTTTTTTTAGTTTTTTTTTAATTATGTAGCTCGTGAAGCGTTAATATGTACTGTATGTGTGCATCTTTGAGGGGTTTGGGCGGATTTGTAATTCACTGACGCCTGGCTGGGAGAGATACGGCGCTGCACCTCATTCTCAAAGACAATTAGTCCAGTTCAAGTGTATTTGCCTTTGGAGCATCGCTGTAGTGCAGCTCCCGCGAAACAGCTGGGGGCCGTCGTGGAGAGAGCCTTCTGTCCTGAGATATTCTGCATGAATTAATTCTATTTACCTAAGCTGCTTCTCTCCGCCGTAGAATTAAAAAAAAAACAATGAGATTAAACGTGCTCTGTGCCAGACTAACGAGCTACAGTGCGTTTGAAATACCCAAGGACGATCTCAGGACTTCCCCACATGTACGAACCAGTCGGGTCCAGTCGAGGCCTTGATGCGTCAAAAGTCGTAGTAGTGTCGATTTTCACCGAGTTTTTGTATCGATGACTCCTTTCATTATGGTTATGCATTGTGTGTGTAAAGACATAAAATGGCTACTTGGTATTCTATGTGATAATGACTGTGTAATTAAAAGACACTGACGGCTATTGAAAAGCTGCACGTGTGATGAGAAAATCCATGACGTGGCGAGAAGCACGTCTCCTCCGGCTCCTGATGCTACAAGTTCCACCGCCTCTGCTCTCGACATATTTCTCTTTACGCGTCTTGTTTACCGTCTCTCCTCCTCCATCCTTTTCCCAGCTCACCACCATTGACACCAGTATTGATTGTATTTGGGTTACGCACCTCAGACTCAGGGTCTGTGTGTGTGTGTGTGTGTGGGGGGGGGGGGGGGGGGGGGGGGGGGGGGGGGGGTGAGCAGGCGAAGCCATTCGTTCCTTGTCCGCACAGACAAAAAGACATCCCGGTCCCCGGAACCAAGAAGAGATTAAGGATCTCTGCTTTTATATAATCACGTATTCTGCCTCACTTTGGAGAAAGCTGCTCTCGCACAGAGAAAGGGGAGCGATAATAAAGGCGCCGCTGAGGCACGCTGGGTGTTGTGGGTCACAGAAGTTCTGCTATTAAGCAGATTTCACCCACCTCGTGTGTCTTCAGCCTGTCTGCTCTTCTCTCCCTGCCTGTTTTACTCCCTCCTTCTCTCTCTCTCTCTCTCTCTCTCTCTCTTTTTTTTTTTTTGTCAGCGCGCTCACTGTGAGGAGAGAAAATTAACTTACGCCAGGGGACATATGTGCATGTGTTAAGCCAGGCAGGATTAAGCCGTGATGGCGCTAGCAGAGCCATCCAAAGAGGTGCTCCCGTCCTGTGCTGTTCCACTGACAGACGATCATCCGCTGCTTCTTCGCCCACCGGTTATTTATACCACAGCTGTTGTGCAGTTGTTGTCAGACGGGCTGTGAGGGAAACAGACAGATTCCTTCTGGTTGTTATCGGACATTAGCGCGTCGTCACGTGCTGTGTTCAGGGTACGTTTAAAGTTTGCGGCCGGTCAAAGGTCGTTGGGATAAGGATTTATGAGACCCTGCGACGTGACTCAGCCTTTCTTCATCCTCCAGGAGGGCGCCGCCAGCTGAATTCATATCCATGTACTCTGTTTTCAGCTCCTGCGTGTTGTGATGAATTTGTTTATGAGGCCAGTGGGTAAATCTACAAGGCCGCGAGACAGAACTGTGATGCGAACAGAACGAATGATTTGCGGGTCGCATTTTGAAAGATATGGTAATTGATGTTTGATTTGTCACATTGTGACTGATGAAAAGCAATTCCCAGTCTTTTTTGTGTTGCGTGGCTAAGGGAAAAAATGCTGATTAGATGCCGGGGTCTGCATCCCGCAGATCATTACTGGGGGTATTTGTTTGGATGAAAAATCGCGGGAGTGCACGGTATTGACCGTACAACAATGCACAAATAGAGGCGGACTTCAAGTGCGAAATGTGGCCGAGAGAAGGAGCCGGCGCTCCAGGAAAATGAAAAATGTCTGCTCGAGTTAATCGAGGACCTTCCGCGCCGCGGAAAAAAAGGCAGAATCTGTAAGACTGCGCCTGGAAACAGGCAGGACTCAGTGAGCTCCTCTGAGCTACTTGTAAACACTCACTGTCAGGAGTGACCTGCTCGGCCCCCACCGGTGGGCATGAAATGTTGATTTATACCTCTCACTGGGAAGCTTTTCTAAGGCAACATGTGTGCACTGTTGTGTTTATTTGTGCCAAAGGTTGCGCTGAGGGGGAAGCAGCACCTCATAATGTTCATCCAGAGCTGCAGTGGTTTTAGGCAACGAAACACACATCTCCTTCTATTATGAGGTAAACAATCTGATTTACTTATTCCATATATTAATATTCTAACTTAAGGCTCAAGACGATGGTTAAATATTCGCCCAGTAATGAAGCTGCTGTGTCTCTGTCGGCGGCAGTGACTCCCCGGAGTCTCTGCTAATAGACTTGAAACTTCCCTTCGGTGAAGTGACGTCACTAAAAGGTCTTTTTCGCAAAGCTTAATTGAGGCGAATTGATTTCGAATTGACAAATTATCATTGACCCCAGTTTCCAAAGCGCTCCCCTTTGAGCCGAGAACAAACAGCGTCTCGACGCCGGCAGCGTCACTTCCAATATTCAGTTCATCGTCCGCAGACAGACAAATTACATAATCTGCACCACATTCAATTACACCACAGAGTCTTTGTGAAACATTTTGATTTCTCTTGAAGCATCTAAACAACTCAATTATGCTAATGAGCGTTAAGTGCTATGAATGATTTCTATCTTGTTTCCGTGAGAATATTTCATAATAACACTCCCTCTGGCTTTTGTACTTAGCGGCCCAGCATCCACTGGAAGGGGATTTCTTCAAGGACGACTGAGCCTGAGAGGTCGGTCTTAAATAGGACAGAATGAGCTCACTGGACGGAGGAGAGTCACCTTTTCTCCTCCCATCCTCCCTCTCTCGTCCCTTTATTCCCACTTTCGTAACCACCACCGTCGTGTGAGGATCCGGCCGTACCTTGAAGCCAGCTCGTCAAAATAATGACTTCCAGCCAGTTATATTGCGATGATTAGCGCCGGCTGGAAATTGAGTCAGTGAAGTATGAAAGTGTTCAAAGGACTGTTGTCGGAGTTTGGAGAGAGGAGAGGAGTTGTCCTGTCTCCTGTGCTCCACAACATGATTGCTTTGTCACTGCACCTTTGTGCGTTTTAGCTCACCTGTAAAATCCATTTGAATACTAATACTTTGCAGTCTTTGTTATGTGTCTCAGTAGACCCTTCAGAGGACAAGGGGAGCTTTTCTTTTTCATCCCCGGCTGGTGGTCGTGGTCACCGCGTCCTTTGAGCGACGCTAAAACAGGTCCTTTTTGGGGGAAACATTGTTGAGGAGAGTTAGTTTCGTTTCGAGATAACATCCAACTAAATTGTTGTGCAGCGTAATAGATTCTCAGCGTCGCCTCCATCTTTCCACTTCATTACTCACTTGAAGCTCCAACATATTGGACGGCTAATGAGGAAGCATGGCTTCAGTGCGACAGTACAGGAGGTGGACGCTTGAGTCAAACCCGCACGCGTCCGTGCGTCTTCATTATCGATTCTGACACACACCAGGTTTTTCCACCACAAGAACATCCCTTTCTATCACCGTAAAGTCCGTTCAGCTGTGTTTTATGGCACTGGGAGAAGCAGAAGAAGAGAGATTGTTCCAAAGAAGCACTAGAACACAATATATTCCATTTTACGAGCTGCTCTCACTTATTCTCCATAATAAGTGAAGCTAGAGCAGCTTCTGATTAACGTCAGAAGCCTTAACTTAACATCCAACACTTTAATAGCTCTTTGTACGTCTCTTTCACAAAATGTCACCTACATTAAAGGTAATATTAATATTTGTCATGAGCGTAGCCTTCGTTTTTGACCGTATGATGTAACACAGACGTGCCGCTTTATTTTGAGGCGTTTCATCGTGTCTTTGATATATTTCCCCCGGTTCCCCGACAGTTGCGTTTCCCACACCAGGGAAATCAAGCAAAAGCCAACAACAATTAAATGTATAAGATTTATAAGCATCGTGCACCGAGTCATACTGTTGCTTCCTAAGCAATAAAACATCACTAGTACCTATAATAAAGGCGGTGGCGGCGTCCGTGGAGGATCTGCAGCATAAAAAAAGGATCATCGTTCACTTCGATGATTCACGCTTTCTGGTGGCATCTCACACACACACACACACGCACACGCACACACACACACACACACACACACACACACACACACACACACACACACACACACACACACACACACACACACACACACAAACCTGAAATTCTCCCTTCAAAGCCCCATGGGTTGACAGCTGTCTGTGTGAGGGGCTCAAAAAGCTGACTTGACAACACCAGGACAAAAACACAGCCGTAATAAATAAAGGATGTGGAAACGCGTATGCATTGGGTAAATATTCTTTACGGCCTTATGTTAAATCCCAGTGAGAACTTAGTGCATGGACTCCAGCATTCCATCTGACATCATAAACAGCTGTAAAGTATTGCTCTTATTACCTCCTTCCTGCATGGGGACCCGTGTGACGGAGGCCCCTCAGGCCCGATCCTGTGGGTCCGATCCTGTGGGCCCGTCTGCTGTCGCATGAACGATGGCGGCATCAGTGGCACGCGGCGTCACCGTGCCCCCAAATATAAAGATGAAGCATGTTTATTCCCACGGAGGCCACAGAGCACTGGCCGTGGGGGCAGGAGTGAACGGCTGCTTGATCTCCGAGGTCCGACTTCAGTTAACGGCTTGACCCTCGCAGCAGCTGGCTGTGCTGCTCCGCAGGCTCCTGTCTGATGCCTCTGCTGCGGTTCTGTCTATTGACCTCCGCTGACAGACGCATTAGCGTCCGGACGCCATCGAGGCATAAGTGATAAAACCGAATTTTCAGCACTTATTTGCTAATTTGAGCACGGAGCCATCAGCAGAAGTGGATTTATATTACAGTGGAGAGCAGCGTCATTATGACATTCTCTCTTTTTTCCAAAATCACATTTCCTGGTTTCAGCAGCAGCAACGTGTTGCTCTTCATCCACCAGGACAGAAAGTTCTCCGTCTCTCGTTGACTTGTTGACAAATCGGTTCATGTCGCGCTGTAATACGCTGGTGCGACCGAGGCCCACGGGCCGCGCGTCATCAGTCATTTGGGCTGTTTCCTCTCAGCTGACTGAAACTTCCAGGGGAGGCAGGAGCCCAGCGTGCCTCACATATTGATCCTTCTGAGAGCCGCGTGCGAAGAAATGTGACTTTTCCCGAGAGCGCCCGCCGCGCTTCCACAACAGGGCCTGTTTTTCCTTTATGCTCCAAATCGGCGAACCATGCGCGTCTCCTCCGCGGCTCAGAGCCGCATTTCCATGCGGATCGATAGCGCGCTAACGTGCGAAGCGCTGCCACGCGGGCCGATCTATGAGCGATGACATTTATGAACGATGGCTTGACCAGAAAACAAGTTGCTCTCGTGCTCCTGCACTCAGTTGTCTGCTGCCGCAGCTCATCATGACTGCAGTAATTACGGCGGCTATAATTAATTAGCTGCTAGCTGATGAGAATTTCTCATTGTTGACTCCGGTGCCCTGATTGCTCTCGAAATAATATCATTACTCGCTGCTGGAGATCTATTGGATTATTTTATTTTGCTTCGATTAACACGATTTCCATTTTCATGTTTCATGCAACATGTGAGGATATTATTTGTATTCGTCTCCGTGTAACGTTGTGTTGCATTCATCCACAACGCAGCCGTCTCCTTAATGCTATGGTGATTGTGTAGTCAGATGCAGCGAGTATTGTCGAAGCAAATAGTTTTGCCTGGTTGGACTAACATTTAAAACCGATTTTAACACGTCCCTTGCTTTGAATGTACAGTACGCACGAACGAACGCGTCACGCATCGGTGGCAGAACAAACTAGGAGGCAGCAGCTTCTCCTTCATTTGACTCTGAAGCGGCGTAACTTTTTGGGTGCACGGCATCTAGAAGGTTTGCCTTCCTCAGTCTCAAGGAACCGTGGTAGAAAATAAGAGAAACGAGTAAAACATGATCGTGAAAGACATTTCTATGTCGGTGGCCGCGCTGATCAGCAGATTTAAAGGTCTGGTTGTTAATTTGAGTCATCAGTCAACGTGGACGCACTCAAATGCCATCGCAATCAATCGTCTCCACGTCACTAGCGTGGCTCAAAAACACATTTGATTCTTTCTTCCATTAGATATCGCTCTCTCATGCAGCGGACGACTGTAAATGTGGGACTGACTCAAAATACAGCAAACGGCGCAGCAGTGGCTCAGTGTTGCAGACAACAAGGAGAGGCGGCTCCACACATCGGCTCAGGTGCGCGTGGCGCCCGTGTCGCTGCATCCTCCACCACAACGCCTCTGCGTTGACCGCGCTCATAACAAAAGCGTGCGTAACCTCCCTTCAGAGCTCATTTGCGAGTCATCAAAGCGGTCGTTAGACGTCTCGATGAGGATTGACCCGTGCGTCCTGCCCCGCGTTGCTGTATGAGGAGGTTCTCCCCGCACAGATCGGGTCCTGCATGTGTGTGCGTCCACAGTGGAGCCAGGCCTCTCTGGTTGGAGATCACCGCTCCGTGGAACCACAAACCCAGCATTTCAGTCCTATTCATCCCTCTTGGCGCTGCCAGACTCTCTTCTTTTACTCCACTGGCAACAGGAGGTTCAGCTGAGAGCAGCCGCTCGTTCCTCCGGAGAGACCTGCTGCGTGTGGGTGGGAGGGAACGCGCCGCGACCTTGGGAGTATCGTGTGAAGGTCGCGCTGGGATGTCTTCTGCCTCGTCGCTGCTGCTACAGATAGCTTCAGATTCATTTATAGGGCTATTAACCCCTTAAAGCTGTTCTAATTGATGTTTTTCCCTTAACAATGGTTCAGGTCACATTAGCGGCTGACAGACACTGCTTTCATTTGGCGAGCCAGTATGAACCAGCCACCACCAGGCTGATAAACACAGCGAGGCCCTTATTTATTTATTTATTTATTTAAACTACAAGCAGAGTAACCACTGACTGTGCTTTTGTTGGGCGAACACAAACAAGTCTGATATTTTATAATGTGAACATTCACCGTGATTGCATGACATCGCCTCTGCAGATGTGCCAGCTGTGGTTCTCGGCTGGAACGTGAGAATCCACTGCAGCCGCTGACCCGTGTCCGCGCGCGTGCTTGCAAGCGCCGGCGCCGAGTCGCTGGCTGATTGGATAATTGCCCGGATGAGCGCGCGTGCAGGTGTTCGCGGCTAAAGCCCTAAAAAGGTGCTCGGCGCGTGCGAACCGGCGGCTCGCTAGCAGGTTCGCGTTGGACCCGACGCCATTCACCGGCGGCAGAACTCGATGTTTACAGCGTGGCTCCAACATTCGGGTGCACTTAGTAACGTCCTTGTCTCCGTGAGGATTCATATGAAACGTGAATATTAAGTCTAAGAGGACCCACAGCCATTGACATAGTAGCTAAATATTGAAAATACTGCAGTAATACCTGTGTCCTTCAAGCTTTGATGACAAAAAGCCTCCCTTTGCAGCAGCTGCAGCTTCCAGCTTATAATAATAACCTGCCCAACTCCTTTCTTCCCTCAAACATCGCTCCTGACATAGACTCTGCTCGTTTGTTGAAGCCGCCGCGAAGGACCTGAAAGGCTTTTCAGGCCGGAGCGCGTGCGTGCGCTTCTGTGCGGGCGGCGCCGCGAGGCGTTCGGAGAACGGCCTCCGTCCGTTCGTTTCTCAACGGGAGGGAAAAGGTGGACGGCTTTTCAGCAGGTATTGTTCCTGAGCCTGAAATCAAAGCCACAACCGCCGGTGCTCCACTGAGCCCGGAGAAAAGCCGTTTGTTTCTCAGCCGTGCCTCAAATGGTTTTCTAATGATGGGTTAGTGTAATAAATTGATGAAGGTCCATTAGCGAATTTGAAACCCAGAACTAATGTTCACTCTGTGTAAATATTCCAATAAATAAACAGCTACAATAGTCATTGACTGTGTCTGGAGTGTTTTCCTAATCAGTCTGGGGTTGTTTCATGGAACAACGAAGAGCCTGTCGTTCAAACCCACGCGTTCCCAGGTGCTGACCTAATCTTTGGAGGTGTGTGTTCACGTGAGAACCAGGACAAGGTGTCGCCTTTGGCTCAGACACGTACTGAAGGAGATACGTTTGTGTGTAACGGTCTCGCTGGTCACCGACCGGAGCTGCGTGTCCACGGCAAAGTCAAGTTCACTCGTGTGCAGCTGTGACAGAGAAGAAGGACAAACAGCATCAGAAGAAACCCCCCCCCCCCCTTTAAGCGCGGGCAGGCACGTACCCGTTGGAGTGAGCTCCACTTCTGAGGAAATCATTTCCCTTCCCAAATTAATCTTTGTTTTTTCACGGCTTGAAGATTCGGCTCATTTTCGTGGCTGGCCTTTTGGCGTAACGCAATCAGCGGACCAGGCTGTAATTCCAAGAAAGTTTCCCGTAATGTAAAAAAAAAAAAAAGTCTTTTAAAGAGAGAAGTCAGCATTAAATTACAACATTATATCTTAATTCCCCAATGCGTGTGTGGGAAATAGGAGCTGGCGTAGTAGCGGGAGAGGGGGAGAGATCTGAAGTTCTTTATCAGAGCATACAGTTTCCATCCCACTCCTGCGAGCAAGGCTCAGGGACCCGACTCTCCGTGGACTCTGTGTGTGTGCCAGACTTCACTAGGTTTAGCACAAGAACCACAACTTATTGGATTATGGGGTCCACCGTGGACGCTCATATTGCCGGAGGCTCTGTGTGTGTGTGTGTGTGTGTGTGTGTGTGTGTGTGTGTGGGCAGTCGGAGGACCGCGTGGCTGAAGCCGCACATGATTGGCTGGCGTTGCCTCCCTCGTCTCCGCGTGGAACCGCTCTCTCGCTGGAGTCCAACCGTTTCCTGTGTGTGTGTGTGTGTGTGTGTGTAGGGGGGGGGGGGTCAGAAGTTCACGCGCATCGTGCGTGGAGCGGGGGCCTCGAAGGCTTCTCCCGTTACCCGTGGATTTACCTGCGCCTGCATAATTTCAATCACCAGCTTTTGTCTGCGCGGACGGGATAAGGTTCTGGCAGATGGGTTTTCTCTTGATTGTACATCGCTCCATAATTGGCCACACGGAGACCGAGTTTCACGGTGGAAGTGATTTACCGGCTCTAAACACGGCGTCCTTGGTGCTCGTTCAATGCTGCAACCCTGACTGCTTTACCGATTTCTAGGTAGTTTTTTTGCCTTCGTTTAATTTTCTACTTCATAATAGCGTCTCTATCTGTGTGAGCTTCAGTGTCATTAATACTGGACAACGGAAGAGTCGCAGGGAACCAAGTGGACGGCGTCCCGCTGTGTCCGGCATCATTGAGGCAGGCTTTAATGGCACATGTGCCCTTTGCTCAATGGGTTATTTACTGACATGGAGCATCACGGAGGCTGGCTCCAATCCCCGCATTCGCCTCTTTATTATTTATCCCGCAGCCCGACACATGGAAATGCGCACTCGCACCGCTAAAACAGACACTTAGAAGGACGTTATTATGGCACGCTCTGACTAACGGGCGCGCGCGCCGGTGATGGAGTTACGGGCGTCCGTCGCTGTCGGGGCGCAGGTTTCGTGGCGCAGGTTCGGGGGGTCGCGAGGATCGCGCGCGCCGGGTGCGCTCCTGTCACGTTGCTCTTCGAGGGGTTGAGTGAGTCCCGTCTTCCGCCAGAAGCGCCGCGCTCGTCCCAGTGCCATTCCACCTTAAAAAGGAGGAACACGCGTGCATAACAGGCTCCGTGACATTGACGCACCGTGACGCACCGCCGCCGCCGTGCTATTTCAGTATGGCTGCTGGCGAACCCGGCCTCTCCGCAGACCCCCCCCCCCCCCCCCCCCCCCCCCCCCCCCCCCCCCCCCCTCCTCCTCCCCCCCCCCCCCCCTCCTCCTCCCCGTTTGGGTCATTTGTTGTCTTGGCTGCTCTCTTGTAATTTGGACATCTGTCAAGGTGGTTTGTTAGCTGCCCCGCGGTGTCGCCGGGCCGTCGTCGCCTAATCTGGGAAGATGCACGGGGTCCACAGCGAGAGCTGGCCGTCGGGCCAGAACCGGAGTTTCTGGCCGGGTCTCGTCCACCTAATTTCGCAGGGTCGGGAAGGAAGCAGAGGCTGACAAAAGGGATGCTGTAAACGAGATGCAGGGAGTTCAGCGGATTCAGGTCACTGGTCATGAATGCGTGCATCACACTCTCTCTCTCTCTCTCTCTCTCTCTCTGGCTGTAATAACAGTGGCCGTCCTGCTTCGGCCCCTCCTCGTCCTGTGGCGCAGTCTGCTCGGCTCCCAGCCCCGGTGCCAGGGCCTCCTCTCACAGCAGGGGGGAGGGAGCGCAGCACTTAACCCCCTGCTGGCGAAGTGGCCGCACGGCACCACACGGCCGTTACGGCTCACGCGCAGGCCGTCAACCGAGCTCCTGCTTCCGATTTCGCATTGCTTTTCTAATCATGCGTCCTCCCGCGCTCTACAATTACTTCATCTCCCTGATGAAAATTATTGGCAGGATCGAATTAACCCAGGACCAAAGTGTCCTGATGGGCAGCGTCACGCTCACACTCTCACAATCAATACGGAATAATTCCGCCAGCCTGTAACCTAATTAAAGATGTCGTTCCGTTGCTAAGTAAGATGAACTTGTTCTAAATGTTTGTGAGGTCTATGACTCGTCCAGGGGTTTCAGCGAGGCCTCATTTACTGTAGGGCCTGAACTCACAGCAGCCGAGATACAGATCGACGGCGGCGCAATCGTCAGCGAACCCAAACGAGGTTGAACTTTCTGTGGGCGTGTCTGGAATAATATAGAAACCGAGTCACGGAAGTTTCACCAGCATCCGAAAACCAGCGTCAGTTCAACGGTGCGTGCGGTTTGCATTACAGAAACCGGTGCCGCCTGCATAGCAGAGGGCGTCGCGCCGCTTGTTATGCAGCGGCGTTAAATGCAGCACGACAACATACTGCGGCCGCCGCAGACTCACAGGACAGGTAATGATTAAGGTCTGACATCAGCGCCTACACGCCCTGCTGGGAAAACAAACACCACGCTTCAGCCTGGTTTTAAAGATTTGTCCTGTTTTCAAAAAAAAAATAAAACATAGTATTTTTAATTGAACACACTTCACCTCAGTCAGCGGAGTTTTCATAAATAAGCAGATCTGAATGGCTGGCTGGATTTCCTGGCTCTAGGAGTGGCCTCAGATGTACTATGGACAGAGAGGGTGTGGCCTCAGCCGCCAATGAGTTTCACCTGAGAACAAAATAAGCGAGCTTCCCCAGCACCGAGACACTGGAGGGACCAGCGTTTACAGTGGATCTCTGCTTCTTCAAGGTAGGTCACAGCCATTTTTGTATATCTTATATAATTCTTATGCTCTCAGGTCCATTGGATTTAGCTGTGAGTTTATTTCACCCTGACCTTCCTTCTCCCTGACGCTCACTCGCCCACTCTCAGATCAAGATCACACAGTAACGAGTGTGTTTAGCCTGGTAACCGCTGACGCCGAGCACGGCCTTCAGTTCAACACTTCATTACAGCATTACAGGCTGGTTTCCTCACTTCATGCTCCGTTTTCCATCAGCGCCGTAATGGAGGCCGTGTTCCAGACGTTCCTGCTGCTGCTGCTGCTGCTGATCGCCATCCAGCCCAAGAGCCGTGAGTCTCACTTCTTCTCCACCTGAATCCACGCCTGCACATTCTGACCGTGGAGCGGCGGCGCCGCCGGCCCGTCCCGTCCCGTCCCCGGGCCCGTCCAGTCCGACGTGCTCTCAGCTAATGATCCGGCAGTAATGCCGCTTGGTGCATTTCCCCCCGGAGGCGCTCGCTCGCTCGCTGGAGCGTGCGTGAATAATGTGACTTGTTGACAGGTCCCGATGAACAACGTTTCCAGCGTTTTCGCCGTTGCTCGGGGTCAAACTTTATTTCTGACCCTGGTGGACTGCGGTGCGTGGGGGGGGGGGGCGTCCACGGCACCTGCTGCAGCTTCCACACCAACAGCAGGAATAGAGAAACTGCACTAAAGGCAGAAGTGAGCAGCTCTTTCCACAGGCACCTCCTAAATATTTATGTTGAACCGCCTTATTAGGCCAACTGTGACTTCCCTAAATATCATCCAAGCCCATTGTCTGGCGCAGAAGCGCGGAATATTCACAGCACTTTGTGTCTGAGCTCTCGCTGGCAACTTCTCTTTCGCTGCCTCTCCGCATGGAAAACACATCATTCTTAGATCACAGCTTCGAGCCCACGGGGGCCTTCGCAGTGTAAACACTGACTGACTAATTTCTGCTTATTTTAGAATCCCTTTATCACGTCTGCCATTTACAACGCTTTCATAAATACCGCTGACATACTTTGTTTTGTTGCCGCGGCATCAAAGCGCTCGCACGGAGTCAGACTCGATGCAGCGGCGGGCGGCGTCGAACGGGGGGCTCGGTTCGATCTGCGGGCGCCATTAAGGTGCTTAGAGGGAGACGGCTCCCGAGTTGTCACCGAGATAAATAGCCCGGGTCTGTTGGAACGCGTCGCCGGGCAGAAGCTATCAGCGTTAGCTTGTTGCGCTAAACGCCAGCCATCAGCAATAGTTACAATCATGGCCACGGAGGGTGAGTCAGCGGGGGGTGCGTCACCTCGGACAGCTTTTAGCCGCCACTCGTCAGGCCCATTCTTCACAGTGGATCTTCGTCATAATTAACCGACATATTAGTGACAATTAATGAGCCCCGGGAGTTTTAAACGTACACGCAGCCCGTTTATTCAAAGAGGGCACTTTTGCTTTTTTATTCCAGCTGCAAACGCTGAAATCCTCGTTTTTGACTTAAGAGACCAATTAGTCTCAGATCAGTTCTCCTACTGCAGTCTGAGACGAGGCACGGGCCCAGAGCTCCAGTGCTACGCAGTCTGAAAGATATGAATGCATTTAAGAGAGAGAACATGTTCTTTTTTCCTCTTTGTCTCGGTCATAAAAGCGGAATAGTGAAAATGAAGTAACGGCTGTTTTGTTTTCCTCCTGATGTGACAGAGGCGATGCAGATCACGTCCACGGGGCCACAGACCATTCAAAAGGCCCAGGGTGAGAGCGTCACCCTGGGGTGCACCTACAGCTCCGGCGCGCAGGACACGGGGGACCTGGACATCGAGTGGTCGGCCCTCAGCCCCGACATGACGCAGAAGGACAAGCTGGTAGGTGGAGGTCTGGGAGCAGCTGCAGAGAGACGCGCAGGAGCGCGGCCGACGCGCACGAGCCGACCTCGTCATGCACCTCGAGGCTGCGGTGGAAAAACCGGCTTCGGGATCACTGAACGCTCCCTTTTTTTCGCCTCTCAGCTCTTAAGTTACACGGGCGGCCAGATCCTGCGCTACAGCGACGGCAGCCTGTCCAGCAGGCTCAACTTCAGCACCAGCCCCAACCAGGGGGACGCGTCCGTCACCGTGGCCGACGCGAAGGCCTCCGACACGGCCACCTACCAGTGCAAAGTCAAGAAGGCCCCGGGCGTGGACTCCCGGAAAGTCACTCTGCTTGTGTTGGGTGAGGAGGAATTTCCTTCGTTACCGGTTCTTCCGGTTCCTTCTGTTTCACAAAGCATTCCTCTGCGTCAAGGAATTCTCGGCTCTTCCTGCTCCGTCGCTCGGGCAATAATCACACCCGGGCCTCGAGCCTTCGACCCGACGCGTCACGCGCCTTCGCACCTTTAATGCTCCCCTGGGTCCATGTCCTCTCCCCAGTGCCGCCGTCGGCGCCGCGCTGCTCGGTGGACGGCGCCGAGGAGAAGGGCAGCGCCGTGTCCCTCATGTGCAAGTCCCGATGGGGGTCCAACCCGCTCAGCTACACCTGGACGAGGCAGACGGGCGGCGCCATGCCGGCCACCGCCACACAGAGTGAGGACGTGTTGCTAACTCTAACGCTAACGCTAACGCTAACGCTCCCGCGCTGCGTCTGAGTCACTGATGACACTAATGAAAACGCCCCGCTGTCTCATTTAGACTCGCAGACGGGGGCGCTCGTGATCAACAACCTCACCGACAGCAACGTCGGGACGTACATGTGTGAGGCGTCGAACGCCGTGGGCAAGGCGCAGTGCACGTACGAGCTGCACGCGTACAACCGTGAGTCCGCCACGCCGTCCTCGGCCCAGAGTTGCAGAATCATCTAAAGGCTGTCCCGCCGGCGCGGCCTCTAAGCGGCGTGTGCTCTCTCCCAGCTGTCAATAAGGTGGGCGTCATAGTCGGGGCGGTGATCGGGGCCCTGCTGCTGCTGCTGCTCCTCCTGTTCCTCATCTGGCTCCTGTGGGTCTGCTGCTGCAAGCGGCGCTACGAGAAGGAAGCCGCCAACGAGCTCAAGTACTGCACCGCGACCAATGAAGACGTCCTAATCCAGAACCAGTGACTGATCCCAGTGCGTGTGTGCGTTTGTGTCCTGTCTCCTCAGGGAGGACGCCCCGGCCCCGGAGAGCAGACCCGCCAGCAGGAACTCCAGCATGCGCTCGGTGGTGGGCTACCGCGCCCACCCCGGGGTGCACTACAGCGGCGTGGTGAACCACCTGCCCAGCATCAGGGAAACCGGCCGCAGCAGCATCAACTCGGGCAGGAACACGGCGCTGTCCCAGCCCAGTACGACGGACGTGAAGCCTCTGCTCCACTACGACCACCAGTACGGCTACGCTGTCTAACTACGACGCTTTGAAAACTTGTGAAAACCTTATACTATTGGCATGAAGCGCTATATATGCAAATATATGGCTATGGCTATAAGATGATAAGCTAAGCTATATTCAACTGGAGAATAATGGGAGTGCTGGTCGACGGCTACTGGGAATTTTTACCTGAGCACATGGACAAAGTAGATTGTCTGACTGTCACGATGCACTGCAGCACATTATCACTGAACTGTGTGCGAAATGTACATAGGTTGGCTTTTATTTGTTTTTACTTTTTTCTATGCACTTGCAGCTTCGTCTGTTTATTACTTTGTGTATATATGTACAATAAAAGGCGAATACGGGAACAATTCATTCATGTCTTGGCTTTATTCTGTCATAGATGGAGATTTTGTGATGCACAACCGGAGTCTCTGTGAAACCGATGTAACATTTGAATGTGTTGTCATGAGGAAACCGTGATCGGCGTGATTGATGGGGGATGCGGGTGCGTTTTCAAATGCAACCTTAACAAGAGAAGGTCGACGCTGCATTAAAATGATAAAGCAGGTGTTAAATTCAGCGTTTCATAGTTTACAGTGATGACAGAGTCTATTTTCAGAGACAACCGGATCAGTGTCAATTTAAACGGAGCCGCTCATGAGTCAGAATACCGGGAGACCGTGAAGTCAATTTTACATTTGATCTCATTTGCCTGGTGAAAAATGTTTCATTTGCAGAACAAGGCGCTGCAAAATTGCCTTGTTTGTAGCATGTTTCTCCATTTTTGTTTTGTTTTCTTTTTATTCGCACAGCACCAAACGGAGTAGTTATTAGTGCACCCGCCAGTGGCTGAGGCTCCAAACCTGCAGCGGGCGGCGGCAGCACCGTGCCCACGGCCCCAGCCTCCCTTCAAAGGGCCCTCGCGCGGGCCTGATACCGTCTTAAAAAGGTGTGATGTGAAATTAATAAGAGCTGCTGGATGACGGTGGGGGGTGGGGGGTCCTCATTAATAAATCCTACTCAGGGCCCCTTTGAGGACAGAAACCATCCTTGGGTAGGAATAAAAAGCATCATTATTATTTGGTCAGTTTTCTGCTTCCCTCGCTTTTAAATGAGGCCCAAATTCTGCGTGCAGCGGGGTCTTTTGTATGTGCGCGCACGAGTCCGTCCTTTGATCTGCGCATGAACTGAGGTAATGGATACAACAGTTAATTACAGAAACATGTCTGGCAAACTAATTTGGAAACACAGTCCCTCGGTTGGAGAATGTGCTTCCCGAAGGGCAGAACTTTCAGCAGAGCTGGTGCAAGAATCGTGGTGCGCTTTTACATCTGGGGCCCAACTCCTTGTGACAAACAGCTTTTTTTCTACGCTACTGAGAAGTTCTGAGAGAGAAATGTTCCTTTGGGGTGTTCAAGAAGTCATAGAACCAGGAAAGGTTCATCGCAACTATAGATTTAACGAAAGATAACGTCTCATTTAGAAGGAAAACACCTGGCAACGCGGAGTTAAACGCGTCTTGTTTGCGCGGACAGAATCACGCAAAGAAGAAATATAGATAAATTTGCAACGCGATTTAACTCAATATCTTATTAAAAGTCTGCCTCCAGAGTGTGTAGAGCTGCACTGATAAGGTGCCGCATTAGCAATGCTCCTGAAGGTGATTCAAAGGTGATTTACTTTTCTTATCAGGTAAATAGGCGTGTGTGTGTGTGTGTGTGTGTGTGTGTGTGTGTGTGTGTGTGTGTGTGTGTGTGTGTGTGTGTGTGTGTGTGTGTGTGTGTGTGTGTGTGGCTCTGGTGTTTGTAAATATGTGACCAGCCTGCAGGTAGGCTGTGGTCTTCCCACCGGCTGGGCCGTCACGCCGCACCGCTCCACATACAGTAAAGTCGAGCCCACGTCCTGCTCGGCTCGCGCCCGTGCAAATCAGGCCTTGCCACTACCTGTGGTGGTGACTGATGCAAATCCCGACTAATAATAATATATAGATCCCAGCCGAGGAACAAACACTGGGATTCAAGGACTTCACCTTGCCGCGCGCTTCCTGCAGACGACTCGGGGCTGGGATTAAAGCTCAGATAAACAAAAGGAAAGACAGGATTCTTCAGCTGCAGCCAAAGGTGGAGTCAGACGACGGGCTGCGACGACCAGCGGGTCCAGTAGCACCGGTGGTGATAAGAAGCCTTCCTCAAGCCAAGGGAGCGTCATCAGGTAAAAAGGAGCACTTTTCTGCCCCTCGTTGCGCCCACCTTCTCACCCATGCTACATTTGGCACGCGGCCACGTAAACCGCAGATTTCACGTATATTTTAAGTCATAGTGGAATATTTTAATTGAGTCCTCTTTTGGATTCGCTTTATGTATTTCAAAAGCTAAATGTGCGAATCTTTCCCCCCAGGCCCCCGGTGGCACGCTGTGACTGATTCCACTCTGTGGCAGAAAAACGAGGCGTCGTCTGCTTCGGAGTGTGTGTGTGTGTGTGTGCATAATTTTCTGCTTTGCTGTCAACAACGACCCTTCCAGACTGCCGAGCGGCGCACGCGGGCGCGGAGATCAGCCGGCGCTGACGTCATGCTGGCGGCGGCCGAGCTGGACGTGTGGGCGGTCACCGGCCTGCTGGCCGTCTCCACCCTCTTCTTCAACGTCTACATGTTCCTGATGAGCCTGCGGAGCGCGCGGCAGAAGAAGCCGTGTCCCACCGACACCATCGTCATGGCGCTGGCGCTGGCCGCCGTCGCCCACCAGCTCTTCTGCTACTTCTACCTGACCGTGGACCAGATGGACGACACCTGCGTGCTCTCGCGGACGTCCTACGCCGCGGTGCTGCTGCTGATCTTCGGCCTCAAGTTCGCCATCATGTGGGACACCAGCTTCCTCACCTTCTACTACAGCACCAAGCTGGTGAGCGCGCACCACCACTGCTACACCCAGCTCCAGGAGGTCATCCTCCGGCACGTGACGGCCGCGGTGCTGGCCATCGCCGCCTGCGGCCTGGGCGGCTGCATGCCCATGCTGCTGGTGTTCACCGGCGGCAACAGCACCGCCGCGAGAGACTGCGGGGCGGTGATGCCCGAGAGCTACGGCGGCCAGGTCTACGTGGCCGTCTACCTGGTCGCCTGCGACATCCTGCCCGGGGTGTTCATGGTGAAATGCTGCGTCTCCATCGCCGTCCACCTCATCATCCACCTCCGCCACATGAAGAGCAGCACCAACGGAGCCCACGCCCCGAAGCTGGGCTCCGAGATGAGGGTGGTGCGGATGGCGCTGTCCCTGGTGGGCGTCTTCGCCGTCTTCCTGGCCGTGGACCTGTACGTGCACTATCTGATAGCGGTGAAGAGGGAGACCATCTTGGTGCTCACCTTCGTTTTCACCTCCGTCTACACGACCGTCACCGCGATTGTGCTGATCTACGGCAAGAAGACCCTGTGGAAAAGCCTGCTGCAGGACGTGAACGTCTGCCTGCACGGCTGCCCGTGTCCGTCCCGTCTGAAGGTGCCTGAACACGGAGCGCAGCTCGACAGCCCCGTAAGAGTTAGAAAATAAAAAGAAGCCAATTTCCTTCACACTGGAGGCCTTTGTGCAAGAAATCTATTGGTCATTGTCTGAACTTACAAACTTTGAAGCTGCTTTTTCTTTAATCTTCCGTGCAGGCAATTTCAGAAATGACTACTGTCCCGCTGCAGCCATTAATTACAATTTCCCCACATCAGTTAGGTATTTTAGCCGCGTTAACTAGAAAGAGCTGTTTAAGATGCGAAGCTCACAGCGGCCAGGTACCGGGCTCACCCTCCGAACCCCGCTCCCCCGGAGACGACCCGTGAATATTAAGGCTTCATCAAAACAAATAATAGTCAGGCCCGTTGGACGGATCCGCAGCAGTGATTGCCTGGACGTGATGTAACGCCGTACACATAGAAGAGCGCTAAAAAATACATGAAGCTGTGGTGGGAGTACAGAGCATATTAATAAAACAAGAAAGTACGCACAACCTGGATTCTTTTCCCCCATCACAGTGGTTTAAGTGTTTTACTCTCAGTCTGGTTGCAGATGGTTTAGGCTGCACGAGGGGGTTGGGGGTTGAGGGGGGGGGGGTAGTGGTAACCTGCATAAGTCGATGGAGGAAAAAATAAACTTTAGGGAGAAGAGCACTTATAATCACCACCTCCTCCTGTTTGCGTGTGTGTTCATTGGTCCTACACTGAATATGCGCGTGCCTGTATTTGACAGCTCCCAGGTGTGAATTTGTGTAAGTGTACAGTACTGTGAGTGCATCCGTGTGTGTGTGTGTGGGAGTGTGAAACTGGGCGTTCCTCAAAAGTGCACTCATGCCCAGAAAACCTTCCCTGAGCAAATAGAGCTTTAAAAAATAAATAAAAAGCAGACGACCTCTTTGCAATGCTCCATTAGTTCACAGCCTCTGGCACCACCTAGTGAGGTTCAAAGCAGACATACAATAGAGCAGCTTATCCCACTCAACACATAAGCTCAGGATCCCTCCAGCAGCTACATGGACAAAGTAAGAAAGGGCATCGTTGCCTTTGATGCGGGGGAATTAAGTCGTACCAAAGCCTCAGCCCCCCCCCTCCCCTCTGTTTTTCTCTGTTGGACTGAGCTGGGTGTGGGGTGGCGAGTGGAGGACAGCTCAGCTTGACATGACAAGGACCAGCATGACTGATGGTGCAGCAGCATTATCGATCCTAAAAAATTAAATTAAAAAAATTATTTCCAAAAAGCTGCTAAGTTGGAGTTAATATGTAAAGTATCAGGAGCAGCTTTTACAGATGAATTTAAATTGTCTTCCTGCATCTTACCTTCATGATCATTTGTCCTTCACTCTAAACTGCACAGAAGCACAAAGGAACCAGCAACAAGTGGTGAGTGATTAAAAAAAAGGACAGAAAAATTTAAGAAGTGCTTTCCACAGCATGTTGCCTGAAAGTAATGAAACCTCCTCACGCATGCTTGACTTCAGACGTAGCAGCGCAGAGTTAACACAGATGTGTTCGTTGTCCGGCAGCAGACGAATGGAAAGACGTGGCAATGTTAATGAAATGAAGGAAAGGAGACCGTGGCGACTGATGCCCTTGAACGCTGCACAGCGCGGAAGTGTAAACATGTTTTCAGTATGGAGACTGTTTCCATGGAGATGTTCCCGAGCATCAAGCCAAAGCCGGCGGTTGCAGAGCTGCTCTCTTTGCATGGGTGAACATCACTTCAAACAGTCCGTGGTTCTCAGACTTGCAGGAAGAGTGATATCTCGTACGTCGCTATCTGACAGGAAGGAACACACCATTAGCAACCCAGATTAGCGGGACCAGACCCCAGCACGCTGCTCCCAAAGGCATGCCAGCGCTTCCTCCCTGCAGAAGGCCTCCCCTGATACCGCCTCTGTAGCTCAAGCTGGTGCACAAATCATCTGCTAGCATGCCACTTTGTTGGATGATTTAGTCGAACGCCTAATTCTTCATGCTATCGGCAGCATCCGAGTGACTGACTGTGTGACAGCGGAGGGTAATCTATAGTTGGAGGATAGCTTTGTAAAAAACTCATCAACGTAATTAATGGCACCATAACAAAAGAAGCGGCTGATCTTTCAACAGGTCTTTATTTTTGTTCAGTCAACAACGGTTTACTCATAAAAAAGATTATTTGTTTATCTCTCGAGGCTTGTATAAAATTCTTTGATTCTTGTTAGCAACATGATCTGTACAGAAATGGCAATCAAAAAAATAAACAAAATACTGACAATTAAATATCAGTTCAATTTGATAATGTTTGAAAGCTCTGACATGCATAGACTTAGCACTAGGCACGTGTGATGTATTGCTGCTTCCTGAGCAATACAGTGTAATCTAGACAGTGCACGCTAGAAGAATAAGATGTAATCATTCATGTAAAAATAAAGTATTTTCTGTGCACAGGGCGTGTGCAAACAACAGAAATATTAAAATTCAATGAACAGCAATAATTTAAATCTCAGTGAACTGATAAAATAACAAACTCTACCAACACCTACAGACACAACTTCAGAAGGCACTGGTGCTTGTACCGTTCAGCATTTAGGGCTCTTTCAAAGGTTGAAAATTTGGAAACTCTGCTTATTTACTGCCTCGGCAAGGCTTATGTGGGAAGACTGACAACCGCTCATGTCTGTATGCAGCTAGACGTGACAGCCAGTTATCGGCGTTAACACTGACAGAGCGCACAGACGGCAAACAAAAGAAAACAGCAGGACAAGCTGCTTGTTCTGGTTCCCGTCCTTAAGCTGCACCGAGTCTGCTGTCCCAAATGCTCTAAGGATGACTTTAAGGTGAACTTTCTCCTGAACACCAACACCAGCATGATGCAGTTTGGAAGCATCTGTTACAGTATTCAATTAATCAGCATCCACGTACCACATTCAAAAATTCCATCCAGTGTTTCTGCAAAATATTAGAGGGTGAGCAGAATAGTACCAACATCAAAATCATTTCAACTCCATCGAGTTTGAACACAATTTCCTGTCTTAATAAAAAAACGCTGGTAAACAGCTGTGGGTCGTCCAGTGTCACTCCAACATGTAAAAGTTAAGTATTACATTGCAGCATTGGTCATTTGTTTTCCCTGTGAATGATAAAGCTTCTGCAACAAGTTCTATGCAAGAAAAGAGCAAAGCAAACTGACGACTAGCTCGTCAAAGACGCCGCCTAAAGCAAAGGTTTTACTCGTGTATTAGCTGTTCTTTGCACAGCAATCCAATGACAGCAACCCTATACATATGTCTCCTACCACATTAATGAAAAAACACGAGGTAAAACAGGAGAGCAAAGGATTGTTTACAATTATTAGTACAATACATAAGACATAATCTGGTCCTGTTAATGTGCCCAACATACCTCAAATTAGTAAACTGCAATTTTATCATAGACATGTTAGATGAATAGGGAAACTTCAAGGTCTGTGAACATGTGAAGCCTTAACGGGAGGTGTGCTCTTACGAGGGGAACATAGACTTCCGTGTTTTCGGGGGAGGTGGGGGAGGCTTGCTCTCAGTTTTTACTGGTAGCGGAGGAGTGAACTGTAGGAAAGGAGAGTTCAAGTGAGGACTTCAAGTAAAACTAAAAACAGAATATCTGGCTGTTTACATGCCATTAAATATGCATTTGTTTGCTATTTTCCCCAAGACGACGCACCTCAGACGAGATCCTGGCGTTGTCAGTCTCATGCGGGTGTTTCTTCGGAGGCATAGGTGGGGGGGTCCCTGGGGTGTCAGCGCTACTGGCATCATTGTCGCTGAAAAGCGATGAATAACCTACAAAAAGGCGAGGAGGAAACACGAGCGGTTCAGATCACATGCGTCAGGTGGAGTGTGACCTAATTACAGCAGAAGGTTGGAAGGGCCTGTATGACATCTGTGTGCAAAGCAGGATTTAAGGAAAAGAATAAAAAGACAAGCGTCTAGCGAACGAGTCGTGGTTCTTTGTCAGAGACGTACTGGAGCTGCGTGGTGTGTGTAGGGGCTGTGGAGTGGCAGGTAGAGGGCTGAGGGGGTTAGACAGAGTGAGTTGGGCTGCAGCGCCCTGGAACAGAGAGAGGGTAAGCCGCCGGTCCCCCAGCTGTAAACTCTTTGGCCTCGGCTGCTTCTCTGGAGGCGTCTGGAATAAGAATAAAAAAAATAAAAAAAACACACAGACACAGACACAGACACAAATGTGGGCTAGCATGTGAAACACTCCAGCATAATGGAGCTATTCCCAGTTCACTGCTCAACAACAGAAACAGTCGCCAGCTTATATAATGACCAAAGTGCCTGAAGAGCAGCATACTGTACGTACAGTGGGTACATAAATGGCTCCGGCACATAAGGACTTACCACATCTGTGTCCGACTGCCTCTCCATTAAAACCTGAGATTTGCTCACACTCCACTCTTTCCTGTTCTTTCTAGCAATCCTGTTGTCCTCCTCAGAGTGGGACAGCACGGAGGCCCTGCGATCGCCGGGACGGGACGACAAGGACCTGCACGTGAAAAACCACAGGCAGCGAGAGAGGCGCGCAATCAGGAGGACAAACAGCGCTTTTGATTTAAGCAAACACAAAACAAACTGGGCTCGAATGCAAAACCAGTCAGAAGGAAAGGCAGCCGATGGAGGCAAGGGGAGAAGGCAGAGACTGACTCTTGGGATGACATGGAGGAGTACCCTTCTGACGACGCGGAGCCGCTGGAGAGGTCTGAGGAGGCGACGGAGAGGGTGGACATGGTGGACATGCGATGCAGAGTAGAGGACAGGATGTAGGGCATCACCATGGAGCCCACGCGACTCTTCTTCTTCTCAGTCAGGGAGCAAGGCTGGGACACACAAATAGGATTACGCATCATTGGGGAATCTTGGCACGGGAGGAGCACAATGACAGGCAAAACAGGGGCTGCAAAGGACCGGCTGAAGGAAGATTTATGGTCCTGTGCTAATAGAATGTACACTTTTCGTGAAAGCAAGAGGGCCAGTAGCTGAAGTTGGCACCATCTAACATTAAATTGAGTTTGATGCTGGCAACACACCAAGGTTATGACGCCATAATGCTTCTCCACTTTCTCCCGAAGGTCTTGGAAGCAAGTCACCAGACGGTTGTGCAGGGGCTTCAGCTGTTCTGTCGTCTTCTCCCCGTGGATGCGAATCCCATCTGCCAAGAGAGGGATCTGGAGGGGGAGACAGGCGCTTAACTGTTACAAAACGCTCTCGGCTTAGAGGCCGGCGTCAATGACAATTACGGTGGATAGACTTACCTGAAGGGCGATGAGGTGTTTAAGGACCCCAATTCGCTGTCGGTCTTCTGGGTGCTTTTGGATGTAGGTGTCTGTAAAGAACGCCTGCGGGGGATGATAAACAGGATGAAAACTGGGCGGCTCTTTAAGCACACACACTTTTTATTTTGCTGCGAGCAGCAGCAAACAGGTTTCCACAGCATGACAAAGAGGTCACAGCAGCTCCCTTATGAATAAAACTTTGCAGCTCTAACAGGCCTGAGGCCGGCCGGAAGTCACGTTAATGAAAAATATGATTTACACATTCATGCTGCAGTTGTATAATTCATCGGTTATTAGTGCTGTTTGGCAGTGCTTGATGGAAATACGCTCTCCTCGAGTCGAATTACTTTAGAGATGACACAACCCGAGAGTGATTTATAAAACGACTGTTAAATTGCTGTCTTGAGCTTCCTTTGTTGCTTCTAGACACCGTTCACAGATAGTGTAGACAAGCCAGCCCAGCAAAATTACTGCAGATGGCACCGTCCATCTGTTGCTTGACCACTTTGTTTCCACAATGATATATCTGAGGAACAACTGGATGGAAATTTTATTTGTTGACATTCATGGCCCGTAAGGATCAATCCTATTCCCTGATTTTTTCCTACTAGCATTTGAAAATATTTATTCTTCCAGCGGATCATCTGAGCAACTTACAAAGAGACTGTCAGAGGATCTGGTTCAGACATTTCATAAACCTGACTGAGTAATGATGTTCTATTTTTCTACCAATGCTCTTAGGACTGATATGTGACGTTGCTGTAAAGAGCCAGACCTTCTCATAGTTGGAGAATCCACCCATGACGGCCGGGTCAACGATGCCGCTGAGCATCATGGACAGCGGGTTGACAGAAAGCGAACGATCGCACGCTTGCTTCTGCACGAGGTTACTCAGCTTCTCATTGGCCATCTCCATGGCTTCTATGGCGTTCTGCAAAGGACTGATCTCTTCCTGCCCATCAGGAAATTCATCAGAGAAGGAAAAATGACAATTAGTTTAGAAATATTTAAAGGTGACAGGACTACTGTGTGAAAGCATTAAGACGGCTTCTCACCACTGAGGCAGATTTAACTTCAAACCATTTCAGAATCCCTGGGAAGCGATAGGCAGTAATGTAAGTTGTTCGCTCAATCCACATGGTCTGTAGGATTAAATACACAATTATTTATTCAAATTTAACAGTTTTCTGCTTCAATATTATTTATTATTATCAAAATAATACATGAGACAAGACACAATTAAGAAATTTGAAATGTTCTTACTGCAAATTCATTGTCTGGATCCTTTTCGCCTTTCCTAAAGGGCCTGGAATACTGGAACTGGTCCACTTCATTGGTTCGGTAATAGCTGCAAGAGCACGGTGAAAAGGACAGTGGCACATTATTAATCTGATCAGAGAACTAAAAATCCCCAGGCATCCTTGAGAAAATAAATCAGGATTTAAGTGTTCTGTTACATACTTTAATATCTGCTCTGGAACACCTTTGTCTTTGAACTGGTGCGGAAAAGTTAGAACAGGCTTCACAGTAAAGGACTGGATGTCTGTGAAGTTCAGCTGAGGATAAAACCAGGAACAGTGTGTCGGAGCAGATGAAGGCAAGTGATCCTAGTTCAGTGCTTTGCTTGCAGCTTTGAAGAGTCTATATGTAGGCTCTTGACAAAATCTCCAGCCAAACATTAAAAAAATACCTGATTGATCTACATCCTGCAGCCACAATGCTAACACGCTAAAAATCATAAACAACCTTTGTGACATACGATATTATTTAAATATAAAGGATACACTGTCCAGAGGAGTTGATTATGTCGTCTCCAGGGGGCGCTGTGCTGGTCATCCGGACCGCGTTTGGGAACTGAGACAGCAGCTTTAAGCTGAAGTCTTCGAGCCACTCATACTCTTTGCCTCTAAAGATGAACATCTTGTTCTGAAGTGGAAAGATTCCGTGTGGGACAAACCTCATGACAAAACCAAAACTATGATCAAAATTTCCATCCAAAGGATTCATTTTGATTTTACCGGTCATCAAAAAGTCAATAACTTTATCGTAATATTGCATACTGCCTGGAGAAGCAACAGAGAGCGGGCTCGTTGCATAAGCATGGGCACACGAGGGGGTTCTATAAGTTGCCATTTATTGAAACAGGTAATAATTTTCTTACCCTGAGGAAGGAAGGGAATCCAAGACCATAATAACCGACAGCAAAGTACTCCGGCTGAGGCCGCATGGCATGCATTATATTTTCATAGAACTGGGCTTGTGTTTTCTGTAACAGACGACAAAAGAGCTTTTATGGCCTCACTACACATACAGCATGCTGTAATTACACTGTCACAAGGAACCAACTCATATCTTTCGTCATAAACTTTATTTCAGTCATATCTTCAAAAAAAAAAAAAAAAAAAAACTTTTTCTTTGTATTATTTCAAACAAAACCTATTGCAGCATAATCACATTAAACGGCTAATGTCGAGAGGCCGCATGAATAGATTCTTACTTATCTCTCATCCACTTCCTCGAACAGTTCTTTCAACGAAGTGCACTCAGCTGTGTAAAAGCTGGCGCACAGTTCTCATCCAACGTGAGTCATCAAACTACTTTAAACAGTATTAAGGCCTTAAACTATGAAATCACTTGCACTGGATTTCAGCTTTACATTAAAGTATAACAGAGGTTTGAGGATCAACAGCATTTTTTGGTAGGGTTGTCGCTGTACAGTATATTGTCTACATTATACATTCTCTTACCAACAGCTGGCTCAGCTCCATGAAATCAAACATGTAGCTCTCATGCATCTTGGCCAGCTGCTTGTCCATCTCAATGGCCTTTTCCCACATCTGAGAAGAAAAGCACATTTTATGGCCTTAACTGATGTGTAATATGGCCATATTTACTGGTGCAGTCAGTGAAGATGTAGAATCAAAGTCTGACACAATAGAGCATGTGTGAGGTGAGTGAAGAATTACTGATCTCTCAGCAGGCAGGTTTTCAGACATATGGGATAATATGGACACCAAACACCTTCTAACGCTCACCTTGCCCTTGTCTAGGTAACATATGATTTCATGGAAAAGCCTCTCTTTGAGCTCCTGTTGGCTCAACACTTGCCCCCCATCTCCATGTATCAGATGAGGTGCACAGGGCTTGTCAGACCACTGATGAGGGAAATTAATCAATTCAGCACTCAGGTATAATTTTGCAGAATGGTGATATTAGCAAAGGTTAAGCAGCTTAAACACATCAAATACTGTCTGATGTTGAGCTTGTGTAAACTTAAAAAAAAAGACTTTGATCTGTCAGATACCTCCAATAATTCAGCGTGTAGTAGCAGAGTGTATGCTGCCTCGGTGTAGTTCTCACAGTCTAGATGCAGGTCCCGCAGCTTGTACAAGTATCTAATTACAAAAGTCAGTTAGATGTGTTCAGACATTTATTGCAAAAAGCAGCATAACTATAGCCAACTCACCGAATGTAAATGTCCTCTCTCTTCTTTTCTTTGTAGAAATTCTGCAGGCAAAAATGGGTCGATCATGACACTTGATGTCAAAAATATTCTATCGTTCATTTTGTACCGGTACGAACGTCAGGTACGCGTCGAAGCGGCGTGACAACAGGCGCACTTACCAGCACGTTGACGGTGCAGCTCATACGGTGCACGAGGCTTTCATCGTGTGTGATGGTGCGGTACGCCAGGAGATTCTCGAGCAGGCTGCTCAGCAGCAGAGCCAGCTCCTCCACGGGCTGGGACAGGTATCTGTGACGTCTGCAGTGGTCCAGCAGCCTGTACAGACAAACCCACATCATTCACAGGCTACTCTTTAGCTGTGGGAGGCTATTTTGGTTCCATCAGTCTGCCAACGCTTGCCTTTCATCCCAATGGTCACATTAAAATCAATTATCTCAACTGCTTGGGATTGTACATTCTGTCCTCCAGAGGTTTTTCACTGATTTGACAGATTCAACAATTGAGCAATCTAGCTTGCTCCTCTGGCCACCTGAGGCCTTTTTCAAAAATACAATCAGAGAGGCCTTTGTTTTGTTTCAGAGACAATCTTATGTGAGTTCACCATTACCCAGAATTGCAGGATCACTCTGTTGTACCACTTAGACAACTTGCAGAAAGAAAAAGATTTTTTTTTCTGTTTGATCTGCTCCCCTGCCTTACGTTTTCTCCAGCAGGACTTTGTACTGCTCATCCCCTTGGCCTCCTTCTACCGCTTGATCTAATTTTTTTATCAGCTCGTTCTCAAACTGCAAAGACAAATAGGGAATTAGAAACACACCGTCATACTCATCACAAATGTCATGTTAGGCCAGCAGCGGCTTCAGTAAAATTCGACAAAGAGACACCAAGGTGCTGAGCTTCTGAGATAACTTTTTACCTTTTCAAATGTGCGCCCGGGGCTGAAGTTGTGCTCACACTGCATCATATCAAAGAAGATGGGTATGGTGGCTTTTCTCAGTTCAGGCTGTGGCACCAGTGTGACCTCCAGTATGGGCCCTACCATATCTGGGATGAACTTCATTTTGTGGGGGCCTGAGGGACAATGAAACATTATCACGCAGAAATATCAGCGGGTGGTTTGAGAAGGCAATAAGCTGCCTCTTCATTTCTCAACAAACATATGACAAATTTAATATTGTGGTGGACAAATCAAGGACACAACAAGAACACACTGTGAAAGTGGACAATAAAAATATTGCCTTTTATCAGTAGCAGGAACTGAATAAACAGATTCCCCAAACTCTGTGATGATAGCAGGATTAACGGATGGTGCAAAATACTCACCAAGATTGTACCACATATCTCTGATCCTGAATCCAATAGCCTTCCTCATGTCCCCATATCTGCAGCAAATTTAAATTAAAGAAGTGTTAAATTAAGTTTTCTCTATTTAAGTAATCTTTTTGATGAATAGTAAATTATTTTACTTGTTCAGTATCTTATTTCGTTTCTCCTGAGAGAAAGATTCCAGCTGCAGTGTCTTGTGAGTAAGAAACGCCACAGTCAAATGAAAGTAGTTATTCCATAGCTGTAAGAGGAGAAGGGGTTTCAAATATTCATGTCATAATTATCTTGCCCTAGTGTTTGATTTTGTGTTTAATAAAAAATGTAACCTCTACTGAGGCAGGGGTAATGTAGGGGGGACAGGGTGAGACACACCTGTAGTTCAAAATGCGCCTGGTCCAGGAAATACATGTTGAGAACATCCGAGTACTGGTTAATGGCCCTCAGGAAGACCTGCATCTGCACCAGGTTCATGATCACCCAGTCAGCAGGGAAGATGTTTCCCATGAGGTCCTTAAACATGATGAATGTCTCCATGAGGAAATCCTACAGGGAGAGCAGATGCTTAATTACAACTGTACATATGCACACCGCCGCTTTAGTGAAACACAATAAATAATATCCAGAAGACTGAGCCAAGCGTGCCTACAACTGTGCTGCTACATGTCAGGCACACATACTGGCCCTGCAGCTTAATGGAGGCACCGCTGACATCCTCATCATGTCAGTCCAATCCATTGCCTGAAATGTCTATAATCAATACTCTCTTAAGGAGCATTAAGTGGCCTGGGCGGTTTAATTCCTATTATTGATGGGATGTTTCAGGCAAGATGTAGCCAACAGGGAAGGAACAGAGACACTTACAATGATATCCTGTCTTGTCTTAAAGGTGCTGATGTAGTGGGCATAATGCATGTCATCCATTTGCTTCAGGATCGCCGTCATGCAGGCAAGATAGTGGCCCTGTCGCAAAGAAGATCACAATTACTCGTCATTTCACTTCAATGAATCCTTCAGAAGACCTGCATTTTGAAGCATTTATTCGCCGTCTCGTGTTATTATTGCATTTTGTTGCAGCTCTGCGTGTGCCGCCACATTTGCCCAGTACTGGTTTCAGTGTTATTGTTATGAAAACTGATGCTGTGGCTGTGCTTGTCAAGGGCATTTCAGCTATAACTGCACACCGTGTCTTACAATGAGAGGAGAGCTCCTGTCCATGCTGATGACGGTGCGATTAACCCTGCGAAGGAGCCGCTCCATTATCAGCTGTACGTGACCTCTGGTTGGACCCTGCGCACACAGAACAGCTTCAGGTACAATTACCAGCAGAAGCACAGCAGCACACACTCATGCACGCTACCCTGCACATGATATTTATAGGCCAATTTGGCCAAATTACAAAAAAACTATTTTTCCTAAATTATTCTGGAGAAGCTGTTATTGCTAAAAACACTGCTGCAGCCTTAATGAATAATCTAGCCTGTCAAAAGAAACAATGGAGCAAAATTAGAGCTGAAAAATAATTGAAATCTTTGATTAACTTTCTTTATGATAGCACCTTTGCCTTGTCCTAAATTATAGGTAACTATAATTAAGTTTGGACTGTCAGAAAACAATGTGATTGAGGAAATTATGTAATGGACACATTTGAATAATCAAATTTATAAAACAATCTACCTGGGTGAGGATTATTCAAGGAAACCTGGTTGTTTTTTCTAGAGGAAAGAAATCTTACACTTAAATCGTCATTGCCCATTTTGAGTGAATGTGGCTGTGGAGCGACCGCTGCTGCATTCTGTATCTTAGGGAAGACAAGAACCCCATGTAGCCAAAGCCAGCGCCTTATATACTTGCGTGCAAACTCTTTTACGTCTCAAAAGCTAACATGCCAGATGGAAGCATCTTCGCTAGCGTAGCCCTTCCAGCATGCTCTAGGTCTGCCCTGGGGCTTCCCCTCAGTGGATTATGCCCAGAAACTTGAAGCACCTCAAATGGGTCATTTCAATGCAAAAGAGCAGCAGACTCCAAAGTCTCCAGATGTCTGAGGCATTTTATCTCCAAATCTGATGAGGTAACTCATCTTGATCACATTCACAGTTTAGCTCTAAGCACATGCTTTTCTGCAATTTAGGTGTCAAAAGCATTTAAAAAGGACTAATCGTTGTCTTATAGGGTGAATTTATTCCTCACCACATCCTTGCGGCCCAGACTGTCCAACACTGTGCCGAGCAGCTGGACGCAGGCCTCGTGATCAGGTTTACTAGAGTGGTCGTCCAACTGGCCACTGAGCTGGTCAGTCACAAGTGGCAGCAGCACATCTCGGCAATCTGCGGCAGGAGAACGAAAAGAAATATGCTAGTCGTATTGCACACACATACGCGCTGCCTGTTTTAATGGAGTTGACCTGTCAAACTTGCATGTAGGTGTAATGCGGCGCTGTATTGCATCTTGTGTGAAATGTCATTATGTGGTTTTTGAGCCTCGAGGACTCCTACCTGGATGCTTGAAAAGGTCACTCTCCACCATTTTACACATGCAGCCGAGCTTCTGACGCACGAGCTGAGAGTCGGGAATGCTCTCAATGAACTTCGCTAGTAGAACGCTGGAGAGGAAATGAAAGAGAAGAGCATGAAGAGCAGCTGTGACCATTTTAATGCTATTCACATTTCACATTTAGTACTTCTTGTCACAGGAGGCTAATGAGCAGTACACACGGCCGGGCTGATTTTACAGCGGGAAGAATTGAAAACAACACCTTCTTATTCAGAAGTAAATATGATCATTTGCACAGAGACAGGCAATTATCATTTCCCGCTGTGCAAAACCTCTGGAGAATTACCTCAGCTCCACGGGATCAAACACAGTCTGGATGTCATTAATGATGTTGGGGAGGTATTTCAATATTGCCCCCTGCAAAAAAGCAAAGAACCTGATCTCAAAAGGCTGAAGTATTGGGATGTTTTTCAAACCTCAATTAAAACAAGTTTTTTTTTTTTTAATTTACAATTTTTTTCATGGCTGTCAACACATACCCTGACTTATTTAACATTTAATTTGGGAAATATTTCAATAACAGTGAATATAATAGCAGTGCAATATAATTTTACAGCAGGACGTCTGCATTTATATGCACACACTGAAAAAGGCTAAGACTGAAATTAAAGCAACCTCTTGACAGAGTCTAACCAGCTGCATTTACGAGCAGTAAAAACATGAATTTCTACAGAATTTCAGCACAATTTTCAGTTCCACTACCATAAATAATAACCATGCATCTTCTATTTACCTTTATCTTCACCCCCTCATCTAGGGGTCTGTCCATAAGAGTATTGAAAGACAGGAAAAGGGTGCGAATGGAGTTGAAGAAAGCATCCCCATCTTCACTGTTCCCATAAAATCTGAGAATCAAGGGCAAGCAATGCATCACAAGAAGTCATTCCTAAATAGAAAAGTTCAAAATGCTTTCTCATGAAAGGGTGTACGATACCTCAGATACAGGATCCGGGACTGTACAATAAACCTGAACAAGTACTTGAGAGTTTTGAGTGCTGCATAGAGTCTCTCAGTCAGGACAGGCTCTTCAGCATGGGCCACATAGTAGTTAAGCACCCCCGTTAGCTTCCTGAGAAAGTAAATGAGTCAGTCTGCAAGGTCTGCTGCTGGTAATTTAGGTGTAGGTGGAGACGAAGAGCAAAAGATGCACTAAAAATAAACAGCATGAGGGAGTTAAAGCCATCAAAGGTGGGAAATATGAGCGGAGACTCACATGTAGGCCAGTGTGGCACTGAAGTGCCTGTTGATGTAGGTTTCAAGTACTGGGTTGAAGTGCTGGAATTTGATGTCGCCAATGAGTGAGATGACAAATACCTGATTATAGACAAGAGGAAGGAAATAAAATCAGGGCCTTGGCTAAGATAGAATAATTTATTTGCACCTATTTTTTTTTCCAATTCCTATTCTGTAATTACCTCTCCCGTTGACAGTTTTCATTTTCATGTGATGGAGTCTACCTTTTTAATTCTCAATGCAAATTACCCTACATATGCTCGAGGGATTCACAGGACATTATCATTGCATGTAATCCATCAATACTGTTTATCACTTCATTAGTGATATCCCCCTTTGCAGCTTCCACCATATCAGAGTGTTTCAATGCTGAAAGCTGTGAAGAGAGGGCGTTTCTAAAGCTGTTCGATTACCTGACGAGCAGTTCTGATGAAATATGGCTACGGCTTAAAAGCCTTACGACAGGCAAAACACAGGTTGTCTTTCATAGCAAAGCAGACGCAGGGAAGCATTTGTCACTAAAGTTAGCTCTTACGAGAATTCATCAAAAATGCATCGTGGCCGAGTAGTGGTCATTCATGTAGCTAAAGGTGTGCAACATGAAAATGTGAGTGTAGCATAATTTAGTCCTGTCTTTATTTCTGCGTCTATCACACACTGATTCAGCATCACCGCAAACTAACCAAAGCATTGAACACCAGACTGTCATATGTGTCTTTCTCTGAAGTCTCCATCATGATGTTGAACAGAGCATCAAGTGTATCCTGGAGAAACTGTGCATGAAACAAAAACAATTAGAAACTGCCATCGTCAAGGGCAATAAACAACGCATTACACATTTAGAGCAGCTTTTATGACATGAACTCACTTTGACAATCTCCCCTCCTTCGACCTCCATCAGCCTCTGCAGGATCTGGTCCAAACCTGCACTGTTTGACCTCCAGTTCAAGAGGCCAAGTAGATCCACTAAAAAAAAAAAAGCAGCACATCTTAAACAGTCAGTAGGAGTGACACCGCTTCTGTTACAACATCAGTTAATGTAATTGTGTTAAAAGCCTGAAATTTCAATATAAACCTAATTAGATCTGCATCAATCAACATCAGCAACACAGATAAGCTTAATTAATTTCAAGGCAGTCTGAGGGGAGGAAACAATGGTGGCACTGCTCCTCGAGCTGCTGTAGAATCAGTTTTCATTCCTTAAAGATGACTTGCGAAGGGGACACATTTTAATTAACCGAGCTGAAAGATCAGGAGATTGGAAAGAACCCGAATGCTGCACTGCAGTACCGTTCTGAGTGAGTTTAGTGGAGCAGGTAAGCGTCGCAATCTGGAAGCTGTCTTTAGTCACAGGAATCACTCCTGAATGGTGGAACTGCTTCCCTGTTTGCTTCTCCTTCTCCTCCACTTCAGCCCAGGTTGCAGGTAAGGTGAGATAAACCTTTGCATCCTCAGCTTTTTTCACGTCAACCTAGGAAATTCATAAAACACCGGATGAATCATGAAGCTTATTGATCGATGGAGATCTAATTTTATATTTATCGATTTGAGGAGAGATTCATGCATAATCCATCTGGCCACTGTCAGCTATAGAACACAGATTTTGTGTAATTAGATGAAGGTAATATACCTGCTTATTTTAAAGAAACAAATTGAATTTTATTCAATACAAAAACACAGCTTCACCTTATAGACGATAAGTTCATGCCTGCCATCTTTTAGCGTGGTGCCATCTCCTCTCATGAGCCGGACAAAGGCCATACCAAAGGGCTTCTCTGACTTGTCCCTATCTAAAGAGCAAAACGTGGAAACAGATCCACCAACAGTCAGTCAAGTCCCATTTAATACGGTGGCAGCATCAGATATTGGAGTCTGTCATAGAAATAAGGCACAGTCACTCACTGTCCTGGGAAGATCTGTGTCGAAACATCACCCTCAGGTGACAGCGACATACATCTTCAATTGGGATTGTCACCTTGTAAAAGGGTGGAAAAGTAGGGGGAGAAAGTGTGAATACAGGGTTAGATGTGGGAAAAAAAGGGATCTGGTGGTAGATTGGGATGAAGAGCTGATATAAACCCTAGCAGATAATTTAATTATAATGATCCACACTAAATGCATTCATGGAACTAATCTAAAAACATGAGATGCTATGGCCAGAGTGGAGAGCTGCTCATGTAGGTCAGTGACATGACATTACCTTCACAGTTTCATTCCAACAAGGCTGCTTCACCTGGTAGTAAATTACAGACTTGTACTCTGTGATGCCATCACAACCAGCCCCAGGAAATACGGCTTTCTATACAGGCATAAAGAAAGGAGATTCATTTGATAGGATAGAAGCAATAGTTCTGCTTCTTCGATTATTTTAGGAATTTAATTTGACTTAAAAGTATGCATGAATGCAGTATGACAACTTGCTGACAATCAGCATTATTGTTTATCACATTACACTTTATAGTTCAGTGTGACGATAACATCTTGCATTAAACAAGTACTGCTAAGCGTTATGGGAAATAGTTGGTGTGAATGATAATGGTCCCAGACCAAATTAATGACGGCATCATGATTGTTATCAGAACTTAATTTCAAGAGGAAGAAATTACTGCCTGCACACACTGTCCCACACTCTGTGGGACAGTGTGTGCAGGATGGTTCAGTGTCTGGTATTCACTGATCTATTTTACCTCCATGGGATTGCCTTCATCGTCATGGACACTCAGTATGACCTCCACATTTTTGGGGGTCTTCTTTTTACCACGGTCAAACTCCCCCTGCAGCAGGGTTATGTAAAAATCATTCCTCACATTTCCTGGAAAAAGAACAACAGATGATCAGCTGGACATGCTGAACGCTTATCACAGATTAGTGAGCAATTAGACTGAACATGACCGTGGCATATGTAGAGCAGTGCCCCACAACAAAGGCAATAATCCACCTGGAAGGATGATTTCTGGAAATCCCATTTTCTGGACGATGGCTGTGCTGCGGTCCACAAAATGCGAGTAGTCCTTCCTGACTTGGGCAAGATCCCCTGGGAGGAGCTTCAGAGTCACAAACAGCCCTGTCAGCAAATATGGAAACATTAAATGAGGCAAATGCTGAACGGACTGACCATGCAGACCACTCACATATTTTTTTCTTTAAAAAAAAAGGTCAATTTTAAAATGACCCTCTGAAAACACCAAAGAAGACACTGCCTATCTATGTGAACTTCATTTTACCCTGGCCTTTAGAATTGACATCCCGTGTGGCAATGACTTTGTTGAAGACGGCGGTGAGTGGTTCATTCTCTCCCGTGACTCGAGAGGGCATGAGTGGAGACATGATGAGCTGCCTCTGACGGATGTAGGTTTCCATGGCTATCCTAGGGAGAGAAGTATTGGGATGAGAAAAAGAAAAATCAACTGCCAGCATACCTGACAGGTGACAAACAAATGGACGTGGGCTGCAGAGGCAGTGCGAAGGATGACAGGATGTGCCATTACATCTCCTAAAGCCCACTTACCCCCAGTCACCACTATAAGGCAAAGTAACAGAGTACTAAAAACCCAAGATTCATGCTATTATACTTTCTCAAATTGTTTTTTACAGAATGTAAATTGCATATTTCCCATAATCATAGTTTTCCATTACTCATACTAAATTCGAGGGACCACAAGGCACTGAAGCTTATGTCTCAGTGATAGGTTGGGCCGATAGAGGTGGACAGTTCACTAGTTCAGTTCATAATTACCAATGACAAATGAGTTTAATTAAATACAAACATCTGTTTTAAACAAAACATCTAAAAATTATCCAGTAAACCTTTACTCCCTTATTTTTGTATGGGTAATCACATATGTGCAAAGAGAAATCTTTATTTACAAACCCTATTTAATATTATATAATCAGAGACTCAATAAATATTCCACAGATGATATTCCACAGTTTTTTTTCCTGTAGTTCATACAGACACAATGAATTGTGACACAGAGTGATAAGAAAAACAAGAGGTTAATCTCTGGCAACATGTTGGTTTAGATGTCAGGAAAAAGGATATTTTGGGGAACTTCCATCTAGGATCTTATGAAAATAGGGCCTTGAAGCCTGTCTTCAACTTGTTCAAAATTGCAAACTTTTCTACATTTACCCTCAAAGTGCAAAAAATGAGAACACAGTAGGCAAAAACACAGACTCCCATAGCGCGCCCCTCTCTTCCACTGGTAAATTACAGACACACCTGGCAATTTAAAAAAAAACTGTACTTCCTTCTCTTGTTTATTCAGTTCTGACACTCATGCACCCGTTGAAGTTGCTTTCATTGGTGGACACGTATTACTTTTGTGGTTTGTGCAACAGTAGCTCCTGTGCTGGATCAGTCCAGACAGGTTACCCATCTCTCTCTATGGGAATCAGAGAATCTTCAGTGCTTACAGCCCTGTTTACCAGTTCATCACTGGTCCACAGCCCACAACCCTTCAAAACCAGACATTTTAGAAACACTATCTATCTATCATATATAATTCATGTATATATTTATCAAAACAAGGTTGAGCATGTTAGAGCAGAACTGTGCTAACGTAATGAGACTCACTGATGAAAGGGGATGAAATGTTGTTTGTCCTCTTCTGTTTTGCCATTAATGACATCTGTAATGTCCATCACTGAAAAATAGCAGATTCAGATAAAGAGATAAAGATAATTATTTAAAAAAAATGTAGTTTTGTAGTTCTCGCCAAAGCCATATCAAAATGAAAGTTTCATAGTTTTAATCCTCTAAAGGTTAAGGTATGTTCTTAGCAGAAGCTAAGCCAGGTGTTGGATCTCACTCACTTGTTGCTGGCCCGGCAGACAGCCAGCATTGTCAAACAGATTGAGGGTTCTTGATCTCCAGCTTGCCAATTTCTCTGAATTGTTCATTCCACCCAGGTCTTTTCCTAAAGTATTTTTTTTCCTGGCTAAGAATAATGTGACTTCTGAGTTAAACGTTCTTTCTGGTTTCAGTCCATTTGCTGGAACATCAGAGGAAACCATTTCTCATCAAATGCACTAATCATCTGGCCAAAAACAAAAATGGTTGTTAAACCAATTTCCACTGACTCTTATGCCAAGGCAGAATGGAGGCATTTTCTAGGTCAGAAAGCAGGTTTTCTCATTACATTCAGCAAGTGGATCCTTCATTTTTACACCTCGACAGAACTATTCATGCAGCTACACCACCCGTGAAGTGTGGCATTTTTTGTTAAATTGCTTGAACAAGTATTAGGAGATTTGTAGAGCAGCTCACCAGCCACACCAAACGGCCTCCTCAGTCCGCAGGTGTGCTTCTTGCCCTCTTTGAGCTCCATGCTGCCTACTCTGATGATCTGACACACCAGATAGAGTCGCTGCCTCATCAAGTCGCTGCTGCTCAGGTCCTGGGCACAAAAGGCGACCACAAAGATTATTTATTAAGGCATATTGAATGGAAACGTGGGCTACATACAAAGAGTAGTGGACCGTGCCTATCACATGCTTGTCACTGTGTGCATTCACCTGGCTGGAGCTGCAGACCAGATGCACGCATAGATACTATCAAATGTCACCTTTCAAACATCTTTATATGAAGATTATTCAGAAATTCTTGCCTCTCTAGCCTTGACTCATGTGCCCCAAGACAAAAAATATGAAGAATTAGCTTAATTTTTGTTTCACCTTCTGAACCACTAATTTCTGGTTACACACATACATGTTGTGCCCTGCTAGCGGTGAACTCCTGACTGGCATAACTTCAACTTCAGTAGTATAATAGAGTCACACGTATTTAAATCTTCGAAGATACAACATTAATATGATTCATTCATTAAAACTTTAAGTAAATTAGAAGCAATCCAGAAGCAAATCATCTCCTTTGTTATTGATTTCAGTGTTTAGATTGTTCAAAGTCAGAGCAGAGGAAAGAGAGAAGTTACTGGGCTGTGATTCAGTTACCGTGAATAACGCTGGCAGGTTGTTGAGTTTTTCAATTTCTTTAGGCATGCCCGTACTGTCCCAGCGCACCAGGAAGTTCTCACTGCATGAATTTAAATAGGATTCATGGATAGAGATCACGTTAGCTGTGGCATCAGGAGAAATAGACCTATATGAAAGCAAGTCATCTGAAACAGTCTGCGCTAACATATAAAATGTGAACAGTCAAAACCATGCTTGTAAGTAGATTTTAAGTAGTAATAGTGGTAGACCTGGTTCATATTCCCTTTTAGAGGTTGAAATGATTATTTATTCTGGTAGCATTTTTCCAACACTTTGGACAGATATGTTACTTTTCTACTCCAGCAAGCAGAAAGAAATTACAGCTTAATAATATAAAAAAAAAACTGCCTCCCAGCTCTTAGTAATAATTTAAAACTGTGGTGAAGTTTCCACATCCGAGCTATGCAGAATTATGTGACAATAATGCACAACCTCTAGGCATTATTTTTATTATTATTATTCTGCATGACCATAGTAAAGCTGATAATAATTTTTCCTTCCAAACTAAATAAAGAATAGGATAAAATAATCTTTTATTATGTTTTTTGTGAAGTGTCTGATTTAATATTGTCATCCTAAGATGATTTTTGATGTGGTGGATATATTTCTCCTTCATATCATGCTGGAGCAAACACTCCTTTGCCATGTCACACATCACAGTGTGAAATATTTTCTGGTTGCTGGGTTCAAAAATTGAATTCTCTGCCTTGCGATTCTTTAAAGAGTTTTTTTTACTAATAAAACAGTAGAACAAAACCCACAATAACAAATCATAACAGTAAAAGCTAAACTATCTATAAAAATAAGTGTGACTTTTAATTGTGCAAGTGAAAAAATACATGAGGGTCTAACCTGATGAACTCAGACTGGTCAGGGTCATACAGAGACATGAGCAACTCAGCATCTTCTCCAACGTTACATACAAAGTTCCTCAAGTTCATGAAGACACTATACGTGTGCACAGTACTAATCAGGGACTGACGCCTCATTTCCAGGTTTTGTAGCCTCATCTGTATAAAAGAAACAAGGCCCCAGGCCATGCAGACAAAGAAGGTAAATGAAAAGAACAGCTACAGAAGTGACTGATTGTATTAACAAATCCTAATCATGCCTTTTCTTCTTGAATCCTATCATCAACGCTGCGGGAAGCGCTCTCGTGTGCTCTGAACAAGCTGACTGTAGTGGTACGGTCAGGATCCAGCGTGTTTCCTGCGTCATCTCGTACCACCAGGTCCAAGCCCAGAATCCTGAGCGCCAACGAAGATGAAGCCACATCAAATGAGATTACAGAGGTAATCTTAGAGCCAAGCATATAAAACTTTACAACGTCTGTAGGCATTTCATTGCAGTACAACTCATACCGGTTTCCATAATCAATCTTCGCTGTCACTTTCTGTTTGAGCTCTTCAAGGTCATCCTTGGGCAGCGTTCCTGACACTATCTGAGATCGATATTCGATGAGGCTGTAAGCCATCTGCTGTACACTCCTGAACTGAGTTGTCTTGTTTGCCTGTCAGATAAACAGGTACAATGCACATTTACAGCAATACATCCATTAGAGGAATCGAAGAAAACTGAGTAAGCCCCAGCGCTCGGACTCAGAGAGATGCTCTGGACTGTGTGTACTAGAAACAGTTGTGCTGATAAGAGAGTAGTAATGTACACATACCACGAAGAGCTTGTGCCATATCTGTGCCCATTCCCTCAGAGTGGCTCCGATCTCCTGTACCAGGGGTAAATCTGCTGGAATAACTATTTCCTGTTGGCTACCAGCCATCAGAAAAGAATCACAAAATGTCTTAAAAAGTGTCTCATCATTCAAAGATTAACTCCTCAAATGTGCAGTGGTTCAAGTACATTGCTATAGACGATAAATAGTTGAACGGGTTCCCCACACAGCCAAGAAAAGCATTACTGAGTCCTCACTTACGAAAAGGTCTATATTATGTTATTGGCAAATGATGAGGCGGTGCAGCAAAGCAAAGCAAAGCGGATTATCATCAACATGACATGTTTACTGATAAGTGATCTCACCCTATTCCCTCAACCACCGCCTCCTTTAGGTGGACGTAGGAAACGGGGAAAATGCCCTGAGAGAACAATGAGATACAATTAGTCTATACAGTACTCACGCACGGCTGTACGGCGTATAACATAACAAAGCGCTAATGATGTTCGTACCTTCTGTGATTTCTTGCGTAACTTGTAGCCCCTATACCAGCCTGAGGAGCATTAATTAATAGGAAAAAGATGTTACAGTGTGGAAGAGACAGCGGACAAGATAGCAGCGATTTCACTCCAGAGGACAATGTGGTGGAGTTGTTAATGTTGTTATGCATAACATATTCGCCGTTGGTTAGTTCTACATTTTATTTAAGGTTCCTGTTTCAGCTTGCACAGAGAAAGAGGATTGCGTCAGGGCCTGTTGTGTGTTCAGGCTCACTCACCTTCCAGCTTCTCAAGTATGTGCACCGTGTCCCCCACCTGTAGACACAGCTCGTGCTCACCACTGGGATCGTAATTGTAGATTGCTGAAACACAGAGAGGCACCGTCTCATTATGGGAGATGCACACAACATTCAGTGAGGAACGTCAGGGAGGAAAAGGTGGAGCTTTGTGCCTCGTTAAGGTCCGGTATGGATATAATAAAAAACATTTTAAATCTCTTTCAATCACTCTTGAATTTGGAGCTTTGCTTGGGAAAAAGAGACCCATTCCCCCAGTTGTTGCGGGTCTTGGTCTCACAAGAACCGTCTTGATCTCTCAGTTAATTCTTATCTTCCTGAACTTTCTAACGGCACGATGTGTGTTAGTGCAGCAGAGCTGAGTGGCTCAAAGCTCTGCAGTGCTCTGTTCTTAAAAAGAAAACGATACCCTGTGTTTAACATTCCACTAAATGGGCTGAATTGGAGCAGGTACTGTTAATGTCAATAGCCAGGGTTGGAGCTTCAAAGCTGATGGCATCACGTCCTGTGTATTCCTGACACCGTCAGACCAGCGCGGCCTTTGGTCAACACTCACACTGCGCAGGTACTTTTTCTGCCAGCTGGCTTTGCTGCAAGCCCTTCCCTTGGCTACGGTGCGTTTATTAACCCCCGCCTCAGTCCTTCCTGGCTGTGACTCCCGTCTCTCCCTGCAACTGTCCAACCAGGGCCCGTATGGGAGGGATCACACAAGAATATGCCTGCACACGCAAAACGCACACCTAGAACCAGGCAGGGGTTGCAAAAGAGAAACCTTGGCAAACAATAGTGTAGCAAAGGTCTTCGCCATGACGCGAGGAGGCAGAAGTCTCTTGGTGAGACACAGGAAAGCTAGCAGAGCTCTGCCCTGACTTGCATGGAGATAATGTTTGTTGCTGGAGGGTGGCTTTTGCAGCACGCTTCAACTGGCTCAGCTTATCACACCTCAGTCTGAATACCAAAACTTGACAAAACACTGAATGTGACTACCCTTCTCCCTCCACGACTTGCTCACCACACAGATTTTCAGGCTTTTCATAAAGCACAAGTGCAAAGCCACCTCCATGGGGAATTGCTTTTTAGTCTGAGGCTGTGTTTGTGAAACCAGCCCTTGGGCTCATAAAATACTAGGTTATTCTGATGCCGGCTCTGCTGTTAGGATCACCTGCACAGGTTCATGTGAATGACAGCTTTACTGCGAGAGCTCTCATCCAGTAATCAAAAAGCCAAGAGCGATTCTAAAACAATGCAATAGTAATGATGGTCTTCATATTTCTATTTGCAATAGAAAAATGAATCTCCTCGCATCACAGCAGTGGCATTTTATTCGGACCAAAACAAACTGCAATAATAGGAGCAGGAAGCCTAAAATACAAATATGCTGTGTTGTTTTATTTATAAAGAAGTCATGGACATACTGTCAATTCTCTTGAAAGCAGTTTTTGTTTTCACCAGGAAATTATTTGTGCAGCCAAAGAAAATCAAATCAAACATTGCATTCAAGTAATGACATCTGCCTCTGGTCGCGCCGAGGGTGACAATGGTCTATTCACCAACTTGACACAGTGTCCGAGCCTGGCAACAGCGTGGCAACAATCCAGAGGCAGGAACCCATCTGAGCTTGTTGTCATGCCGCGCTGTCTGAACTGAAGGAAACAGATTATCAGTACTGTAAGACACGGCATCGCTTCCTGAGCCTGTGGCTGCTGTTCCAGCACTCCTATTAAGTCAGTATCTGCTCAGGTTCAAGTGAGAGTGCATCCTAAAGTTAATTCAAGTCTGTTTGATTCGCGCTAAATTATTTATCACAGAAGTAGATTAGCCAACAATTAAAGAACTTCAGAGCTGAACACACGGAGCAGCTGCTGACAGCTCATCAAAGTTAAATCACCACAACGACAGTATGAAAGCATCAACAAAGCATGAGCAGTGATTCCAGGTCGGAGCCAGGATAAGAACATTACAATACAAAGTTTTAGCTGCTTATCTTTGAACATACTATTGTACAGAAAGCGATTTTTGCACTTTTTGCATTTTTCCTAGCCGTAAACGTCTGACACTTGACCATCACACGTTAATGATTGGTTTAACAAAGTCATAAGACACGTCATGCTACACAGACAGGCCCTGATGCAACAGATGAACAACCATTGTTGAACTATCAAACTCTTCCAAATAATTTTGTAGCATCTATGTTTTAAACAAATATCACGCTTTGCTAAAATACCATCCAGTGATCAGATATATTCAGGCATAATGATTTCTAGTTAGACCCAAGTAGAGGGACTAATTAGGTAGAAGCGAGTCTATTAAAGCAAGTTTTTTAAGCCAGTGATTCTTAAGCAGGACATTTTAAACATAAAGGTCTCGATGGAAAAGCCTTTCACCTCCTGTCTAACTGTCTAGACAGCCAAAACGATCTCCACCACTTCAAACTGTGTTCCAGCTAATAAGTCCTTATAGGTTATCTTTAAATCACAAAGTTAGTTCTCAAGTTCAAAGCTAGAAAGGGGATAAAATTAGACCAGTGTGCGCTCATATTTGAATTGTGGTTAAAACCCTGCTGCAAAGAAAGACAATTACAAAAGCCTTATCTAATAACGCTCAACGCTTTCCTCCAGGTTGCTGAAGAATTGGAAGCGCTGTATTGAAATGAAGTTTTAAAAGTTATGACTGACCATTAAAGCTGAAAGCGAGGTCAAAACTTATCACCGATCACAAGCTGCAGTCAGGTATGACCTTGATGAACAAGATAAACGCGATCTGTGGAGGAGCTTTCTTCAGTTAATGAGATGCCCACATATCATGAGGCCTACAGAGCACGCAGCTTCAGCCACTTGTAAGTCACAGACATCACTCACTGAACTTGACATTTACAAATACAAAGACATTTACAAATACGCCATCACAATGTGTATATGTGGAAACGTAGTGCCTGTCATGGGACAAAAAAAGACAATGAATGTTTAGTGGCGCAGGATCACGTCGCCCACAATGCAAAACGGTCGTACAATCAAGTTATATTGTTCAAGGCAAGTCTGTAATATAACAGCAGTAAGACATGCCAGTCTCAAACAGAGATGAGCAATGGGATACAGGTGTGCAACCTCGATTCTTCGTCACACTGGGTTGCTGTGATTTATCAGAATTTGCACAGATCCCAGTGGAGGCGCAAATAAAAACATGAACACGTTTCTTGTGTATAACTGGAGTTTCCCTTTAAATTCCTGGATTACTGCCACTCAGCGGGAGCAGCAGTGGATGTGTTATGTTGTTCATGTAGGCTGTCAATAAAATGGGCAGCTTTATCTTGTTTAATTAAAAATTATGCCAGCATTTACATCATCGCTCATTAAAGGGGAGCGTGGCTTGAAATCGAATAGGACCACGGGGTGTTGTTATGGATGCAGCTAGAGATGCAACACATTGAAGTAACCTTGGTGCTGCAGAGTGCTCACCTGCTGATTTTAGTGCTTTATTTAAGCCTCTAGTGCACCACTTCTCTCCATCATGCATAAATTAAGAAGCTATCCTGTTACGATGGCGTCACAAATTCACCATAAAAGATTGTGATATCTTAAGCTCCACATTATCCACATTTTCCTGTTAGCTAGCATGATATTACTGATATTATCAGAAACCTTGCGATTGCTCCTTTCATCCCAAAAGGTAGTTGCCTGTATTTGAGCACAGCCTGGGCTGACTAATCGGATTAAAAATGTAAGACCTTGTACAGGGTTTGATGGCATTTTAAGGATTAAGTACAGTGGTAGTGACTCCCTCTCGGCTTCTGAGGCGAATGGCTGGAAAACAGTGCCGACGTAATGTGTTCACCGAGGGCAACACCGTCGTGGGATCTCCGAGGATTAACACAAACAATTCTTCAACATAAACTGCTGAAACAAGGTCATATGAAACCGAGAGGGGGGAGTGCGCGCGCGCTGCAGAGCAACACAACCTCACCTGAATTTCCAGGTTTAAAAATACGCTGCATTCGCATCAGTGTTTAAGCGCACAGCGTTTTCCCGGAGCCCCCATGCGATAAGGCCAGCGAAAGGTTCCAGGTATTTTCAGCCACAAGCTCTGATTCACACCTACCCCAGAAACACTACACAATAGGTGTATTCACTGCAGGACTCATGTTCACGTGCTGCACACCAGGAAGCAACGGCCGCGAAGGTGTTTGTAGCTCTAAGCACTGATTTACGGCTGAATCACAACCTGTGCTGGGCGTACAGTCATTACGGTGAAGCAGAGAGGCTCCGAGCCGACCGGTACGCTGATTTGCCCTCGGGGTGTGGAGGACGAGGCCTGACTGGTTGCACGAACGTGCACGCACAGGAGTCCTGAAGCATGCGTAGCCTACAGGTGACAGGTCTGCGCCGCAGTCGAGCAGCGGAACGCGCAAACTAACAGCGCAATGCGCTCGAAGTGGCAACGCGTTATTATGGTTATTATTATGGTGACACTGGGAGGACCGGTGTGAACAGCCACACAGGCTAAACGTGACAAACTCCCGTCAATCACACCGACGCTGCCAGCTGGCACAGTGGCTCCCATGTGGAGCCCTGCGGGACTCCTTCGGGGGAACTCTGGGAATCCTCCGGCGGAGGAAGCGTTCGTTAAAGCTGCCTGCAACTTTACGTTGGCACAAGTCAAAAATATATGGCGTAATCGCTGAAATCTCGACTCTTCAACTATTACAAGCCGCTACAACCAAAAGTCCCAAGTATTTCTCGCTACCAACCGCATATATGGAGCCTCGGGGAGACAGCGCTTCAGAGCTACGCGCAATAAAAAGACGTTAGGACGCTCGTGGAGCCCGGCTCTGCTCGGCTCCGCTCTGCTCCGGCACCCACCGAGTCGCCGTAACTTGTGTTTCCCATTAAACTTAGTGTAGCTTAGTTCCTGGCGAGCTCTCCACTAGCACAACACGCCGAGCTGCGCTCAAGCACTTACCGACTCCATACTTCTCTTTTTTAGTGGGAATCCAGCGAGTCATGGCGGGGACATGTAAAAAAAAAAGTTGACTGAATTAATAAATAACTATATACAGTAGCGAAGCGAGGGCGGGCGGTGCACTCCTGCTCGTCCCGAACGCCTACAGTTCCGCCATCATGACTCGTAAGCGGGGGGAGAAGGGGGGAGGAGGGCGCGCGCGCGGCTGGGATACAGAGGGGGACAGAGGCGTGGACCACGCGCTGCCCCCACCGCGCAGCGCGGGGGTCCACATCACACCTTTATTAAACCACTCCAGGATTTTTTTTTTTTTTTTGCAGTTTTGCTCCAGACAGCAGCTAATCGATAACTTTTCAACAATTCCTTATGAACCCTCAAATGAACTATTGAGTTCGGGGGAAATGACTGCGGCGAGACTGAACTGCGCCTCGTTTAGCTCCGAGCGCACCGGGCGCCGCACTTCAGCTGGCATTAACAATCTACAGGAAAGTAATTAATTGAAGCCAGAGTTATAAATCACGGGTGCGTCATAAATAAATGATCACCAGGTTATTGTTGTGTGATTCGAAAAGAGATTGAATTGCAAATTCCACGCTGCTGCTGCTGCTCACACCGGCTGATATACGGGAGACAAATAAAACGAGCAGACCTATATACAGCATTTGCATACGCACGTGAGACATTAGAATTGACTAAGTCTATTAAATAAAAAAACTAGACGATGTTTGATTTATTACGTACAAAAGCATGTGGGAGTGTTGCCAAAAAACTTGCTGAACTTTTTCATCAATGGGGCTGTTGACTTTAATTTATTATTATTTAGTCATTTCAGCATAGCCACTGTGTAAACAACACTGGCCACCCTCCTCCCCCACTGCCTAGTGGAGTAATTTACAGCTGCTGACTGAGATCTGCTAGCGCACTTAGCTTTTTGTTTGCGTGTGTGTGTGTGTGTGTGTGTGTGTGTGTGTGTGTGTGTGTGTGTGCTTTCTGCTGTCACTGGTCAGCCAAATGGTGCTGTCAATAACATTCAGTGCTTTTGTTATTCTCTTTGACTGGGCGATGTGCATTTTATTTTCCATCTATTGTGATGTGGCTGCTTTAAAAACAGACAGCTTGTGCTGAATTAGTGGAACACGGCAGCACAAACAGACTGAATGCTACTACTGTTATTATTTTAATAGATATTAAACATATGGCAAATGCAAAATTGCAGCATGACTGGCCAAAATCTGTGAGCAAGAAACCAAATAAAAACATAACAAACAACAAGAAGTTACAAAGATGCATAAATACTAATTCACACATCGTACTGTTGTTTGCTTTTATAGTAGGTTTAAAATATTTCCAATCAAAGGATGTTGAAAATCAGGAACTAGAAATGTATTTTGCAGCTACATGTATTTATTTCCAAGGTTAAGACTTGAGCTTTTACACATGATTATTGTGACCTATTTCTTGTCGAGCTGAAGGCACTTTCTGAGTTTTTGAATTTGAATTTATTGTAAAGGGTTCAAATGTGCTCGTGTCGTTTTCACCTCTGAATCTCCCCACATTCCTTTGGCAAAACCTCTCCTATTTCATATCGAATGTGGGGAAATGCTTTTGGGCTACAGAAGTTAAAAAAAATATATGCTTGTCAAAAAGGAATGCAATATTGCCATCACCTGACTGCTTCGTGCTATTGCACAAAGTCATTGATTAAAAAATTCCCCATTAGGATGAATCTTCTCACGACATGTTTGAATTGTTTGCTCCTGTGTAATGAGAATTTATGAAATTCAGATATGATTGTGCGAGTGTGTTTTACATTAGTGTGTGTGACATATTGACAAGCAGCACTGAATTTTCAGAGTTTGCAGGGAGGTGAATACTCCACCGATCTGGTTGAGCTCTTGCTAATGTACGAATGTTAAAACCCTCAAGCCAGGTGCTGCATTTTAGTATTAATATTAAAAAAGGAAAGAAACATTCATCATCCAACCACGAGCAGATGTGTGGGGTAAATCTAAGCAGACAGGCTGGTTTCTGTAAAAAAAATGGGATCAGGCTACAGTTAATGTCCTAAAACAAGTGTGTAGTGTGTGTTCACTCTCAGTGTGTTACCAAAAACACAATCTGACTGAACATTTAGCCATGAACGCGTTTCTTCCACCTTCCTAGACATGTTTGCACATGCTTGAGTGCATGCGCTTCTGTTTGTGTTTTATCTGTATGGGGTGCACAAAGATGGAGCACAATGAGCATCCATATGCATGAAATGTACCATATAAATAAGGCTTGACCTGACTTCACTCCAGTTGTTCAGTGGCTGACGCTAAACTCAGTGAACTGTAATTTTTTTACATGATGCCAGAAAAGTACAATGCATCAGAGCTTTCTGAGTGGAGTCTAAACATTGGCCATAGTCCCCACTGAGATGTTCAATTCCTGGGACAAAAGCAGACAAAAGGCCTAATGGATTTATGGGTCCACTGCCAGGACCGCATGGCGCCAGAGGCAAATTGGGCCTCAGCATCTACCTGGCCATACGGCGGCTAAGTCAGGTAATAGCCGGGTCCTGGAATACAGTGCTAATAGGTCAAGCGCTATCGGAACAGCCTGGGGGCGAAGTTGATTTGCCGTTGACTTTTGCTGTAAGAAGTCATATCAGAACCTTTCTGCTTTTACAGTATGTCATATAAAATATGTGTTTATCTGGATCTGCTCTGTGTGCATGGTGTGAGAGCCTGCAAGTCTGTCATCACTGTTGTTGTGCAAGGATGTAAGCTGGTCTATATACTAAAATCGACACACAATGCACATGGATTCTTGTGTACTCGCTGTATTTTCAGTATATATAGTGTTAACATGCGTGATTATTCAATCTGTCTTCTGCAGGTAAGTTGTGTTACCACATTTATATCTAACATCTCATTTCCAGGTGGTGATGCATGAGAAAGAATGTGCCCTGAGGCTCCCCATTTGTCTCCATCTGACTCACTGAAACATCCTTTGTACCTCGGCGGTGGGTACACGAGACCATCTGAACACCAGGAGAAACAAGCATCTATTTTTAGAGCGAGAGTGCCACGTCTTTAAATGAAATATCCTTTCTGCCTCCCAATGCAAAGGTTTGCTCGACAGATGCCTTTTTTTTAATTAAGTGGTGCTCTGAGATCAGCAGAGGGAGCCACAGCTCTTTGATGAGAAGAAGTGTGGCTGCGTGACAAGCAAAAAAAAACAAAAAAGAAAACAGAGACTGCAGCGTGACCACCCTCGTTGTCTGGACCGGAGCCTGAGCAGTCTCACAGCCGTGCACCCGCCCACTTACAATTTAAAAAAGAACATAATCAGGATGACAAGTGCTTCTCTGTTTCCAAAGACGTGGAATGCATTAGTGCTCATTAGCTATTTCAAGTGGCACCTCTGGATGCGCAGTGAAACATGTCGGCGCAACATTAACTCAGAAACTGAAGCGATATCATGTGCACCCGACTACAAAACCAAATGACATGCAGTGTTGCTGGTACTCTGCTTGGAGGATTACATTTCGGACACTGAGTCCAAAACAGCGTATTACCGTATTCTACGCCGGCCCGTAATGTAATATGGATTTGTTGCAATGGAAAGCTGATAATGTTGCACTGCCTTAGACAGTCAGGCCGTTGGTGTAAACGTGAGCGCTAGATGCGTGATGGGCCTCCCTCCAGTCGCCTCAGCCTGAATGTGACAGCGACAACGGGGATCAAAGTCAATATCTGAAAGACGATGCTATAAAATAAGACAATCATACTTTGCTTTGAGATGCTACATTGATGCAGAGACCCCAGACGTGCACACGTACAGTGCAGGCGATCCCCTCGCTACAGTTTGCGTGTATATGACTCAACGGGTGCAAACAAAAGGCCTAAGTGCATGAGTCCATCCTGCGCACAGCCCCCACGGCCTCAGCACTCTCTCTGTATTCAACCGATAGCATATCATTACTATGCTCAATCAATATAGAACATTTACAGTGAAGCCAAATTCATTACAAAGTAGGACTTGTAATGATTAAACAGAGTGCTCCGCTGGACTGTGTCTAGTTTTACTGTAGCAACCGAGAGAAGGAGGAGGGTAATGTAGTCTGCAGCTCAGGGCAGGACCAGAAGGATGGAGACGGAGAGGGAGCGGCCTGCACACTGTGGAACATTACTTTAACAAATTTACTTCATGGCTTTACCTGAGATGTTTAATACCTATTACAAGATGATGCAAGATTTCAAAAATGTGCATCAAACACATCGAACTGTCTGCTCCTCTCTTAAAGTGTGTGGGGAAAGGATATGTGTGTTCAACCCTGGCCTCTCCTACCTGAGTAGAAAGCAGCCCATCCTCTGTCAAGGTTTAGTGCAGTAAAATATTTCTTTACTGTCTCTCTGTGTCCTTCTCTCTCTCTCCCTCTCTCGCCCTCCCGCTCTAATAAAATAATAAAATTGCTCTCTCCCTTCCTCTCTTTCTCGCTCTTCTGAGTGAGCTGACACTTGGCCAGATTCCTTGGTGCAGCTGAGTCATAAACGCTTCACTGTGCCCTGATTTATGGACAGTGATGGTGATGAGGGTGAGGCAGCAGGAAAAACGCCGCTGTCAGCTCACTGATCACACGGAGACAGTAGGCGCATCAGGGATAGAGACGACCTGCTGACTGGAGACGGGGGAAAAAACTGCCATTGTAATCTATATTTTACACTTTTACACACTTGTTTAGCCAAGTCAAGAAAAAATGAACGAAGCATCGCTGGCAGAGCGTGCTGACGATGTGAAGCCTGATACTGTCTAATACACTGAGAAGAAGAAGAAGCTGTTTTTTATGGACCGTTTTTGCTGAAAAAGGCCTAAAGCACCACAGACCTGCTGACTTGAAGCTTCAATCCAGCCCTTTAAGTCAGTTGTGATTCATCAATAAGGACAGAGACAAGGGCTTCTTGGCCGCCTTTTGTTCTTTATACATTAACCGCTATTAACATTCTGGTCAGAAGAGTATGTTTTAAACCCTCCATGAAAAAGGAGCCCTGGGCAAAATAAGAAAATCTCCGTCCATGCTAGTAAGAGTGAGTTAAAGAAACGTGGGAGCTGAATATCATTTCATACTAATGTCTGCTCGATGTGGTTTGATTTGACACTTTAGTTAAAAACCATTGCTGTTTATGGGTACAATGAAAAGCCTGGAGCCAGCTCTAGGTTGACAAGGCTTCAAGACTTTATTGAGGTTCACTGCAGCGCATCGTGGACTTAAAACACTCAGTGAGAACGTGATGTAAGGCATTTCAAACTGGGTACTGCACGTACAGACGTCACGAGGGCATGTCGCGGCGGAGGTAAAGCACACAGGTGTTTGCAAATAAATCCTGACAAATTCTCTTTCTATTCCCGACGCAGGCTGTCTCCCATCATTCGAATAGCTTTTAATTTCCTCGCGGGTGCGGCGCACACCCGTGCGCATGCTATGAATCGCTCGGGTTGATACAGGGGTAATGTCACCGGGACTTTTCATTTCACAGGATTCTCATTTGGTTTGAGGGAGACAAACGTCTCTGTGTATAGAGCACCGGAGAGCCTTCAGCAACAAGCTAGCAGGTATTTCTAAAGCATTTACATTTAAACTTTTTTGTCAGATGTTTTCACTTCGGCCTCCACCTCCTCTTCTTTCCCGGGTTCTTCATCCTCCCCCTTCTCACCCTCTCCATCACCTTCTTCTTTTTCCAGCTCACTGTCTCCCCCTTCTTGAGGTTGCTCATCATCTCCTCCCTCCTCTTCCTCTTCTTTTTCTCCGGCTTCTTCATCTGCTTCACCCTCTCCTTTTTCAAAACAATGTGAAAAGGAATGAATGTTAGAAAGTGAATTGCTACTAAACACATGCACATATTCATTTAAACCCACCTTCACCATCTGCTTCTTCCTCTCCCTCTTCTTGCTTTCCCTCTTCTATGTCTTCCACCGCCTCCTCATCTTCCTGACCCTCTTCTCCCTCTCCCTCCTCCTCTTCTTCCTGCTCCTGCTCCTCTTCCTCTTTCTCCTCCTCCTCCACCTGCTCTTCCTCTTCCTCCTCGGGAGGACTAGCCTCCGCTTGTTGTGCCTGGCTTGCAGAAATCGCCTCCTCTGTGGCGAGTGATGAAGTATACAAGCGAGAGCTCAGCAGAAACGGAGCTGCAGACTGCAGGGAGACATGTGTTCGTCCGTAGGATGGAGCAGCGTACATGGCCTGGGAATAAATGGAGGCAGAACCTGGGCCTGCCACACTCAAACGGCTCTCTTCGCCTTCAAGGAGCTTTCTAAGAGCAGATGAAATGCATAATAATGATCATGTTAACTGTATTAAAACAGGCAGCGCATATAAAAGATAATATCACTGACCTGTAGGCTGCAATTTCAATATCCAAGGCCATCTTGACATTCAAGAGGTCCTGATAATCTTTTAAGTAGCGAGCCATGTCACTCTTGTTGGCCCTTAGCTCTTCCTCCAGTTGACCGATTGTATCCTGAATAGAAATCATGTTAGTGCAAGGTATAGTTCAAAACATTTTTCGGCTACTTTACTGAATAACGGTCCACAGTTCCAATCAGTCTCATATTTGATTTTCTAATTATTTTTATGATAAAAGGAAAAACTCACCAGCACTGTATCTTTACTTCAGCGTCATTTCTAGTTCTTACCTGCAGCGCAGAGATCTCAGCACTTTGTTTCTCCTCCACCTCCTGGAGCTGATTCTCTAGAGCCTGGTTCACGCCCCTGCAGGCATCGATCTCCAACGTCTTGGCTTTGAGGAGCCGGCGGTATTCTCCAGCCTCGTCTTTGACATTTCTTGCACTCTCTGTGTTGAGAGCAGCCCCTACTGTCATCACGTTCATCTTGTTGCAGAACCATTCTTCCGCTGACTGAAGGTTGCGTTGCGCCAGCTTTTCATACTGTGACCGAATTTCTCGAAGAGCCACGGACAGGTCAGGTTTGGCAACCTCCATCTCTACGGACACCTCTGCGCTGTACTGGATCTGCGTCTGCAACTCTGCAATTTCACTCTCGCAGAGGCGCTTCAGGAAGGCCAGCTCTTTAAGCAGCGATTCAACCCTTTTCTCAAGTTCAGCCTGGCCCAAGGCTGCTTCATCGGCACCCTTCCTGGCATCCAACAGGCTTCCCTCTGCCTCCTCCCTGCCGAGCACTTCGTCCTCATAGCGTTTTTGCAGGTTGCTCAGCACATCATCCATTCGATCCCTGTGGTCTTGAGCGGCATCCTTCTCGTGACGGGCCTCTTCTACGGCAGCTCGAAGCTGGCGGATCTCGTTCTCATAGAGGGCATGAAGGTTGGAAGGCTCTGCCTGCCTTTGCCTGAGCAGCAACAGTTCGGTCTCCAGCAACTTGTTCTGCTGCTCCAGTTCATGGACCCGCTCGATGAAGCTTGCAAAGCGGTCGTTCAGGTCCTGCAGCTCAGCCTTCTCCTGGGTCCTTAATACTTTGAACTCGGAGCTGACCTGGGCAGCTTGGTCAAGACGTAGCTCAGCAGCAGCTGCAGACACTGGAGCAGAAAGCACGGATGAGTAGGTGGAGGTAGCTCGAGTCTGTGCAGGATAAGCCCTGCGTGAGGAGGAATAGGAAGATATCGGGGCCGAATGACTAGAATAGGCAGACCTAGATCCTATTCCGCCACCAGCTCCATATCCTGCACTGCGCACAACTACTCTCCTCTTGTAAGTAGAGGGAAAGTAGGGGTCAAAGCCAGTGGAAGCCATGATTAAAGAGATGGGCAGATTGCTCTGTATCTTGCAATGTAGCTGGGCTGACTGCACAGTGGATCTGCATTACTCTGGCTTATATAGAGCCAGTAATGACTGTGACGTACGTTTTTCTCTTTTTTTTGCTGGCGTGCTGACAGGATGAATTGATAATGGTGCCTGCCTGCTAGCCTGCTTGTCTCAGCCAACACAGAGATTGGGTGGGGTGAGGTGGGGGTGGAGGAGACAGGGATAAATGGTGTAGCAAGGAGGGACTGCAACAGACAGGGTCACTGAGGACAAAAACGGGATACTGTTACTTATAAAAACTGCAGAACCTATTACAGCTGGCTACAGTAGAACCTTGCTGAACCGGAATACATCTTTTTTGTGTAATGTACTGTAAGTGCATGACAGGATGGTGATGACAGCAGGCTGAAACAACACTGACTTCGCACAATTTATAGCATATATTTGCTGTATTAGATTCAGTATTTGTGAAGTATCACAAATAAATGATTACTTACAGGGAAAAAAACAAAACAACATTTGTTATGACAATATCGATTTTTAATCTCGAACAAAACTTTTTATATTTTGATAAAGTTTGCCATCTAGTGGTTGACTGTTTACCATACAAACAAAGGCTGACTATCAACAGAAGAGATATAAAACGTATAAGAATTAATTTACCTGTGGTTATTGTCTGAATTAACCTACAAACTGCTTATTAAATTAACCCATAGTGACATAGTGTTTAATAGTCATAATAATATAATAATAATAATAGGTCTATCTGTAAAGAAAAATGCTCATGCAGTGCTATTTAAATAATACAACATATTTATTTGGAAACACGGAATTGCTAGTTCCACATATTCGATCATTTTAAGGCAATTCTCTTTGTAGCCACTTCACAATGATTTGTATGTTGGTGAGGTGGGTTCAACCAAAATCGTAATCGTTGATTGGTTACACGAATACACCCACAGTCCGGCGACCAATGAATGATGAGTTTACTGAACGGCGGGTAGCAAATGTCGAGCGCTGACGCATACGGTCTCGGCGTTGACAATAACAAAGGGTGATGACTAAATGAAGTTTAAAACTTATTTTGTGCTTCATGTCTGCTCTCGACTGTAGCGTGTTGAGGGTTCGCTGCCTTATTATATTTACAGCAACGTCACCACAGATAGTTTAAGCGGATATGAGCGGTAAGTCGCCCTGGTTTGAAGGTGATGCTCACCGGGTGCAACACTAACGTTACGTGAGCTAGCTTAGCGTTAGCTGCAATTATTTGCTGATGCGAGCAAGCAGGGGCAAATACTGCATTGCTGCTTCGCTTCATCTGATAGTTATCCTACGGGTAGAATATATTCACCTGCCTGTCACGGATTCTGCTTGTGCTATCTACACGTGAAACATGGCTTAGGTTATTTCCATCAATGCCCCACTTCACCGCTAAACTAACCGAGCTAAGTTTTGGTTGGCATTTTGGTAAGGTTCGCTAATCGTCATTAAACACGAACACTGATTTAAGTTATACAGTTATGATAAGGTTTCCTTGCTGTTCTCTAACGTTTGGTCGAGCAGGTGTTTATTCAACCAATGAAGCAATCTGAGCGAATATGAAGGCTTTTAAAACGAGTCAGTCGGCTGACAGGCAGCACCTTCATAGGTGGATTCTGTTCCGTTTTTCATGTAACGTTACTTTTGTCTGGTATATTGTTCTGTCTCTGTCTATATAGGCAATACCTAAAGCTGCAAGCTGCACTGAAGTTGGTCTGCTTTACAGATATTACGATGGTAATGCAATTTTGCAACAGCTTTTTTTAAAATTGTGATTAAGATGTCCTTGATTTGCTTAGCAAAGAAAATGTCTGCCTTTGTCTCCACAGATCCGCATAGCAGCTCTTAATGCGGCTGTAACAGCTCCAGATGAGTCCCAGGATCCACTTAGGACTAATAAGAGTCAGACAAAAGAGGCCCAGGTACAGAAATAATAATAATAATAGAAGAACAACAATAATAATCATACCAATAATAATGCGATATGTGTCATCTTCACATTTTCCTATTAAAATTCATGTCATCACATTTTGCTTTATTAACAGGAAGCTGAGGCCTTTGCTCTATATCACAAAGCATTAGACCTTCAAAAGCATGACAAGTTTGAAGACTCTGCCAAGGCTTATCATGAGCTGCTTAAAACTCCACTGCTCAAAGAGGTAGTTATTCATACGAATTCGAAGAGAGAGTCAAGATTGTCAGAAATACTTGTTAATTTGACACATTACACATAATACCTTTGCTAATTTAGGCCATGCCCTCGGATGATCAGAGAGTGGGTCTCAAGCATCCCGGACTGATGCTGAAATATTCTACTTTTAAAAACCTGGCTACCATGGCTGCATCACGGGATGACCTGGAGACTGCTATGGAGTTTTATTTGGAGGTAAATCTGTAAATATTAATGCAGATGGTGCCATTAAATCAACCTTTTTACATAATTTGAGAGGTGACAGTGCTGTGAGTGTAGCTATATTCTATATTTTCTGTTTTTGTTGTCCTTTTATTAGGCAGTTATGCTGGATTCCACTGACGTGAACATGTGGTACAAGATTGGTCAAGTGGCTGTGCGACTGGTGCGCATACCTCTGGCTCGACATGCGTTTGAGGAGGGTTTGCACTGTAACCCTGACCACTGGCCCTGCCTGGACAATCTAATAACTATTCTCTACACTCTAAGTGACTACACCTGTATGTTATATTTTATGTCATTGATAATTTTAGAGCTCAGGGACACAATGACAAGTATAAAGTCAGCTGCAAATATTTTTCAGACTGTTTGTATTTCATCGCCAAAGCTCTGGAGAAAGACCATTGTTACACTAAAGGCTTGGTCTTAAAGGAGAAAATTTTCGAAGAGCAGCCTTGCCTTAAGAAAGACACAATGCAGATGTTTGTGAAATGGTAAAGACATTCACACTAAACCTCATGAAGTGCATAAAACGTGCTCATGCTACAGTTCCATTGTTCAACGTCACTCGTAAACCTCTATGATGTTTTGTTGTTTGCAGTCATATGTCTGTCCATTATGTGGAGGTGGAGGAAGAGGAACGCAAAAGTATTGTGCAAGAAGCACAGGAGATAAGGAAACGCAGACAGGCTCTCTCCCACTCTGAACCCAAACCTGACCTTGTCCTGATTCAGCCTATTCGCTCTCTCTCGTGAGTGCTGTGTTGACATGTTTTTGTTTTTTTTTTTTCTCGAATGTCTCGGTGGTTTATTTTAAAATAGCTTTTCCCTTGTGGATAGTCATTTAAAAATGTAACAGTTGAGATTTCATCCAGTCTAAACTGTTAAATCCTCATTTAAAATGAGCAAATGCAGAACTAGTATTTACTAGATTTTAATTCTTCACTCACACAAGACAATTTTTTGTGTATATCTTTCTTTAAGACATTGAAGAAAATGTTATTTAACTCTTGTTTTTTATTCTTTTAATCCCAGATGGAGGCATGTGGGTGAAAGCCTTGTTGCAATGTACAGACACCAGACTACATGTGAGCCTCCACGGCCGAGTCTTGGCCGCAGAATTGACTTGTCAGAGTACCGTGACCCAAACTTCCTTCAGAACCTTCCCCAACCCAGCAGCCCTGTCAGTTTAGGCCAGACCACTGTGCTGAGCAGCAGCCCCAGCTCATCTCTGCCACCAGTGACCCTGCCTGAGCCAGCAGTGCTGTCCCAGCCAAGCGCCCAGCCTCAGATTACCCCCAGCCCAACCACTGTGGAGATAACCACTTCTACCCCTCCTGTTGGTTAGTTGTTTTTGATTAATATCTATTTCATTTCTTTACATACATGAATACTACTTGGGTATACTAGTAGTGCTACCTTGTTACTCATTTGTTCATGTATAGTAAGTATTTCATAATTTGTTCACAGCTACAGCAATGGAAGTTTCTCTCTTAGATAAATCGAAGAAAGCTCCAAAAAGAAAGCGCGTGATTGAAGATAGTGGCGAGACAGCCAAGCGACGCTCAGCACGTGTTCGGAACACAAAATGCAAAAAGGAGGAGAAGATTGATTTTCAAGAACTGCTTTATAAGTACCTGCCTTCCAGACTCAAAAAGTTTGATCCCGATGATGACGAGAGTCTAAGCAACCTTGAAACACCGTGTGAAGGGAAGGAGGACTTGCAGCATCTGCATGGGAGTTGCTTGCCTGTCGACTCAGTTGAATACATGGCATCAGGTATGTAGTGTGTTGGGTATTTGTATATACAGTGACCATGAAAAGGCAGTTGTATTAACAAACTGCTGGTTCTTGTTTGTAGAACAAGAAGATGTCCACAGCTTTTTACTCAAAAGTATGACCAATGGTGGCATACTGGACCTGATGATGCGCTATCTGAAAGTAGTTGGTCAGAAATTCATGGAGGCGTGGCCTCGAGGACTCAATGCTGTGGTACTGGATGTCTATCAGATGTGGAGGAAACACAGCAGTGGTCTTCCTAACCCTTTGCTTCGGGACTGCAGCAACCAACACATCCGGGTATTTAACCAAACAACTACTGGAGTTCTTGTTTGTTTGAATTTCAATTAGATTATAGATTGTAGAATGTATAATATAATTATTTTGACAGGGAATTTTAATTAGCATGTTTCATGAAAACATTCATGATAATTGCAGTTTTCTCTAGTAATCCCTTTGGGCACTGCATCTTGGAGTTGTACATATTCTTAAATTGTAACTAGGCAATAAATGTATTTTTTTGTTTCCTGTGACCTCAAAGTTCAAACCTACTCCAATAAGTGTTTACATCTGCTTCATGTGTAGGAGATGCTAGAAATGAGCTTAGCATGCATGGAGTTGAAACTGGAGCAGTGGTTACACAAAAAAGGGAAGACTGGTAAGTACCAGTGAAACACTCACTAACTCTTGAGTATACTGTGATCCTGTTTCATAATATATAATTCAAATCCTTTTTTTTTTCTTGTGAAAAATGAAAAAACTGTAATAGAATTGTATAGTTTGGCCCAAGGGGGGCACTGCAGTTACAGTTTTGATCATGATTTGCTGTGTGTAACTACCTCAAGATGGTTATGTCAGTTTATTTGCAGAAAGCTAAACATGTTGTCATCTTTTCTGTAGCTCTTCAGCTTCCGAGCTAGCTCTTTTTTTATCTTTTTATCCTTTTTTCGTTCATTAGTTTCACCAAGAAGCAGCAGCATTGGTTCCAGCAGTGATACAACAGATTCAGAATTCCCTGGGCAGCACTTCCAGAGTGATCTGTTTCTTCTGGCCTTGGGGTCGTCCCAAAGGGATCTATTTGAGGATGACTGGCTGGATGTTATGGTGCGTGTCTACTGGCTGAAGGGTCGATTCTTGGCTCTGCAGGTATAGTGCATATCACGTTTTATTTTTGCTTATGATATTTTCACTGAACTGAACAACTTGTTAATATGTATTTCTTGCCTTTTGACAGGGAGATATGGAGGTGGCCCTGGAGAGCTATGATATCTGTATAGGCCTATTGCAGAGCAAATCAAAGACACCTGAAGGGAAACATTACACTATTAATCTGCCTAACTTACATTTAGATGCCGCAATCTCTGTGGAGGAGGTCAGTTGACTGGAATTTTGCAATAATTTAAGAAATCATACTTGCCTTGATCTTTATGTTATAAAATACCATGCCCAGATTTAAAGCTGATCAAAAAAGTATTAAGTAAAGTTAATTGGAAGGCATGATGGAAAATTGTGCTCATAAATATTCAAATCAAAATATATTAAACTGTAGCTGTTTTTGCTGTGGGGTTTACTTTGCTTTTTAGATTGACAAGAGGCTGAAATCTCTGGAGCGTTGTCAGTCTTTGGAGGAGATCCAGCGTCTCTTTGAGTCGGCAGACTACGAGTCAGTTGTGCGCCTGCTGCAGCCCACTCTTAATTATGGCAGCAGGAGTAAACCTCTGGAGTTTGTGAGCTCAGCACCAGAGCGGCCTGCTCAGTTGACGCTACTGCAGGTTAGACATGCTACAGTAATATCCGTTTTCAGAAGTGTATGGTGGTCGACATTCATACTTGAAATTACCTCCCTTGCCCAGAACTCCCTGTTGAAGCTTCAGGACTATCAGCAGTGTTTCGAGTGCAGTGAGGTGGCTCTGAATGAAGCCCTGCAGCAGCTCAGCTCTGCTTCAATCAGCTCCCCCCCAAGCAAGGAGGACTGGGTCAGCATCATTAGAAAGTTGCTGGATGGCATAGAGGTCTGCTTCAACAAACACTCTGAACTTCTAAACAGTGCCCCTCAGTTCTCCAGTATGGCTCGACTGGCTAACAACCTGATTCAGGTTAGTAATGTCCTATAATAATCCTATTTTTAAAAAAAGAAGTTGAACAGATGAGACATTTTTTGTCATTTTTGTGTGTTTTCAGCTGATTGATCTTAGCATGACAATTTCTGACGACCCCAAGGAGCCTTATTTCTTCTCTGTTCTGCCATGGATCATCCTGTATCGCATAATCAAACACGAAGAGGCAGCATTTGATTGCATGCTTAGGCAGCATATCTCTATAGGAGATGATGAAGGTTTGTTTACTTCTTGCTCGTTTGTTTACTTCTTGCTCGCTTTGGGTTTTTTAACTGTCTCAGTGCCGTGGCAGTTGCTGTGCTGTGACTGACATTATCAAGTTTCATTTTCAGATGACTCAGACACGCCAATGCTGCCCTCCTCCTTGATGCTTTTGAACACGGCTCATGAATATCTTGGCCGTCGCTCTTTGTGCTGCAGCTCAGATGGTGCACTTCTCAAGTTTTTTGTAAGTTTTCCTTTAGACCTGTGTTGGAAGATGTGTGGATATCCAGCTTGCATATATTGCTTTACTTGATTTTGTTTTTGTGTGAATATATATGTTCTTAAAACATTACAACTGTAAGGTAATGTGTTTTTTATTTACAAAGCCCATTAACATTTGTTTTTGCGGTAGGTCCTAGTTTTGCAAAAGGAATTTGCAGCTACTTCTAACAGTGATGCTCACCCCTACAAAGAAGAGCTGGAGATGGCCTTGGAACAATGCTTTTTCTGTTTGTATGCCTACCCCAGCAAGAAGAGCAAGGCTCGGTACCTTGAGGACCACTCATCTCCACAGGTAAAACGATAGGATGCATCCAGTCATGCCTTTTTGAAATATAGTTTTATTTCAGAGGCTCTGGCAATTTATTCACTTGAGTTGCTTAGCAAAAAAGTCAGTCTGAAAGTAGCAGGCATAATCTGTTTTTAACAAATGTAGCATAATTAATTGAAAATGTAAAAGCACAACTCCTATTGTAGCTTAGCTGTTAATTAGTCGATAGCCAAATGGTGGTGAAGAGGCGGTAAAAAAACTGAAGAGGTGGTGAAAATGGCTCAAAGCTTTGTCTAATTGGTATGATTTCTCACTTATATTGGCAAATCTACGTAAATGAAGCGCTTGAACAGTACCACACTGCTGATGACGCACTGACCCCCAAAACATGGAGAAATCTGCTACATCCATTAATGCTGTTTTGTTGGCTTCCATGGTGCACATTAAACATACTGGGGCTTTGAAATGGTGTTAATTTTATAATAGCATTGATTTTCTGAGTGGGAAGTGTGAACACATTTAGACAAACAACATTCCCTCAGAACTATGGTCTCCAGTACAACAGTAATTGTTTGTATTTAGTTGTTGTTTGGTGCACTTTTTGCCTCTATCCTATGGATTTTTTTTGTCTGCTACAAAACACTATTTAGTTAATCCAGCTTTGGGATAAATATCTTGACATTTTCTGAATTTTAAAGTAAAAATCTGCTTTGTCTAATGTTGTTACGCAAATTTAATCACTGGGTGACTTCAAGCCCTATGACATATGCCACTTGGTTCTTGTATTTTAGTAATTCCAGTATCCCACCACTAGGTGGGTGTCATTCTCAGTTAATTTAAAATAATGCCATTTTGATCTTATCACTAAGTTATGCTGGTGCTGTTTGTTATACTCCTAACATGTGTGCTTCTTTTGACATGAATCTGTGTTCTACAGGTTGAACTCCTTTGGAGCGATGCCCTTTTCATGTTCCAGTATTTCAAACCTAAGTCACTGCCTGAATTTGACAGTTATAAGACAAGCACAGTGTCTGCAGAGCTAGCCAATCTGCTGAGAAGATTTGTCAACATTGCACCTTCGAGTGACACTCCAGTCATCACCATGGAAGAAGTAGGAGATTACATTGAGGGCATGACAGAGAAGGTGAGTCAGTAGGTTCTCGGTAAATCCAGTGAGCAACAATAAGGTCACTATAAATAGTGTCATTTTCTCAGTGTTCTCATGCTTCACTTCAATTTGTATTTCTTCAAGGCCCCATGCCTTCCTGAGGGTAGTGCTCCTGCACCTCCAATCATTAATGAGATTTACTACCTGCTGGCTGATTACCACTTCAAGAACAAGGAGCAGTCCAAAGCCATCAAGTTCTACATGCATGACATCTGTGTGTGCCCCAAAAGGTACCTTTTTTTTTATAATTTTGTTGTCATGAAGTATTCTTGGGAAAAATTAATTTCTCAAAGCTACTTTTTAGTTTTCACAAACATTCCAGTCTTTGCGCACCATTCAGTGCTGAAATGCAAAATCAGTTGAAGCATTTTTGTTTTATTTTAACCATTGTGATTTTTTTTTAAAATTAGATTTCCCTTCATCTTTAAATTTTGGGTTCTTTTACATACGTCTTTCTCCAGGTTTGACTCCTGGGCAGGTATGGCTTTAGCCCGGGCCAGCCGTATCCAGGAAAAGCTCAACTCCAATGAACTGAAAAGTGATGTTCCTATTTGGAAACACTCCCAGGCAGTACTGAACTGCTTTAAGAGGGCCCTGGAGATCGACAGCTCCAACCTGTCTCTGTGGATCGAGTATGGCACCATGTCTTACGCACTGCATTCGTTTGCTTCGCGGCAGCTCAAGCAGTGGCACAGCGAGCTTCCCCCAGATGTAGTTAAGCAGGTGAGGCCCATGTTTAATATTACCACTTTTGTACTCTAGCTTGTTAGTTTATGTTAGATAAGTTTAACAAATGTCACTTTGGTTTATTAAACGCGCATTTTGTTACGGAGTACATTTCTCTGTTGTCTTTAGGTAAATATGCGACAGACGTTCTGCTAACTGTGAGTGCGTGTCATTTCAGATGGAAGAAAGGAGAGATTCTATGTTGGAGACGGCGCTGCAGTGTTTCCAGGGTGCTTCCCAATGTGAGGGAGACAGTGATGAAGAAGAGTGGCTCATTCACTACATGCTGGGTAAAATAGCAGAGAAGCGCAAGCAGCCTTCAGTGGAATATCTGCAGTTTTACAAAAAGGTAAATGCAACAGTAGCAACGTTCTCTAGCACAGATAAGTCTTAGGCAGCGAGATCTACAGTCAGTAATTTTGTGCAATATTCAAATTAATTCTGACCCTAAAAGTCATGATTAATCAAGGATTAAGGTGTATACTCACTGGAGTAGCTGATAAAGATTTCTCAGTACCTTTTTAGTGTAATGTTCAAACATTATTAAAAGCCTCTGTGGAAAATTATTCAGAATACAGTCATGAAAACTGAAAAAATAGAAACGTTAGTAAATTTATTGTGATAATCCTTCATTACTAAAATGATTGCAGACATTTTTCTAGCTCTCCCTGGAGGGGTTTCATAATGTGCTTACAGAAAACAAAGATCGCTGCTCCTCCACCCTCACAAGATGTTTTTTCCTAGAGAGAACAATGAGTGGAGTTAGTCATACCTCTGTTGTTCTTATTAGATCAGTGGGGGCAGATGAACCTGCAAGAAACCCAGTGTCAGAGAGGTCAGGAGAGGGTGGCATAGCATGAATGCAGTGAGCCTTGGATGTACTCAGTCATGGCTTTATTCTGCCAATTATTTTATCTTGGTAATTTAGAAGTTAGTCAAGTTAGTTCTTATAACACTCCTTGGCCTCCTTCCCACAGCTGGTGGCCAAGTATTTCTTCGGGTTGTTCTACCCCGTGGCAGATTTTGTTGCACACATCATCAACAAGTATTTGATTTGCACCCTGCAGCAACCAAAGCAAAACGTAGAGGAAAAACCACAGGAAAAAAAAATGTAAACAGAATAGACCACTTGTACTCGACATGTTCTACAGGTTAAGGAGTCCATTGGTACACAGATATGAGAACCTGTCTTAAAGCCACTGTACCACTATTGTGGCTGATATTCATATTTTTATTTATAGGCTGCAAACTATCTGCACGAAGAAGCTGCAAGGTACCCCCGGAAAATCCATTACCATAATCCTCCTGACCTGGCTATGGAGGCCCTCGAGGTAAACTACCTGTTGCTGGTTGCTCTAACAGTGTCTCGCTACAATACGTCTTGTCAAATTGAGGCTATGTGAGGCAATTGTCAGGAAGCATTCATACGTAAAGAAACAATCCTTATGCCTGTCGACTGTTAAGTTTCTTCTAACTGTGTCTTCCAGCTGCATTTCCGCTTATGTGCCACCATCCTGAAATTGCTAGAGTCAGGTGAACTTGACCTGGACCATGAGCTCCTGTTCACTTTGCTAGTTGAGGCAGCGACGGGGCCATTTGCAAGGGGGGAAGAGAAGAGTATGCCCAGCATGCCAAGGTCCCATGAGAAGTAAGCCTTCGAAAATTCACTCGAACTCAGTATTTGGTCTCATGACTAATATATTTCCCAATATTTTATGATTCATTGCAGGGAGAAACCCCCCTCTATTATGGATGAGGACTTCAACTTATCGTCAGTTTGCATAGGGAATGTCCTCAGCTCCTCCCTTCCATCAGTTGCCACCCCAGGTGTGACATCCCCTCCTTATGTGGCCACGCCGTTTGACCATGATTACGCCAAACGCAAAACACCCCGACGGCAGCAGTGGCAGCAACAGCAGCGGCATGAGGATCAGCAGGCTGATGGTACAGTCCCAGTCCTAGACACTGTCTCTGGGGTTGGGCTTTTTGCCCCTTCTGCACCGGGACAGGAAGCCCACTGGGGAGTGTTCAGATCGCTAATCACCATGCTTAATGGCTTTGGTTTCAGTTACAATGATCCCCCACGCACTGGGTGATTGGGATGTGGTGAAATGGGCAATATGGCTACTGATTATTTGACTAATTTGCTTTGCCTGACAAAACAGCAGTGTTGAAACAAATAGAATTGAAGATTGAGTTTTGTGTCTGTGTGTGTGTCTGTCTGTGTACTTGTGTGCGTATGCTCAAATAACATCCGTTTCTAGTCACTGCTTAGTTGCTGATCTTATTTCAGTCGTGTCCCTCTCCTCCATATATGTTGTTGTTTTGTAATTTTCTAAAGTTTACAACATTGTGGAACACCCTGCTATATTGTTGTCTGGAGCCATACTGGTCTTGGCCCAATGCTTCTGGACGGAGAACTGATGTCTCATTGGTCAGCAGAAGTCAACACACGTAAACCTTCAGCACAGTGGAATGTGTTGTAGACATGAGTGTTTGTAAGGAAGTCCCTGTGGGGGAAAATACTAAAGATTCTCAGCAACTCTGTTTGTTGCTCCGTTTAGTTTGGGTTTAACAGAGTAGCTTACATGGTGTTAGTTACAAGAGTCAGAGGCACATTTCGTATTGTAACTTTATTTGGTTCATTTATGTTCTTCGCTAAAGACTGCTGGGTACAGGAAACCTATAAGAAGCAACAAAAGGTACATATACAAATGGCATTAATTTCATTAGTTATGCCTGCAGGTTTTTGTGAAGCCAGAACAGAATGTTGTGTTGAGAGCACACTCCTGGCCCCTGCTCACACATCAGAAATACCCAAACATCTGTTCACCCCCACCCCATGTGCCATGTTTATCTTGATTGTGCAAATAATGCAGCCATATTGCCCATGTTGCCAGTTTTGTCACCCTTTCCAGATTCCTTCCTACCTACCTACCTGCCTGCTACCTCTTTGCCTGCTTGCTTTTACCACCTGCTTTGCCATTTATATGCATGTAGTTCTAATGGGGTGAATGTCTTAATGACTGCGCAAATCAGTCCTTTATCACAGTCCACTAAATTGTCTGGTGTACCATGTGGTGTCATTTTGTTTGAGTTTGGTATGGGGCTCAAATTAACCAAATGCCAGTTTTTTTTGTGGGGTTTTTTGTTTTTGTTTTTTTGGGAGGTATTTAAAAGTTTTGCCTGGGTCACATGTTTTGTCCTTTTCCACTAATTTTATATGATGTCCAATTATGGCCAATTACAGTGAAAATGCCAAGTCATGAACACTGTGGTTGGCCTGTAGGGAAGCCCACAACTGTGTCCAGTCTCTTTGGCTTGAGTCCGGCTTACAGCGCATTAAGGTGTTACAACTATAAGACCTAATTCAGACATGCGGTCCTTGTCATAATTATGCGTCATCGATTGCAAATTAGTCTCTTTCTCCACTATGGAGCTTCTTTTTTGCTGCTAAAGTAGCTCCGTGTCTAACTGTGTCTGAATCAGGTTCAAGGAGAGTGGTAATTAACTTATAATCACGTCAACAAAGGTAAACGACTTACCGTATTTGTGAGGCGATTGCAGATTGTTTCAAAGGTGCTGTTTTGCTTGTTTATATTTTAAAACCAGCTCCCCATATCTTCAACAGCCTCACCAGAGTTTGACCATGATTACTGCCTGCCCAGGTCTCCAATTTGGCTGGCGTCCCTGAATGGTACTGCTCTTCAAACCCACCAAACTCTTTAATCCAGTGCCTTCTTTCAGAAAGCACTGAATATGCTTTTGTCAGTTTACGTAATAAATAATACAGTACCATAGTTTTGCTCTTACCCAATGACTGAATCATAGTCCGTCATGTGCCCCCACGTAGCAAAAGCATAATTTTGTTACTTACAGTTCCCAACCAAGAACTGTTTATGTTTGCTGAGGCTGCACAACATGGCAATTAAGAGGAATGCTGGTATTTTGGATCTGGACCACTTACAAAAACAAACCATCTCTCCTTTTTATTACAGTGTGTCATTAGCAATGTACTGAATAGGATTTGTAGCTCGTGACCTATTTTTGTTTCATAATAATATTTTATTACACCCCCGTTACTCTACATTACAATAGGGAATGTTTGGCATTAAAAACAAGTCACCAACCAATAGCTTGAAATACTCACAGCATGCTGTTAAAGCATGCAATTACCCATCTTGGATAATTGGTTGCAATTCACACAATGTCACATATCTGAATGTACTGAACGTTGAATACTGTCCCACCTGAATAATGAAGGTATAGCAGTTTTTAAAAGACAAAGGTGTATTTATCCACGCCATTAAAAAGGTTAGTTGTCTATCACTATCTGCAGTCATGCAACTGGCAGCATGACTGTGTTCTTTTTCTTTCTTTTTTTTTTTTTTCTTCCTTTGCTGGTTGTTTTGGCAGAACGCAGTCAGGACAGTGAGGTGGTGATGCTATCTGATTCCAACTCGACTCAGGATGCCTTTACAGACCCCGCCAGCTCTCAAGACAGCAGCCATAAACCGGTCTCGGGAAAAACCAGCTCATCCTCGTCGCAAAGTACGACCCCTGTGAAAGATGGACAACCTGCACCCGAGGACCCAGGTAGAACAATACTAATGAGAACTTAGTCTACTTGTGTTCTCATTACTTTTTCCTCATCACAAATGTGATCATTTGTGTCCTGTTTACAATTATTTTATTTGAATCCTACTCCAGAGTCACGTGGAGACCATGCTGTCATCCAGACGGAAGAGAAAATCATCCAAGAAATAGTAGAATCTGTGGTGGTAACAATCCCTTTCGCTCCTACCTGTAAAGGTTCAGCAGAACCTTGTCCTAATCCTGTCCCAGCTACCCCTCCAAAACCACCCCCCTCTCAACTGGCCGCTCCTCAAACACCCGTCCACGAGGGAAAACGCAAGCCAGAGCCCCCTGCGGAGGTGATTGAGGTGCCCAAGGCCTTGCCTTCAGAACGCTCGGATCAGAGGCGACTGCTGGTGGAAATGTGCGTCCGTGCGCTCTTTCTCTGCCTCGGCCGATTTCCTCAACACTACAAGAGCCTCTATCGCTTGGCCTTTTTCTACACCAACAGCAAGACGCATCAGGTCAGATCACCGATGTTAACTGAGGACACTAATCCATTCTCATTTCATTTTAAAGGCCATGTCATCCATTAAACCCAAACCATATACCTATAATCAGTGTCTGCTGCCATGTGAGGTGACATTTACAGAAGATGAGTCTTGCTGAGAATTCCTGCAGGTTCCTCAAAGCCACATGGACTGTTCACATAGATTATTTCCTTTACAACAACACAAGCGTGTTAGTGATGTCCGTGAGCTCTGCAGTGATACGGAAGTTGCTGAAACAGCCTGCGATGGCAACAAGGCCCTGTGGGCAGAGGTGTGCGTGGGCGGTAGCACTGTGCTCTCGGCCAGTTTGGCACGCGGACGTTACATTGAGCATTACTGTGGTGGCATCCTTCTGTCAGCACTTTGCTTGTTGAACCTTCATAATGCACCCTTTGTTACTGGTTAGTTTTGAAAAGCTTCTATTTCTGGGATCTGATATGTTCATTTGAACTTACAGTATTGTTTTGTGGTACTTGTGTTTTAATTGAATATCTGATACTTTCATTATATGTTTTATTAGGTGAAATAAAAAATCACTCAAGGCTTAAATGTATTTGGTTAAGGCTTAGGGCTTCTTTTTTATTCTTTTTATCATGTCGCAAATACATGTCGGCAGTGATGGCAAACTTACTTACAACTCATGTGACGTTGTTGATGCAGGTCATTTAGCTGCCCTCACAGCATATGTGAAAAGGCATCTGTGCCACTTTTTGTTCTCATGAAATATGCCACATGACTGGCCATCTTGATCCTAACTCTAACAGTGGAAGGAGAAGAAGCCTTAAATGTTATGCTGTATGCAAGTAGGATTGGCGAAGGTTCCATAAATTGGCATTAACTTTCTTTCCTTCCACACTGAGTGGTGGTACAAGACATTGATTCATGAGTCACCAGTGTGTGTGTGTGGTGTGCGCGTATGAAAATGTACATAGAAACGTATGTGGGATTTTCTCATTTATATATTTATTTCCCCAAACAGAACCTACAGTGGGCTCGAGATGTGTTGCTAGGAAGCAGTGTCCCATGGCAACAGCTGAAGCACATGCCAGCACAAGGGCTGTTCTATGAAAGAAACAAGACAAACCTGTTCAATGTAAGTCAGAGTTCACAATGCCCGTGTTTTTTTTTTTTCAGCTTGTATGTCATTTTGTCTCTGCATTTCTCTTAATGCATTCATCTGATTACTGGATTATAAGCACGTAACTATAGTAACACCTAAACTGATTCACATCTCACTTGACTGTATTAACACTTAAGTGTGGAACAAACTAACAGGAACCACCTTACTTTACTGTGTGGTGACAAGAACTGTTTAGTTGCTGCTGTTTCTAAAGCTAGGTCCAGTATTTTGGTAAAGAATTGCCATGTTGATACTTGAACTAATTGTAGTTCCATTTATAGTACTCTCACACTGGAAGGTCCATGCCTTGACCTGTGGTCAGGAATATAGAAAGCATTGCTTTGCTATAGTAACTCCTGTGTGGGTTTAAACTGGGATTTGTTGTTTCACAAAAAATATTAAGCTTAAAAGTCTGAGTGATAAAAGATCATATAAGTTGCATGGACTATAAAGTAGGCAAAACAGGTTAGTTATTTGATGTCTGACACTAAGGTGTTTTATTTAATAGATAAAAAACCTATTAAAAAATCACTTTCATAGTTTCTAATTGCACATACATAAAATTTACTGTGTTTACTCTTTAATCTGCACACTATAACCAAGCTGCCTGTGTGGAGATGTACAAAGTAAATGTGTGATTTGTGGATTTTATGGAGATTCAGCACTATCAAACCTGCTGAAGTCATAGTGTGACTTTATCATTATAAGTTTAGCTTTATATTATCTTCATGGTAGCACCTAATGTAGAACCTCCAGATCTGTGTGTGTTCACTGGGGAAAAATGTTCCTAAATATTTGTGGATTTCAGATATTCTGTGATGACTTCTGCTGGGCTCACAAAAGTCCTTTTTAATATGGATATCTGGAGACAAACACTGCTCATAAATGAAATCCTAAAGTGAAAAATTGCTGCATTATCTGCCTCTACTGGGTCCCAGTGGACTAGTCTCTTTTACATGTCTGCATGTTTGCCTCTTTCTAATTTAAGTTGACATGTCACTTCTGTGGGTGCAGAACTTTGTGAACCATGTGCGATTCATCTGTAGCATAAATGAGAGCCTTTACACTCCTCATCACCAGAGCAAAATACCACGTCGACTAGCATCTCAAATCAGTCAGTGATTTGGAGCATATTGTTTTGTAGTTAACATTATTTTGGAGTCGAATCCGTGCTCCAGAAAGCGTCTGGTATCTGTAGGAGCAGTTCTGAGCTGGAGGAAAGCTCCGTGCTCTGGCTCCCACTGGGCTCTCACAGAGCCCCTTCTGGAGGCAAACCTGCCACCCTGCCATGCCAACTGTCAGAGCTTCACTGTTCTCTACAAACCAAGTGCCTTCGCTCCACCACGATAGGACAATGCAAACCTTTCTGAAAGTATTTGGTCTCATTTAAAGCAAAGGTTCATTGTATTATGCCAGTAAACAACAATAAACAAAGTTGCATCCAACATATGGCCCGTTCATGTCAAGGAGTCAGTCAGCTGACTTGGCACCTATTTAAGACTGCTGTGAATACTGATTTCTCTAATGTAGGTCATGTTGCCCCACTTTTCCTTTTTTGCTTTAGCTGGCTTGCATGAACTGGGGCCTAAACTAACCTATATACTGCCGTTAGGGCGTGATCAAGAGGCAGCGTGGTGTCATTCACTGGTGTGGTTGTCAGCACGTTACTTTCCAGGAGCTCACTTTTCATCAATATAATATCATGGTCACAATTATGTAATTTGGGTCTGTTTGAGTCACAGCTGTGGCAAAAAATTAATATTTTATAATTTCATGGTACAGTCTGTGGTAATACATTATTCATAGACTGACATCTGTATTGGGATCCTAAAGTTTTCTTTGTGTGTGGCAGACATTTGGACTCTGACCTAATGTGTTTTGCCATCCCATGTACTGTATGTGTTTATGATTCACTGTTCCTTTTAATGATACTCTCGCCATCCTTAGTGTTGCTCTGCTATGTTCTGTGTTTGTTTTAAAATGATTCCAAGAGCATTCCGTTTTGGGTTCTGTTGTGGATAAATGATTGTCATTAAGCAGCACAGTTACGTCCGCCTGTTGTTATAGGATATCAAGGCTGAATCAAATGCTACTGGGCATAATCGTAATGCCAGGCTTTCAAGCTGCTCAGGCCCACTGTTGAGTGATCACGAGCAGTCCCCGTGTGTTCACTCAGGCACGGTGTTGCCTCCTCTCTCCACCCAACGCGCGCACGCGCGCGCACACACACACACACACACACACACACACACACACACACACACACACACACACACACACACACACGCTCTTCATAAAGCTCTGGAGAAATGGATGTCATTGTGGCTACATGTCAGAGAAACGTAAACCCATCTTGGTTTTTGGAACTTTGTTTTGAATGGATACTGTCTATTCAAAAGGAGCTTTTACTGTGTGATTCGACTGCCGGGATGTCACTTTGCTCATAGGTAGGCTGTAGTGTCTTGTTGTATTAGGTTGGGATAGTCTTCTGGCTAAGCGTTACACTTGCATTACTTGCCTCAGTTTGATGTATGACTCAAATGTTTGTGTGTTCAGCTGTGCAATGTGCTGTAGGTGGAGCTATACTCAGGGAAAGCGTGTGTTTTTTTTCTTAGGGGAGGAGTGTTGATCCAATGAATACATTGTGTAGAAGTCTATATTTTGATTTGCATGTCGGAGGGTTCAAATCTGGTTGTTGCCAGTGTGTTTTCCATAGCTTCCTTCTGCTCTGTGTTTGGGCTGAACTTGGAATTTTTCAGCAGGTTTTTTCCCCCCCTTACTCACAACAGGAAGCAGGAAAAACGAGGTGTGTTTGCTTAGCGTGTTTACGGTGGGCAACTTGAAAAGACACAAGTTAAGAGAGGAAAAAAAGGTGAGGGCCGCGTCAGTATACGATGTGCGACGCCGAACTTATCTGTCACATCAGCACTGCTCTGCAGCGTGTTTTCAGTGAGCCTTTATTAATGCAGACAGGTCTTCCTTTCCTTTAATGTGAGTGATTTTCGCGTGTAGACCGGGTTCAGTTTTTAGGGTTTTACTTCATGTCCTCTGTTTCTTTTCCTGTTGCTGTCTTCAGGGTGATCGTGCTCAACCCCTCCCCCGGCTCTTATTCGCTCCACTCATCTCCTCTCGGCGTTGCACTCATTCTGTTTCCTCATTACTCTATTTCTCTCGCTCCTCTGTTTGTGTGTGTATCGTGTGGGTGTGTTCTAATAGGCGGGAGTTTCTCCTCCCGCCCGCGATTGGCTGCCGGAGAGTTACGAGGATTGGCTGCGCGCTGTGTAGTGCGAGAAAAAAAAACGAGGAAGGCGGAGGAGGAGGAGGAGGGAGGGGGGAGAACTCCAGCAGGCTGGGGTCAGAAGAGAGCGAAGCTAAAGTGCGTGGGTGTTTTTGTTTTGAGATGGCAGGGTTTGAAAGCAGGAGAGGAACGAGTCGGCTCCTCTGTCAGTGGCACACGGCGCTCACGGGCCCTCGCTCCAGCGTTGCTCCTCGTCTCGCCAAGGCAGCTGCCGTTCTGTGCTCCTTCTCCTCGTCTCGGTTCGTGCGGAGCCGCGATTCCCTCTCGTCTCTGCGGCTCCCGCTGCCCTAGCGCCCAAATGCAGCCCACCCTTTGCTCTCTGAGCACGAGCCTCTGTCAGGGTGGAGGTGCTGCCGGGCGGCTGATGCTGATGCTGCTGCTGCTGCCGCTGCCAGCAGGAAACTCTCCAAAAGAATATTAACACAGACGCCTTGGAGTAGCTTTGTTTGGTGATGGTGAGTCGTTCTCTCTCTCTCTCTCTCTCTCATTTTGACTTTGGAGTAAGAGATGGTGGTAATTCTTGAGTCAGCAGAGACGAGTTAAGTCTATTTGATCACTGATATTAGAGAACAACTGATTAAAGAAAATGCATCTAATTACTCATCCGGGTCTTTGTTCTGCTTTTTATTTTTGTTTGTTGGGTACAATGTAGAAAGAGAGAAAATTACACCACCTTCCTGCCAAATGTAGGCAGCATGCTGTCTTGGAGTATTTTGTTAGCTCTTGAAGTAGTAGTGAGAAGTACTTGCTGGTTGCTTCAAAGAAACCTTCACTTTTCTGCAGCTAAAGTTTTAGCTCTGGTGTTTTTCCCTGAAGGCTTTAGTAGACAGGCTAAATGAGGCAACTGTCCAAAGGCCTTTACTCCAAAGTGCAAATCAGCTGATATTTAGTTTGTATTATTGCTCATACATCATAGATGATATGTGGATCACAATCACTGTGTACTCCCTGCTCCTCATTGTTTCTCTTTAGCTGTGTTTTTAAAGTTTTTTTTTTTTTTCTTATGCCCAATCCACTGCCCCCCCCTAGTTTTTATCTCTAAACCAAACGTATTCCTTGGTCATGTATTTATCTTGATCCTTATTTGCTGTGCATTTTAATCTCTGTCTGACTCCTGTTTGTTGTATTGGCCACGTCTGCGCCAAAGCTGTCACTCCAGATATTAAGCAGTGTCTGACATTTTCTCACATTAAAACGAGGGCGGAAACGCTTAAAATCATTGCAGTTAAAGTCTTACAAATCTGCTTTAGCTGTTGTGCTACAGCATAATCTGTGTAAAGCCATGGCTCTGCCTTTGCTAAACAGATTTTCTGTGGTGGCCTGTTCTCAGATGAAAACCAACTGTCCTCCATTAGAAATGTTTTTCAGCGTGAGTGTAGCCACCGCCTCATCGTACTTTTCCCACCCATGTTGGAGCTTCTGGTAATCTGTACATTAAAAGGTCAACTCCATTCCCAGGCTGGTCCGGTTGCGTCATATTTTAATAAATCTTCTCGTGTTTACATATTACACTAGTTCTTCAGCAACTAGCTTATATTTATTATTGTGTCACCATTCCTGTAACATCATGGTCACATTTTTCTAATCAGAACATTTATCTTGTGAAATGTCTAAACGTATTTCTAACACACATAATTCCCATATTACATTACATGAAGCAGGCATTTTATAACACTAGCTCATTGTCAGGAATGTGTTCTCTTTCAGCCTTTCTTCCATTGTTCTTTTCTCTTTGGGAGATTTGAAAATGTCACTTGACAACTGGGGGATGCCTGTGAGGAGCATCAGTTCCTGCTGGCGCCTTTAGTGGCTAATAGAGCCATCGGATTGTTCTTGTTTTGTCTTAAGCCATGGCTGTACTTTTGTGCCATGTGCTGTATGACCATGCACCGCCTCGGCCACCATCTGCACGCTCACAATCAGCAGCTCTCGGAGCACGGAACTTTCCTTCGCCTCACCTGCTGAGAGGACATGTGCTCGCTGTAAAAGGAGGGTTTGTCCATCAAAAAGCACCTCATCTCGATTTCTGCAAAGGAGGACTGTGTTTGTTGGCAGCCAGTGTGCTGCTCTGTAGCATTGCTTGGACCGAGCTGAACACTAATGAGGCTGCCTATCGTGTGCCCAGAGAGAAAACCCACCCACCCCTTTCTCCCCACTTCCTACATGGGCAGCCTGTCCATAAGATTTCTCCTGCAGCCTTTCCATTCTCTCATTAGAGTTTCCTCTTGGAATGCTATGTTTTTAATTCTCATTAATTCCTCTCTCTCTCTCTCTCTCTCTCTCTCTCTCTCTCTCTCTCTCTCTCTCTCTCTCTCTCTCTCTCTCTCTCTCTCTCTCTCTCTCTCTCTCTCTCTCTCTCTCTCTCTCTCTCTCTCTCTCTCTCTCTCTCTCTCTCTCTCTCTCTCTCATTTCAATCAGTTTTTCAATTTCTCTGCATTAAATTGCTTCCATGTGTCATTCGTTTTATTCAGACCTTAACTGCTTATTTTTATTACATAAAAATATGTTTTACAAATTAACCTGTTGGCTTCTTGTCAAGTGTGAAACCAGTCACGTATAGGCAGCTCCTCCTTAAAACCTGTCTGTTTTTAAAGATCATTTTGAACTTTAATGTTTTTTTTTTGTTTACACTTCTCTCTATTCTCTTGTTGTCCTTCCCTACAGGGCATCTGGCGAATTCCAGTAGATGAGATTGACCGTCCAGGAAGTTTTGCATCTCATATGAACCGATCCATTGTACTTTTGCTAGAGGTGCTGTCTCAGCTTAAGGATCACGATACACTGCTGAAAGTCTCATTCATGCTGCAGAGAACCCCTGACCAGGGAAAGTAAGGACCAGCTTCGTTTGTGATCTTTCTCTGTGTTACGTATAAGTAACTGCTCTAAGAAATGTGTGCTCCTTCTTCTTCTTTGATGAAGGAAGTATTTGCGGGATGTTGATCGCCAGGTTTTGGCCAAGAGAGCATTTTTCCTAACTGTAAAAGTCCTGGAGGACAATCTGAACAGTCTCACCGGGGTAAGGAAGCACAACTCACTTCACTTTATACACACTAAGAAGGTGCGAGCCTCTCAGTGTTTTCGACATCTGGCATGCACCCACTTCATGTTTTGACAGGTTCTGTTTCCTTTCAGGTGTCTGAGCAGTTTCCAAAAGTCCCTGCACCCTCCATGGGGGAGATGACTACAACAGACGCGTCCAACAGGCCCAGTTCAGAGGACAGCAAACATGTGCTGCCGAAGAAGCCTGGACTCACAGAGGGCGGCTGTGCTACTGACACTGAGCCCAGAGAAGCCTCCCAAGTTCAACTTTCCTCTACAGATAAAGGGATTAAGGTTCAAGAGAGGTACCCTGGGAAAGCTGAGACTGCTGGGAGCGAGGGCCACAAAGTAGTAGGGTTAGATGAACCCATGGAGCTGGACACTGGCCACTGGAGGAAGCCCTGTACCGCCACCGATTCTCAGGGCAATCAAACTGAGACTGAGACCTCTGTGAGTGCAGTGGAGCTCCAGCAAAAAGTGACTGACAGCATTCGGGCCCCAGAGCTTTCTCTAGAGGAGCTGAGTATCAGTTCAAGGCAGCAACAGCTCCAAGCCTCAGCTCCAAAGGTAACCGTGGCAGCAGGTGGGACTGATCAGGGTTTACTACGAAGGCCAAACAGGAAAAGGAAGCTTCTGGAGGATGTGGAGTCTGGGAAAACCCTACTACTGGATGCCTACAGAGTGTGGCAACAGGGGCAGAAAGTCATGACCTATGACCTGGCACGCATTGAGAAGATCATGTCAGAGACTTATATGCTCATAAAACAGGTAGACCTACTCAAAATACCCCACCTCTTTTTTTCTACATACACAAATAACACGTTGCATATTCTATGCTACAATTAGATTCTTTTTGCAAAGTCATATATTCTTAATATAAACCTTCTTAAAATAAACTGGGCTTGGGAAATCCCTCCTAACTGAAATAGTAACGCAACACTCACTGCAGACTAGGGACTTTCCCACTTTCAGTTTTAAACACTGCAGCATCCAGCTCATAGTGTGGTTTGTCTGTACTCTCGGTAACCTAAATACAGCATCTGCTACTTTAATCTTTTTGCCGTTACTCCTACAACAGGTCTCTGCTTCTAAGTGTAGTCCTGCTCGGTCATTTTTAGACGGATGTGCTTTTTGATCATGCAGAAAAGGAGCTACAGTGGATATTTTTTCAGCAGTTTTAGCAATTCAGTTGTTCATTCCTGCGAATTGGAAAAAATATATACAACATGAGTGCAGTATAAATTCCTACAGATTTGCCTAGTGCTTGAACCAAATCAACTGTAGTTCGGTCTTTTGTTTAGCAATATTTATGTCACAAATACCAAATCAGGTTAGTTTCTGTTGTTCAGTGTCACATGAGTATCTTTCTGAAAAGAATTATCTTTATTTGTTTAAAGTAGTCTCACTTCAGTGCTTTCAGTGGCATAAATGGTGTAGCTGGGGAGCAGCCCACATCAGCTTATATAGCTATATTGAGCTGTAGATCAATGTTGGCACTACTGAAAGTGCCATGTCATTGGCCAGAAATCTTTAGTTGGAGTGGGAGGGCAGTGGGGACAGTGGAGCCCATAGAGGTGCAGAAAGAAGGAATCGGAGGAGGCTGACTAGCTTTAGATATGTTTTTGCAGCAATGCTTTACTTTCCTGTGCTGACTGAGAGGCAGCAAACAGTTATCTTGGACACACCCTCTCATAGACACTTAAGTAGCCAGGAAACCACGTTTCCTGTCACCAAATGAGTTATGCATGCATTAATATGCCTGGACATTTTCCAGAAGCATATTCAGATGGTACACCTACAAACTGCAGATGCTTTGTGGTTATATGGTTTGCTGCATTGCAAGCATGCACGCGGCCTGTTCAGATCTCCACCTGTTTCCTTTTTTGTTAGAACAAAATGTTTACTGGCAGTAGTGAACAAATCTTCCAACACAGGTTTTGCATTTTAGAAATGCCCATCATTCACACTTGTAAAGCACAAAAGCTACTCAGTCTGCTCATACAGAGGCCTGTGCTTCATCATGCCAGCAGATCCTCCACATTTTGCAGCCCAGATCATTGCTTCATAGGACAGCTCCGTTATCCGACACTGTTTAATGGCTGTGTAGCAATGTCTGAAAAGCCACGTGGGCCCTCCAAACCCCCCCTAAGGCTTTTTCATACAGTCAGTCAGGGCCATTTATGGAATACCAGGGAAAATCGAACACTGTTAAAAGAGGCTGAATAAGTCCTAAGTATTTTTTTTTTAATTAAAATATGCCCTGTTAAGTATATGGATTTTATTTTAGAGAAATGTTAACAGATTGTATTACTTAATCCTTAATCTTGCAGTCGCAATCAAGCAACACGGACAAACTGGGGAACTCTATGGAGTGACTGGGGTTAGTTGCAAGCTAGACATGAATGGGGAATTTCTGTACACTAAAGCTTGACTTGGTCTATTTAACAACCGGGATCATTTGAATAAAGCTGCCATATAATCTTTTCTCTTTGGGGCCTCTGAAGTCTTGTGGCTGTGCAAACATGATTAATGCTTAGTGCAGCTCAGCTCACCAACTCCCACAAACCTGGCAGCCAAACTAGCCCTTAACATGAGCTGATGCTGTGATGAGGGGAAGAAAGTGCAGAAGAAATCCTGTCAACTGTGATACAAATTCAGCTTATTTGGTTGGTTTGGAATAATATGTAGAAGACCCTCACTGCGAAAGAAAGATGTATAGTGAAAGGATTTGACACAGTGTGCTAATGCCCTTGTTCTGCCTGTTCTCCTGTCAGGTTGATGAGGATGTAGCTCTGGACCAAGCCCTGAAGTTCTGCCAGATACACTTACAAAGACAGGTACATTGTAACTTGAAACATGATTATCTACCAGCTTTCTGCTACTTCTTTCTGTTTACTTCATTTTGTTTGTCCATATTTTTCTAAGATGATGCCAAATAATAATAATATTGTCTAAAAGGAATATTTTAGTCCCTTTTTACAATTACAAATAAAATGGTACCTTTTTACTGGACAAAGGTTTAATTTGGCAGGTAATTACCTGCCACACTAACATGATTGGCATTTTACTGTGTTATACGTGCAGAAGTAAAAGACAGCATCTCTAGTAAAATGTGCCAAAGTGATGAGTAATTGGGTAATTCCCAGACGTCAAGTCCACCCTACTCCAGCCTGCAAGTCCTAAATATAGACTAGGTTTTGCTGTTTTTCCTCAATCGCCACTCCATGATTGCTAAAATTGTCATGGGGTATTTTTCTAGTGATTGTTATTTAGTATTTTGCTTATTTGCACAAACTGTAGTGCACTTAAAGATGAGATGATAAAATCTTTTTTAATTCTCTAATTAAAATGAATCTAATGAGGTCAGCTTTGACTTTAGGTCTCATATACCTCATCAGATCGATAGTTGCTCTTCCTCATCCTGTGTGGGTGTCTCTCCCTTCATCAAATTCCTCCTCCTTCCCACACAGTCATCAAGGGTCTCTCTACACACATCCTGTTGTCACGGTGATGTTCCCCCGAACCTCAGGCTCACGAGAAGCAGCTGTGGGCAAAACAAATCTGTTTTTTTTTCTTTTGGTTCATCTCATTTTCTGCATGAGCCTTCTTTTTGTTTGTTCTTTTCACTCGATTGTGTAATTTTCTCATAAATGATGACATGGAAATAATGGCGCAGATGAGGCACAGAGCTACATGCTGCATTTTTCAAATGTGTAAAACCTGGTTATACTTGCTTATTTTACTGAGCCAGCTGTATGAGCTCTTTGAAATCGCTTGTGTTCTGTTTTCTATATTCATATTGCATATGAATATTAGTTTGATTTCACTAGATGTGTACAGTTGCAAATAATTTGATTTTAAAATTTTATGCTTCACCGTAAACTGAAATATAGTGAAGAGAAAACTGTTTACTTTTTTGTAATTTTTATTAGATCCCCATATTATTTAATTTAATTTGTTTTTGCAACTATTACAATATCTTATCCAGGATGAGGTTTGGATTTGGACCGGTCCATTGTAAAATATATATTGCAAGGTTTTACACGCTCAGTGAGGTCTGCAAGCTCTTTTGTATCTTTCTGAGTAGTGCCAGTTGATGTTCGGGTTAATTTATGTTCACTCCTGGGAGGATAGTGTTGATTCTGTGCTAATCAAAATGACTTAACCCACCCTTGAATTTTGAATTCTCCAAATTTACAAATCACCAAAACATCTTCTATAGAGCTCTGCGTGCCTCCTCATGATCAGTTAATCAACAGTACAGTTGCTACAGCTTACCCCTGTAAATCCCATGGAAGTATTGGGTACTAGTGGGAAGAGGGTAATATTTTTTCTGATTTCACTGTCAGAGGTTGTATTCGCCTAATTCTAGCTCTTATTATGGCTTTACACAACAGCATAGGATTAAAAGGAGGGGACTAGCTGTATCATGATGAATAAACCGCGTGTGGTGGTGTTTGTTCTGAAGACGGGCTGCGTCTGCATACAAGCTTGCTTTGCTGTCAGATCTAACTGCTCTTTATGTGTAATTATTGTGCCACTGGCTCATGTCATGGTTTGTATTTGGATGCATTTGTTTGTAGTGGTGAAATGTGAGTAGGCACTGTGCAGCTCACGCACACGAGGGAAAAAAAAAAACCTGACTCCTTCCTACAGTTTCATGCTTTTCTTCAAGCCCCCACAAGCAGAGAGTGAGATGTGCCTGTTCAGTGCTGAGGAGGATAATCAGTGTTGTTTGCTCCCTCCATTTGACACCTGTCAGGAGGAGAGCATGACTAGGCTAAATAACTGCTATCGTTTGTTAGCAACACGTAGTGAATGTTTGCTGTATTGTAATATTTATCCTCTGTACTTGAGTCGATTGTTTGCTTTTGGAGAGACTTTATGGAGGCATTTGTGTAAAACATTCCCCTTCTCTGTCTCAGTAGCCGCAGACTTGGATACTATGGTTTTACTTATGTAAGAAAGAGGGCTAGTGTCAGCAATTTAATTAAAACTGACGTGGCCTTTCATTGTGTTGGAAAGATGACCAAACCCGTGCCTGACCTCAGCTGCTCTAATCTGTTTTAAAGCCCAATCCCCATGATTGCAAAGAGCCGTTCAGCCGTTCAGTTCACATTGTTGGGGCGGAAGCAGCCCACTCATGCCACACACGGCTTGGAGGAACCTGGCCGCATGCAATGTGCTACAATTTTCTCAGGTACAGGGCTTTTCTGATGCACACGGTCCTGCTGACTTGTTGGTGTCTTTGTTGGGGATGTTTAATTCATGAGCTGTGAATCATCAAAGCCGGCGCCGGAGCCCAGCGCTCGCTCGAAGGCGGCTGTGTGCTGGGCTGAAGGGTCTGTCGCTCGGGTTGAGGTTTGGACGCTTTCTCGCTACGTTTGATTTTTGCCCGTGCTCCGCCGTGTGAATCCCACGGGGAGCTTCACCATAAACAGCTCTGATTCGAGGCAAGATTTGACATCGCCTTACAGCAGAGACCGTGAGAAAAACGGTACGAGAGCTCTGTTATTGCCAAATTGTCTTGCACTAACGTACGGCATAGTTCAGATTTACTACTGACATAAAAGCACACTCTGGCAAATGAGACCTAATATTTCATAATGTGCTGTATTTCACTGGAGATTTATTAGTTCTATATAGTACTTATTATCTTTTTATCGTATGCAACAGGAAGTAAGGCTGTATTGAAAGACTTACACAGGCTTTTTCGTTCATTTTTGGGAGACGGGTAGAGAAGGTGTATACTTCTCTAACTGTTCTGTGTTGCCATGACAGTGGCCGTGGGAGCAGGCCGGCTGTTGTCACAGGTTGTTTGTGCAGCCCTTGTGTTTATAAGTGGTCCTCCAAAGGACACCCATGAAAGTGGCTCAGAGGGATGTAGTGCAGCGTAGAGCCCTGCTCCTCTCACACACCCGCTCTGTATTGTCTAATATACTGTCGCTGATGTCTGTTGTTTGGAAAAGTTCAGTGGTTTCGACAGAGGCTGGCTGCATTTTTCTGTTGTTTTGGGGTTTTTGCCTTAAGAGAAGAGGATCTGCAGATTTCAGAGAGATGGATCCCCGCGGTCAGCCGCGTCTCCTGACTACAAATGTTGTTCTTCTGTCTCACGCAGCCTGCAGGCGATACCCCGACCACACCTAAGTACACCAAGGAGCACCGAGACCTCTTCTTCCCCGCATCCCTGCCGACGCCGGTCCTGGTCAGCCACCCCGCCTGTCACCCGCTTTCCACCGCGGACAGCCAAGCCAAAGCGGCGTACGAGCCCCTGAGCAAGCTGCCGAGACCTCAGACCTCGAGCTTCCACGAGCAGCCACAGCACAGGAGAGCAGCTAGCCACCCCACTGCAGCCATGGCCTTCCTACCACACACAGGTACAGTGCTGTCCACCTGTCCACTATAAATGTTTTATCACTCACTGATTTGTAGTTGTTATTAAAAAAAACTATTAAAAAAAATAATTGCAGTTATCTCCAGTCTGAGATTATGAAGTGATGGATGACGAGTAGTGGACAGTGTGTTAAATAACAGCAGCCTATCAAGTTTAAGTTTTAAAAATCAGTTAGCTCCATATTGTTTTTCTGCTCGCATGGGTTTCCGTGGCAGTAGCGTCCCTGATTTTTCCCAGTGAACAGGCTTTATAATAGAATAATAGAAGTTGATAAATGCAGTTTCTCGTGACTATTGTCTAAACGGGCTAAATCCTACACCCAGCATCTTCAATCCCAATATTCTTGGTGACCTAAGTGAAAATAGTGTGGTGCCTTTTTGTATTTCATCTGTAAATGTGTCAATGAGGCCAGTGGAGCCTTTAGAGGCCAGTAGGCAGCATTTAGCATCTCTCCTCCTTTTTGTTGAGGCAGCATCTGTTTATTATTAGCTAGCAATGGGCTCTTTCATGAGGTTTCTAAAGGCTTAGATTTACTTCACGTAAAAATATCCTAACAGTTGATGCTTTTGAGATCTGCAGTTCAAGACGATGTTATGCTATGTTGCAATACAATGTATTCAAGGAACAGAACCTTACCAAAGCAAAATATGTAACCTACATAATATATTCTGAACATAGGAGGCATGCCTGTGTCAAAACGTAATAAGTAACATAGTAACATAGGGTGTTAGTGGCTTCACGCTTGGCTGCACAGGCTGCTGTAAAACAAAACTCAAAATACCAAAAAAGTCAAGACAATCATGAATTCTTGGTTTCGTTCTGCTCTTCCATAGATGTTTGGAGCAAAAGCTATACTATATGAAGTGAGTGGAAAGTGCAAAACCTATAATTTATTAATGAGCTGCCAGGCAGGGATCTCAAAACATTCAATGCAGTTTCAAAGACAATCTGGCACCGCTAAAATGAATTGTATCGGTCATAAACCCGTTGTCCACAGGCCGGCTGGCACCTCTCTGTCACCAGAAAGAGAAACCACCACCACCTTTTCACGTGGGGACATTGGTTCCATCCATAATTTGCGCTTCTCAGAAATATCAGATTCCACCGCCTGTACATCATCGGCTCCTGTGGATGCGTTTTCAGATTTTCTTGATTCATAGACATTTGATGACCTTTTGAAGTCGGTGCATACAAACATGCAAAATGAAGTTTGCGTACATATATTGGTATTCATGCACGCACTCACACTGGTTAGTGTGAAGCAACACTGCTGCAGTGTGTTATGCAACGGTTACCTAGGCGACATGAGTGGGGAAGCCTGACGGGGTATTGGATCATTTTTGTCTTAATTTGTGTTTGAGCTTCAGGGAGGACTTTTTGTAGTCAGTCCGCACACAGTGGTTAATATTTGTGAAACGAAATCAACTGTACATTACGTGCGTGCTATTATATGTCTTGTTTTAAAATGTTTTCACTCTGTGGCAATTTGTCTGACTTTATGGAATTTGGGTGTAATGGGCCAACATTACCAGGAATCTGAGCTTGTGTTGTGATTTAATGTAGGACTTCTGTTAGTTGGGGCTAAAATCAGAAGACTATCTCTATCTATCTACCTTGGTGTGTTGTTGCGTCTTCAGAGGAGCGAGAGGAGCCCTCAGAGGGACTTTCATATCGACAGCAGGAGTCACACCTTTGTCAGCAGATGAAACTTGCCACTGTATCCCATGGCCAGGAATCAACAGTCAGCTGGCTTCAGGAGGAGACTGCCACATGTAGCACAGCACAACCCTGCCCAGGTCAGAATCTTTACTAATACGGCAAAAACTAGCAGCAGCAAATAGCTGACGTTATACTTGGGATGTTTAGAAACTGTTGAGCAATTGAAGAGTGTGCCCTTGTTTTTCCTCTTCTAGACCAGCAGCAGTATGCCAGCAATGAGCAGTCGAAACTTCCAGACCCCAGCCGAATCCGCTCCCGCGTCCCACCCAACATGCCAAAGCTTTTCATTCCATCCACAGTCACCAAGTTCCCGCCAGAAATCACAGTAACACCTCCAACACCCACGCTTCTTTCCCCAAAAGGCAGCATCTCAGAGGAAACCAAACAAAGACTTAAGGTATGCAGTCTGCCACGCGAATATGCATGCTTGTGACAGAATACAGTCCAGGACTCGACAGTGACCCCTGCTGTCTACTCTACAGAACGTCATCCTGTCTTCTCAGTCTGCAGCGACGGTCAAAAAGGACACCCTGACCCAGCCGGCGCTGGAGGTGCAGGAGACGTCCAGCCAGGAGTCCTCTCTGGAGAGCGAGTCGGACGAGGAGGATGATTACATGGACATCTGAGCCTCTGGAATCTTTGTGTGCGTGCTGACACTGAACTCTCACCACAGCAAGCGCCGGATCCCTGTTTTGGTCCATGTTGCAGCATCTGTCTTCGGTGATGCCTTTGTTCTCTCGCACACGCTGCAAAAAGCAGCCCTCCCGAGATGAAAGGATGCAGTAGTGCCATCGCCTGTCGTGTGCAGAGCAGATGATGACGGGTTCAAGTGTCACAGCATGTCTGTAATGTGCCATTCATGCATATCACACATCAGCTTATTAAAGGCTCCTGCATCCGACTGTAAAACTGGTTCTGGCTCGAGTGACTTTCAACCTTTTAAAGCCGACCAGTCACACATTTATGCATAGTTTGCTTTAAATATTTTGTGCTAATTGTCTCCAAGCTGCGAAACTACACATTCTTCAAACTCACCGATCTGTTGTGCCTCAGTCTGGACTGATACTCGGCAACACTTACCTGCTGTCCTTCCTTTTGCATGAACCCTCCATCTGCCAAATACGCTGAAACAGGAGTTATTTCAGTGGACGCAAAGGTGAAATGAGGACAATCTGCTGCATTTGAGGGTCTTCTGTGGCCTCACAACCTGTAGCAGATTGGAAATGTTTACATTTGGGATGTTTTACAGACTGCACCTACCTTTGTGCTATTTTTGTATTTACTGTACTTCTTGTAAGATTTTGTGCTTTACACACACACACACACACACACATACACACACAATTTTTATTTTTTCTGTTGTGTGAATCCGTAGCGAAGAGGAACCGTTCTTACCAGGAAGATGTCCTGGCACCAGCACTGACCTGAACGATGCAGAGTGGGCTTTACAGACATGGGGAAATTAGCTTTTGTACATATCACAATCCAAATATCTTTCCAGTGTGTTTGGCTTTAAGGGGTCAAGTATAGAGCTGGAGTAGCGTGAGTATGTGTGAAAGTGTAAACATTAAGGTGAGGGTTGTTTCAATTCACATGCGTTCAGGAAACGACTCGCCGTCAGCCGCCGCTTGATGTGGTCTTTCCTGGTGGAGTGGGATTGAAATGCGCACAGACGGCGACTTTCTAATTCAGATGCCTTTCCATGGAAATCATTTTGGTAAATTTGTCACAGTCCTAGCTCAACTCAGAGGAAGACACCAGAATGTTTTTTACAGATTGTTTTCTATAAAAGAAAGATATTTACTGATGTTTATTGAAAGCTGTGTTAAAGTAATTTTAAAAAAAAACGCGAATACATAAAGGCTTTGAGGCATTCACAGGCGGGTATTGTTATCAGACTCTTTATAGTAATGTATTAGTTCTTCCGTACATTTCTTTGGCACTTAAAAACTTATACTTTAAGCTACAGGAACCATTTATAGTTTCCTGCCATTAGCCAACGGTTTCTATGACAACAGTGCAGCTCTCAGTAACCAAGGCCCGATTCTGTTTATAAACAGTTTGACAGGTCATATTCCTGATTTTGCTGATCAGTGCTTGAATGTTTAGTAATTAATTAATTTCCTCTGGATACTTTCAAAATAAAAGAACCAATCCAATTTGTAATGATATAGATGGTTACATAGCAAAATGTATTTATGTTATAAACCCATTTATATTAATATGGACTCGCATTTTTGACCTAGTACCTTTCAAAATAAGTCTTTAATGCAAACTTTAAAACTAAAACAATTAAATAACAAATTCTTTGCTAAAAACACTCTTCTGTCTGTTCCATAAATTCTTTTTTAGTTTCAGAAATATTAGGGAGCTCGTGAAAACCTCAGCATATCTTGAGGGTCATTCACCTGAACATTCAACTTTTTAAAGTACAACAGCTTAACTGGGTTCAGATTCAAATATGTTTTATTAGAATTTCTTACTTAATTTATTTTTTCAGCAGTTGTTGATAAAGCTTCTTCTGCAAAAATTCAACTCCATAGACACAACTATTTCTCTTCTGATACTTTCAGCTATGCTTTAAATGTTTCAGATGTGTTAACATTTCAGTATCTTTCAGCAGTTCTTCAGGAATACATTCAGCATCACAGCATTATTCACAGTGCATTTTCTTCAGGAAATGCTTCACAACTTTTTGCAACTTTCGCCCTTCATAAAATGGTTTGTATTTTATTTTATTTTATTTTTTGTAAGATATTTTTTTGTTGTTCTGCTGAGCTTCTGGGATTTCGCCACAGCTAAAGAGGAGACCAGGGGAAAGGCCCTGCCCTGATCTGCACAACTGTTTTCAATGACTGGATGAATTATAGATGTCAAACCAAAAATATATTTGTGAGACACATTTGTTCTGTGTGCTACTTAGAAATAATCAAAATGTGCATAAAACATTCTTTGCATCACTTCATTTGGTGCTTTTGTTTTCAGAGTGCTTAAAGAGACCTTGGTGGATCATATCAATGTCACTGGTTGCAAACAAGCATTTGTAGCTCAATACCACAGGCAACAGTTACCTCTATTCAAGAGAGTAAATGCAAGTAATGCACAGAAACTGCATATTGTTATATGAAATATTTATGTATTAAAGACTGCATGACTACTCATGAGTCAGAGTCCAGTGTTAAACCAGAAAATGGAGAACAAAAGGTTTCTTTTCTAGGATTTTCATTTGAATTTTTCAGAATTTGTCACTTCCCAGTGCACCGTCATTATATGTCACTACACATTCACTGGTCTCATATGGACACACTTGAGGTTATATTGAATCCAATAAACTGCATCAATATTAGAGGACAAATTTAAAGTATTTTTAAAAAGAGGAGGCCAAAACATCAGACCCTTAATAAAATGTACTTCAGTCCAACTCCCAAACCCTCCCGACCCCAGTATTGGACATGTAGTTCAATTCAATAGTCTTCAACTTCTTTAACCTCAACTTCATTTACCTTGTGAAAGTAGAATTAATCTCAGTTGTTTTACTGGGTGGAATTTGTCTAGGTACCTAATGGGCAGTGTGTGTGTGTACTGAAGTACTATGTACAAATATGAGGGACTTGTACAGTACTTGCAGCTTTACAGATTAACTCCACTGCATTTCAGGAGAACATTTTTGCTGCTTTTACCTCATGTATCTAGTTACAGTTACTAATTTACAAATGTTTTTACTACTTTGAAAAATGCATTCCAGGATCTGGAAACTATAGTGTCTAAACTAAAAAAACTTAAAATGCAGTAAAATGCATATTAGTTAATAAAAAAAACATATGAAAGCAGCAAGAGTAGATTTTAGAGGAAGAAGAAATAAATCTTCTGTCTAATATTGAATCCTTTCACTGCACAACTTTTTTTTTTCAGAATTTTTCAAGAATGTCTTAATAAATCAGATCATCCAGGTCATGATTATATGAATGAAAACATTTCATTTCTGCGTGATTATTTGTGTCAGGCATCTTTGTTTGACATTGTTTTCCAATGTAAAAGCTATAATCTCCTGCAGTGGCGATGTGGACTCAGACCACCCAGCTGTCCACATTGACTTTGTGGTGCACGCTGGCGTGAAGTCTCCGACACGAGGGAAGTCATTAGTCTTCATTAGCAACTTCCAGGAGTTTCTTATGAAGTGCTGTGAAGTTGTCATTTGCCCCCTTTGCCAGGCAAGCTCGATGTGAGGTTTGTTTTCTTACGCGTGTGACCAAATGTGAGCTCAGCCGGCCCCTGCTCCGTGCACGTGAGACCGGGCCCACTCTGAAGACCGGGTCAGGGGACATATGAGAGAGCACCGCCCCGGCCCCTATCTATTAAACTCACGTATAGTAAATGCTTTGGCGCCTACAACAACAACAGCCGGTACGAATCCTCGTTAGCAGGCCAGGCCATTTCTCCTGCCACGCGAGATTGTTCCGTCGGCAGTGGCATCGCGTTGCATCCCTGCAAACCCCTCAAAGTGGCCAATTAAGCATCAAAAGGGCATGCTGCATGGCTAATGTGAGCGAAAGGTGTGAGATTTCTCGTCAGTCCACTCCAGGGGCTCTTTATTGGGCTGCTGGAGAGCCGTCTGATCCCCGGGCCCTGGCTGTATATTGGCAGCTGTTAAGTGATGAGCACGAGGGGGATCGGCGCAAATGGCCGGAGCGAGCGACACCTGGGAGGTGGAGCGTCGCTGCCGCTGGTGATCTGGGAGTAGATGCGTGGAGGAGGGCCACACTCATATAAGGCTGAGATACGGGGACGGCGGCACGTGAAACGCTTCAGACTCAGCAAGGATTTATTAAACGAATGACTTTCTCCTGCCTCTACTTGAAATGCTAAATTGCTACCTTTAATTTGCCTTCTTCCTGTGAAAGCGATCATAAGTGGACAAAGCAACTTCCCTCCGGGATTAATAAAGCTTTTTGAATCTTGAAAACCCTGAGGTGCCCCCGACTCGCTCCCCGTGTCATCCTTCTCCCCAGGCCGCGCACCGGGGCCTCACCGGTCACACGTTACCTCTAGATGCGCCGCGTAATGGGATCGACGCCGCCCCTGCTGAAATGTACACCTCGGCCCTGACAGTGACACGCTCGGCGCCGCTGCAGCTGAGGTGACCCGCCGAGAGCGTGGCATCGGATCTCTCCAACGCCCAAAAGCGCCCCCGTGAACCCTTGGAGTGGGAGAGGGAGGCTCCTGCAGGGGAAGCATCGCACTGAATTCATAATTCAAGCAAGCGGCTGCACGCCGCGCTTCCTCAAGGCCAATGTTGGGCCAACAGGTTCCACACAGGCCGCGGGGGTGGATCACTGCACTTAACAAGCTCGAGTAATAGCACAGGGCTCTTTGCGTCTTTAAGTGCATCCTTAGAGCGGCCAGGTGTTGTTATCCTCTTTATTCTGCATCGACCCAGAACAGAAGCTCAAAGAGGCCAGTCAATATTTTCACACGTAGGCACTTTCTAGTGCTAAACGTCTCTTACTGCTCACTTAACTCACTGATCCTAGAGTTCTGCTACCGTAAAAAAAAAAAAAAAAACACCTTCCGATTGATTGGCGGTTTGAGGTGCAGATCTATTATCCATACAGTTACACAAAAGCACAAAAGCATAGAGCTTCCTTTGTGGAAGGGCGTTAACAGAAGGGGATTGTATGCAGCACGCAGACATGGGCACACAATGAGAAATGCGAGCGGAGTGGAAGTGGTGTGTTTATGCTAAGAAAGCGCTGGAGCGACACGAGAGAAGTCGCCTCAATTCAAATGTTGAAGCGTGCGGAAGCGAGGAGGGCGCTCTGCTGAGCCCCGCGCTGACGCCTTGGTCTCGTGGCTGCAGCGCGATGCAGGCGAGGACGGGCCCGGCCCATGAAGAGTGACACCCGTGGATTTGGCCCTAATGTGGACGGCGGCAGGATGGCCGGCTGGCTGCGGCGGGTCTTTATTCTCCCGCCCCCCCGTCCCCCATTCAAGGCCGACTTGGGCCCGTGGTGCTAACTGGCTGTTAATTGCCGGCCTACACACGGGGCTTTATCCGCATGCAGAAACCAGCTCCTTCAAGGGAAACTAGCCTAATGAGATTATCTATCAGAGCATGGGGCTGTCTAGACACCCCCAATACACAACCCCCTCCCTCCTCCTCCTCAGTTTAGACCCCAGCCCTGCATGCGTCACAGGATGCCCCCGGGTGAAAGTTACCTGCAGAAATCGCTCATATTATCATCACTTCATTATGGGTTTACACACATCCCCACCTACTTTGTAACTCCTCTGTGTGGCACGAGTGAAGGATAAAGTAACGTCATTGATCTCTGAGCTGACTCGTTTAAATGTAGAGGCGACCTTTTGATATTTCTATCCACTTTCAGGTGCAGATGAGAACACACACACACACACACACACACACACACACACACACACACACACACACACACACACACACACACACACACACACACACACACACACACACACACACACACACACACACACACACACAGATTCTTCCATTCAAACATTCCTGTTGCTGCATTTCCCTCGTTTGCACCAAATTACAGCATATATACTGTTTACGGCATTGCATGAATGCACTAAAGGACATTTTAGTATATGAGCATCTCTGTGTGAATGATATTTACGTAGATCCTGGTGCCGCTGTGAGGCGTATTTGTTTTAAAGTCTCTTAGCAGTTAATAAAGATGCATTTCCTCAGTCCCCCTTCCTGTGGGGACGGTATCAAGACTCTGTTAAGTCTCTTTGATTTCCAGCGCCCTCCAATCACAGCAGGACACTGACTCATCATTGTGCCACATCAAAGCCTGGGAATGGGACTCCTGACCCCACCCACTGCAGGGCTCCCCTTAAAAGTCATGGTCACAACCCGTGATCTCAGATTCATCTGCCGAGTCCGGACTGACCAACCTTCTGACTTCCTGAGCTGTGGATTTCTGCAGATCTTGGTTTTTACACATAAGGCGCGGGACAAAAGAAGGAGACTGAAACTGAAGGAACCCCTTGGATATCACTGAACCCCGGATTTGCTTATTGCCGCGTGAACATTTTGGAGCTTTCTGCCAGTGAATCCGAGCGATGCAGTCCATCAGGGGTAAGAGCTGACTGGCACCGTTCACAATTACACAGTAAATATATTCTCATGCTTCCTCCAACATCCTGCCTGTAACTTTTGCTCACCGTGAATCATTTCTGAAACGAATAACTCAGAATTAAAGCCCAACTTCGGTGGCCCTCCTGCGTCCTCCATGGCTGCTGGACCAGACGCGTATCTCCAAGGCAGCATCAGGATGACCCTGGAGGATCCCGAACTCTGGAAGACCTTCCATGAAATAGGAACAGAGATGATCATCACTAAACCAGGACGGTAAGACGACATGAGAAATGCCCCCCTCCCCAATAAAATAGCTGCGTTTACATGGCGGTAAAGCTCATTTGCTCCATCCTGTGTTCCCAGGAGGATGTTTCCACACTGTAAAGTTAATCTCTCCGGCCTGATTCCATGCGCAAAGTACATCTTACTGGTTGACATGGTCCCTGAGGACGGTTTCAGGTATAAGGTAAGACAGAGGGGGTTTTTTTAGGTTGATGTGAGCCAATTACAGCTGCTAAACTTGACTCGCAGCCTGTAGACCTACAGTGGCCACCACATGTCTCCAGACAGGACGCCCCCCTGTTTATCACCCACCCTCTGCTGACATTGTACATCAAAGGACGCTATCTCTTCCTGTTTTTCTATCCCCTGCTGGGAGTCTACTGTACTTACCCCCTATCTCTGTGGGTGGTACCAGCCAGCCGTCATCCCTCACTCACACTGTGGGAAAGGAAGGATCAGTAAATCGCCCGACAGACTCACCTACTATCACTCTCCTTGCAGTGGAATAAAGACAAATGGGAGGTGGCAGGAAAAGCGGAGCCTCAGCCTCCCTGCAGGACCTACCTCCACCCGGACTCTCCGGCCCCAGGGAGCCACTGGATGAAGCAGTCCATCTCCTTCCTCAAGCTCAAGCTTACTAATAATACGCTGGACCAGCATGGCCATGTGAGTAGCACCTTTTGAATGTTTCAATGAGGCGCTGAAGCCCTTCGCCGGCTCCCTGAACGCAGCTGCTCACCGCTCTGTCCGCGCTCCCACACCTGTAGATCATTCTGCACTCGATGCATCGCTACCACCCGCGCTTCCACGTCATCCAGGCAGACGACTTGTACAGTGTCCGCTGGAGCGTTTTCCAGACCTTCACCTTCCCTGAGACCTCCTTCACAGCGGTGACCGCCTACCAGAACACCAAGGTGCGTGTCTGTCGCACACAAAGGTCTGCAGGCCGAAACCCACGGTGCACGGCTACTGACTGGATTGCTGCTTTCTCTTTTTACAGATAACAAAACTCAAGATCAACCACAACCCGTTTGCGAAAGGTTTCCGGGATGAAGGCACCAATAAAAAAAGGTAGGTGTCACACATTTATCAGCCGTAGTTTGGTTCAGTGACAGAAGTACTGAACCCAATGTTCCCCCATAGACGTGCAACCAAGGCCCCAGCCGGTGGAGAGAAGAGGTCAAAGGCATCCGCGGTTTTGAACAGGGACTCAGTGGAGGAAAGTCCAGCAGGTACATCCTCAAAACCCTTCTCTTCAATAACAAATTGTCCTCTTTGCATCCAGTGATCTGATGATTCGTGCATTTCCCAGATTTCTGCCAGTCATCTTACGAGGGTTATGATGGAGATGAAGGCGACCTGCCCAAGAGCAAAGAGGCCGATGCCATCAAAGCTGAACGTTACTCCCCCTGGGCTGCGGAGCGGGAGCACGCAGCGAGGACCGACTCCCCCCCAGGCCCGGAAACCAGAGACGTGTACAACGCAGAGCAGCTGGTCCCTGCTTCCGCTTCCTACCAACGCTACAGGTCAGTCCGCATCAAGTCCTGTAACATAGAACAGCTTCACGCTGCGATACAGCGCTGACCACCTCCTTTTACCCAACAGGTTCCATGAGTACGGGAAGTCTCCCTCGCCGTCCTCCAGCATCGGCAGCAGCAACAGCGGGTCGGGACGCAGCAGCTTTGAGCCCAGAGTCCCTGATGTTGCCACCGTTCCGGATCACGAGTGTTCTAAAGCTCGCACCCATGACATCGGCCCTCCCTCTTGCGGCCCCCAGCAACTCCCCGGGCCCCAGGACTACACTGGGGTCCTCAACATGTCCATGGCCCAGACCAGCAAGCCAGGGGTCATAGGTCACCACCTCTACGCCCCGTACAGCGCCGAGCAACCTCTGGGCCAGTGGAGCGGCCCGGGTCCTGCTCAGTACCCCCCCCCTCACCACCTGGCCGCTGACTACACCACGCAAGCTGTGCACCACGGCTATCACCATGGCAACATGGCCGAGTGGAGCCAGTACTCTCTGTTCCCTTACTCCTGCTGGTGAGGAGGATCGTCGGCGTCAGAATGGCCGAGAATGACTTTTACTCATGCTGCCGCGCCACCTTGCCGGAACGGGGCTCCCGCGCCCGCAGCTATGATGATGCATGTCCAGAGGAGGCCCAGCGACAAGAGAAGAAAAAAACAAACCAGGATGAGAAGCGAGGAGCCACCTGTCGAGGCCGGAAGGATTCCGATTCCCGAGAGGAAGCCTTGATATTACGTGTGCTATGCCGTGCCGGCTGGTTGTTTAATTAATTGCCTATTTATTTTGTAATTCAACTCATCTTCAATTGTAAATATTATTTTTGTAAAAAAAAAGAGAGAAACAAAGAAAGAATAAAACCCAAGTGTGCAATTTATGTGTATCTTTGAATTGTGGTGTGATCTAAAAATAAAAGCCCAGATTGTGAAAGTAACAGGTTTTGATATCGTGTGTGTATAAATCATTAATCAGACTCACTGACAGATAAAAAAAAGAGTAATGACGCACAGCATGTGGAAAACTACACAAATAATAATTCACTATCAACAAACCCAAACAAGTTAAAAGACAAACCTACACGTGATAGATGAGGTCAACAGCCTGTTGGACTGTGTTGACTCAGCTTATTGTGGATGTGTCTTTGTCTGCCCGGCCACATCTGCATGCTTAGTATCAGGCCACCTTGGATAAGCAGCGCATCCTCTGGTGCCGTTTGTTTGGATTTCCTCTTTGTCGACGTAACGACGACCACTCTGTAGTTTCGACGGGCCCAGCATGCATGAAAGACATTGTATTAGTGTGACTGCAGCTCGCCTGCTGGGGTTTACCCACCAGCATCATAAAGCACTGCACGACTCCCGTTCTCCATCTCAATGAGCCTCAAAGAAGCACGAAAACGGGGGCTGTTGGTTTCTTTTCACCGCTGGAAAACACAGGCCGGGCCCAATCACCTCTGCCCCGGTTGGAAGTGATTCGTCGTCGTAAAGACTTCGTGAGTGCCCAACATCAAACTCGTCCTGTTGTCAGATGCACACAGCTCCTTTACCTATTTTACAGAAATGAAAAAACAAAGACACGACTTAATGCAGGATATTGTTAACACACATCTATTGTGTTTACAGAAGAGAAGCACCAGTGTTAAAATGGTTTGGTGAAAGTTTTTAAAAAGGTATTGTGAGAGGTCCTTTTTTAGAGATTGTTGTGATTGTGTTGTTAAAATGTAGATTCAAATGGTCGTTCTGTGTAATCTGGTCTGTCCCACGGTGAAATAGAGTGTTTTTAAGGACTGCATGTGTTCTGTATTGACGTATTCCCGACTCTGGACGTCCTCCTCTGTTACACAGCAGGACAAACCAGAAAGTGGCCACTTAAGCACAGTAAAATTCATCCATCCACAACTCCGCTGGGTTCAATCTGCATAGCTCCACATCAATGGGTAATTCGGGCCTTTTAAACGCTCTGATAATGATCCAGCAAAGAGCTGCAGATCGACCGAGCTCGGTGTCTGTAAATGGTTAAGTGCATGACACATGTCTTAAATATCCCCCAGGTGGTCGTGAGGCTTTAAAAATAAAGAGACTGACATATAAATGCGGCAGATTGTTGGTCTTGGATGTCCAGTGCTGGTGTCAGCGGATCCCAGCAGACAACTTGGTAGAGTTTGGCACAATAGTGTGAAAGAGAGAAGTGGGGGAGACGATCACTTAGAGCTGGTGGGGGGTAACAGATGCAGATGAAACGGCCTCAGAGGGGAAAGCAGCAGTCAGCCTTCATAAAGCTGATGGAGTGGAGGGACAAATGGAGAGGAACTAGTAGAGACTGGTGGAATAAAAGTCAGGAGGCAGCAACCAGAAGAATCACCTGTAAAACATTAGGACCCCAACAAAAGGTCAAATCCTTTATTTGAGGAACAAGTCAAAGCTCCCAAAAAGTTATGCATGTAGAAAATCCTTAGCTTGTCATGATCATCACAGAAGTGTCAGTGCTACAACGCTGATGCAGAAACACCAAGACCCTCGTTTTATTGGATTCATGAAGCCAACAGTACCTTAAAGCAAACTCTTCTTAAGACCAACAGTTAATCATGATAAGGATAAAATTAATCTTTTTTAAGTTATGATTATATTTATTCTTCAAGCTTTGTATGACATGAAGGTTGCATAGTAGTGCAGACAACAGTCAGGTAGCATATCGTCTGCCTATTTCAACAGTCAGGCAACGAGCAGCAGCGTGGAGCAAAGCTCGACGTGGACCCAAAAGTAAAACTAGTCTTCATCAGACTCTTGAATTTCCTTAAAGAACCTTAATACCTTATGCATGTTTGATAAAATGATACAAAAGCTGCTTTTGATCAGTCATATACTGTACATACCTGACACCCAAAATACATTTACAAACATGGCAACTTATCATACAACTCTGACAGAGGAAACAGGCCTCGCGTCCATCTGAGCATCTGCTGATTAATACACAGGCTCCAGGTGTAACCAAGTCACAGCGATAGCTTGTGCTTTGGAAGCAATGAGAACTCCTCTCTGATATGACCTGTAACTGCTTAAGCATGCAACTAAATGCTAAAGATAAGTTCATAGTGGTCTGTGGAAACTGTAGCCTACTGAGCAAATAACAACAGAACAAGGGGAATCAACCATTTGTACTGCCTCTACCAGTTGAAGACGTCCAGACAACAGCACTAGTGCAGAGTTTGAGAGTATGATGAAGTAGGTGCTTGGGTCCTAAATGACGTTTAGTTTCAGAGGCACTCGAAGTGGTCACCAGGCAGATGGAAAAATAGGCTGCTGTCATCACAAGTGTCAACATGCTGGATACATGGTTTCAATCCTCACTAGAATCCTCTGTGTTCACCATGTCCATGTCTTCCCACAGATACTTTGTGCACTGCTCCCAGCTTCTGGCCTGAGCGATCACAGCGGGGGGCACCAGCGCCACGCAGGCTGCCAGGCCCGAGACGCACTCCTTAAACTCGGCAGCGTTCTCCCACTCGTCTGTTTCGGTGTTGTACGCGTGAACGTATTTCATTCTGCGGCCCTTGTCGTGAGAACGGCCGCCCAGGATGTAAATGCGAGCGTTCAGCACCGCTATGCCGGGTTCTCCGTGCCCAGCCGGGAGAGGGGACAATAGAGACCAGGAGTTGACTGCAGGGTCGAAGCAGGCCACCTTGTAGAAAAAAACCATATGGACGACAGAAATGAGAACAGAAACATGTCAGATCAACCCCACAGTGTAAACAAAGCCTGTAGTCTGGGCGGCAGAAACACCAGCTGAGGAGTTGTGAGATTATACCTTCAGGACATCGCGCCGATATCCGCGCTCGTCATTGCTTCCTCCAAAAACATATACACGCCCGTTAACGGCGGCCGTGCCGTGCCAGGCCCGCTCCGTGGGGCCCTCTGCGCACGGTGTCCAGTGATTGGCTGCGGGGTCGAAGCAGTACGTCTCCCTGAGGTACGCCATTCCACGGCGCCCACATGTTATGTACATTTTCCCATCAACCGCTGCTCCAGCGTGGGCGTAAACCTGGAGGCGAAACGCGTGTTGTGTTATACAAACATAATGAGAAGGAGAATACCTGGCGTGCAGCTGGAGAAGCCCAATCAGACTGCTGCTACCACTGAGGATGCAGCACCACCATGTGTACGGCAGCGGTATTACATGCATTTAAAAACGTCTATTCTCCTGCCTCTCGCTTCAGGGGCGATACAAATTCCCACTTGTTGGTGTGTGGGGTGTAGCGCTCCACGGTGTCCAGCTCACTGCTGTAGTCCCGCCCTCCGATGGCATAAATGTATCCGCCCAACACACACACACAGTGGTCGGCATGCTGCTGCTGCAGAGGCTGGATGGAGCACCAAGTGTTGTGACGAGGGTCGTACCTGAGTCAGTCAATAGGGAGATGAAAGCTTATCGCATACCTAAAAACACCTGTTTGGGTCTTAATATATATCCTCATGGGATCTCACCTCCAACAGCGAGACTCAGCCCGAAATCCACTTGTGTTCTTGTCTCCTCCAATAAGATAAACAAAATTGTTGAGCACAGCGACGCCCTGGTTGGACAGTCGGTTGGCGTGAGCTGGACCGAGAGTCCTCCACTCTCCCCAGCTCGGGTGGAACACCTGAAACAAGTTCTCGCCCTCTGTGAGGGAGCTGGAATTGAACATACCCCCGAAGCCCAAGATGCAGTGGAAGGTGGAGCGCGGCTGGGTCAGAGGACTCTGGAGGACGGGTTGCCAGATCTCCTGCTCGTGGTAGCGCAGAGCGGCCGACACAGAGTCTTTCAGCGGACACTTGCTCAGTCTGCCGTGCAGTCGCTCCAGCACTTGTTTGTCGATCAGACAGAAACGCACAGCTTCGAGCATCTTGAGACTTTGCTTCAGGTTACAAAAATAAAGTAAGAAAATAAGCAACAACACAACGGAACTAAGGAGTTACATTGTATAAGACATAATAGTGAATTTCATTACATTCAGTAAACAACATGTATCTGAATTTGCTGGAGAGATTAATAAAAAATGCAGACACACCTTGGAACATACCTGCAGACACACCTGGTCAGTTTCCACCTGCTCAGGACTGTAGTGGTAATGAAGTGCTGCCTCATACACCTCATTCTCACTGTTCACCTGAAGCTTGTCACTGCTCAGCGCTCGGAAGACTTCATCTTGTGGCAGTTGTCGGTAAGCTTCAGTTCGTGACAAACTCTGAATGTTCCTGAGGATGTAGGAGTGGACCCTGGCGTTAAGCTGCCGCAGTCCATAGAGCTCTGCGAGGCGATGCACTTCCAAAATGTTGCTCTCATCCAGCCAGGAGAAGAGAAACTCACAACAGAAGTTGATGATATTTTCAATCTTCCAAAAAAGGAGAAATGTTAGGTGGAAATTAAACATTAAAAAAACACATTTATTAAGGGAACAACAAACAGCATACCTGTACTAGTGTGGCAGCTACCAGGACTTCCTGCACACACTCCAGGTCCAGCTCAATCTCAGAAGTATAAATGTAGTCCAGTATTTTGTTCATGGCCAAATATGACACCCCATGTATTGGAATTTCCTTTTGCTGGCTCTCCCGAAGGCTTCCAGCAAACATTCCCCTAGTAGAGAAGAGTGGCACAGTATTATATTGGAGAACCTAGTGAATCAGCGATGACAATATGATACACACAATTACTCTTTTAATGTCACTATGAAGAGAAAATGATAAGGTAAGGAAAGGTGTGTCCATCATCAGGATCCTGATTGTATCAGAGAAGTTAAGATCCATCATTCACGAGCTACAAAAACTGATCTAGATTTATCCAAGGAATCTGTTTTGCCTTGTTACAAGCTGCACAAAAGGAAAAGGAAAGGCAGACAGCAGATATAAATGGCTGATCACATGATAGTGCTGACATGCCTTAGGCGGAAGGCAAGTGAAAACGAAAGGAATCGGGCCTGCCACTTGTTTATATACCTGAAATAATCACAAGAGGCTGCCAGAAGTATGCGGTGGGCTTGTATGGGTCGACCCTCCACTTGCAGAACCACGTCGAACAGGATGCCACCCTGCCGGAGAGCCAGCAGCCCGTCCACCAGGCCCCGAACGTGGGATGAACTTCTGTAGGTTCTTCGGCTCAGACGCTCCGACGCTCCTTCCTCGGCCACAGCACCAACACTCGGGTGGTCAGGCTTCATCGCGGTCATCTGTCTAGTGATCTATTATCTAGTCGTCGTACCAAGTGTTCTCCATTGGAAATTAAGCCATCGGTGCTGACGGCATGCTGGGAAATATGCAGGAAGCGAAGGGCATTGCGGGTGACAGGTGGGTGTAGCCCGAATAACACTTTAACGACACAGATATAGTCTCAAACCACTTTTTCGACAATGCTAACAGAAAGACACGTCATAGCCACGTATACAGCCCCCGAGTGCCACCGCGCCGCAAAAGTAACGATACGATGGAAGGCTGAAGTGCACAAGCTAGCCTGCTATCAACTGCTTAGCCTGCTACCGCAACCAACGCACAACAAAAAACAATGCACACGTTTAAAGAATTAAAACAAACCCGTACAAAACATGTCGGTGTTCCTCAAGATTAGGTCCTTATTGCAAAGGTCTGCTCACATGACAAACTCCTTTAGGCTAGGTCTAGCACAGACGCCTGACTCCTGATTCTTGACGACCCTGTTTACTTTTTGGTATCAGGTGCCGAGCTCAAACATTATTGGTCCTTACTGCGGTTGCGTCCCGCCCCATTCTTCACGACGAACCAATCAGAGACGTTTGTTACATGGCAGGGCGATATTACGCTTCCAGTTTGAGAAGAAAAATAAACGTCTTTCATACACATTGCGATTCCCTCTTTATACACAAGATGGCGCCATTTGCTAATCAGATGTCTGCCTGAAAGATAAAACGTCTGCGAGCCTGCCACACAAATAACCCCACACTACAGGTTTATTGTGGTGTCAACGCTTGTGACGAGTTTTTTGCTTAAAATACAGCTTTGGTCCACTTGCATGTTTTTGCACGGTTACATCCAAATAATGCAGGTTTACTCATATTTATCAGTGGCTTCGTTTACTAAAATTCTTATATGCTGGAACAGGCAAAATGCAGGAAATTAATGTTAAAAGTTTGTACGATTTACCAGAATTAATATTAAAAAAAAATAACAAATATAAAACAAAAAATATAAAGAAAAACACAAATAATGTGTCTGGTTCTATTTGTTTGTATTTCCTGTCAGCTATTTGTTTTATATTGTTTTGCCCCCCAGTTGTTCTCTGTCCGACCATATGCCTTCCAGATTAATTTTCACTGTCTGATAAGGGCCCAGTCAGCTAACAGATTTCCTGAGGCAGCCATTAATGATGCTTTTTTATAACATCCAAGCATCCATATTACTGGAGTTTTACAGTCTCATTCATCTTCCGCCGAGGTTCCAATTTGCATATATCATTTTGTGACTGGAAGAGTCGAGATTTTCCCACTTGCAAAAACAGTGTTGGAATAATCCATCACTTGATTTATTTTCCAGCCTAATGTACATTGCAGTAGGGAGCATGGGGGGATTCAAAGTGGGAAGCATGGCCTTGCTTTTTGTCTTGGGTGCAGAATAGCCCCTCATAAATAGCAAATAAAAGACTGCTAGAGCCTCGTGCAGCTCTATTAGTCCATTATGAGTCCATTGGCACAAATTTGTTATTTTCTTGCCTATAACAGACAGTTTCTATTTCAGTTTCTTTGTCTTGTAGTGATTGAATTTCCTCCTTAGTGAATTTCCCCCCTTGGGGATCATTCGTCTTTTCTTATCTTGTGCCAAATTAAGCATATTTAGCTCCTGGAATGTCGTTTGAACAGAATTAGCAATTTGATGACCACGTTGTGATGGAATTAATTAGCAACTTTCTGATATAAGCAAACTAAATGATGCATTGGTCAAGTAAGACAATCATAGAAAAATTGATAATCAAAGCAATTAGTTCCTTAATCATGACCTTCTTTTTGCAGTTGTCAGTGTGTTACAGCAACTAAAGTTTTACAGTATCACAAGGAATGATCCAGCTGTTTCCAGCCCCTTAGCAATAGTGGGAACACATGTTTTTCCATGTACCAAATGCATTTTAGTTTAAAGCTCCGTCCAAAGCTTGGTTTCTCATTGTTAAAGTAATCAGTCAGCAGTCCATCACAGGGTCACACACACAGACAGAGCAGACAACACTCACACCTACGGGCAGAGGCTCGTGCATGTGTTTAGACTGTACCTGGAGGGCATCTATGCAGACACAGGCAGGACATGCACCTGGCTGAGGCCGGGCTCTTCTAGCTGTGACACGACAGTGCTAATCACAAGACCTTGGAAAATAAACATGCTGACTTCAGAATAATGTGGACAATTCATTATCATTCATACATTTTGAATGGAAACTAAACGACAAGCTTCTATTCCAAAGTCTGACCAATCTACCTTGATGAGCTAACAGTGAATACAGTTTGCTCATTCCAAAGCAAAACCATGAGCATGAACTGATAACGATAATATTACAGGGTGATAGAATCTGAAATATGAAGTAGTTTTAATGCTATTGTTGGGCCTTCCTGAAAGCCTCAGAGATCTTTCCAGTATGTTAGCAAGGCACCAAGAAGTGCAGAGGGATGCACCAGCAGAATTAGTTGTCTATCTCAACCTCGAGTACATTCCATGAAAAGGATACAGCAAAACATGAAACACTCCACAAGCTTTTATCATCTTTGTCAAACAAAGCTCTCTGTTAAGACGCCTGACATTCACTCCTATACACAGACTACTGATGGAGATTGTTCCTGAGACTCAGCACGTACCGCTCAAGAGGAGAATTCGTCTCCACAGCTCAGCCTTTAATATTGCACATTTGAATGTAGGGTAGAGAGCAACGTTGGACCCGTGTCATCAGATAAAGTGGACAGGTCAAAAAGGAACCGAAGCTCGGCTCCTACGCGCTCTCTGCTCTGGGATTCAGAAGTTCGATGGATGCCTGCAAAGTGACTGAGGTGCAGCCCCAGCACATGCAATTTAGCCGTGGCCGCTCGGTGATTGCGAAGCGAGCGATCAATTTCCTCCTGCACCAAAATCCTGCAATAGAACAACTTCCATCGCTTTAATGGGGCCTTTGAAAAGAGCTGGCAGCCCCCAGGTGATGAAATATTTCTCCAGTGGGGGGTCATTTAGACAGGCGCAGCGTTTCAGGCATCTGCTGTGTTGTGATTATGAATCATTTAGAAATAATTAAAGTCACACTGGAAGATACGGGCGTTCCTCCATTTATTGACTTTAACGGCATCTCCAGCTTAAATGATGTCGCCTTCCTCCTTGGGTTTTTCTCTAAATGAGGTCACAGTCGCTGCTGGAAAAGGCTGGCTTATTTTCTAGCGCCTCTGTTTCTCACATGGCCCACACATGGCAGGAAACCGGCATTTCCCAGTCGCTATTATACAAGCAGAGACTTGACAGCGCCGGATTTCTCAGCCGGACTGTGATTTGACGCCTGCTCTCAAAGGGAGGGCTTGCTCTGTGCTCTGAACAGGTTGCGTCTTATTAATAGAATATGGAAATAGCTGCGCCACTCTGGCTTTTTCACCGACACATCCTTGTGTGTTTTAACTTTTCTGTTTTTTCCAGAACCGCATCCATGTAAAGTAACCCTGGTAACTGCCTACTCAACACTTGCAATGAGGCCAAGTACAATGAGACTCATGGTGGAGCAGATATTTAACTGGGATAAAGCTAAAGTGTTGCCAGGAGCCTGAGTGGGTGTGTGGTCATATCTGCCGTGTGTCAGCGGATCCTGGTCCATATTGAACAAAGCTCCTGTGGATCAATAGCGTCTTGCTGTCCCACGTCACGTTGCCTCTGAATTCAGTTTTCACCTCCTATCACTGGCACAAAGAATATTTTGGGGCCCGACATCCACCATCTTACCACAGGGCTGAGCCATGTGCCGGTTCTGAGGGACAGCAAGGGGAAAGCAGGCAGTGAAGGATGGGCTGTTGGGGACACAGATGTGACTGGAGCAGCCCGGAATACTTATGTGGCTTTAGAAAGCAGGAAGCACGAGCAGAACATTTATATGAATTAAAGAGGCAGGAGGGTCAGCCGGCCTAATGCACGCTGAACTGATTGTACCTCACTGCAAATGCAATTGTGTTTTAATAAACCCATTTGTGGGGCTCCACTCCAGCTTGTTCCCCTCCGTCTCTGTCAAATCAGTGTATCTTCTCTGCAGAGCCAGCGATTACCTGTGAACGTGTCAAGGCCTGCGGTGTCACACCTGATCGATGGTTCCTCTAAGAACATGCAAAGTCTAACGACGGAGGGAAAACATGAGCCACTAAAGCGACGCGACCTGCGCTGTTTCCAGAAGTCAGATCAGATCAGTGAGCAACATCAAGGAGGGGGGGGGGGGGTGGTAGGAGGGGGCTTGTATGTCATCCACGAGTTCCTGAGGCACCGTGGCATTTCTATGTGCCTGGGGTTATTTGATTTCTCCAGGGATTTATGGGGCCGTGTTGCAGAGATGGTGTCAGGGATCAGTGTGTGTGTGTGTGTGTGTGTGTGTGTGTGTGTGTGTGTGTGTGTGTGTGTGTGTGTGTGTGTGTGTGTGTGTGTGTGTGTGTGTGTGTGTGTGTGTGTGTGTGTGTGGTGTGTGTGTGTGTGTGTGCGTGTGTGTGTGTGTGATCACCATAGTGGGCTGGTGAGGCTTATGGCTTCTCAGCATGTCACAGCCTGGAGTGTTTGATTAATTAGTGCATTACATGTGTTGGTTTTGGCTTCATGTATGTCTGTATGCACAGGGGCTCTTATCACTGTTTGATATATTATATGACCGCTCCTAAAGGTGGAAAGACTGTTTGCACACAACAGCCTGCTCGGTGTCTTCCCACTAGGCTCAAATCTGTATTTATTCTATACATCCAATAGGAAATCTATGAGTTTTACCGCTTACTAACAATAAATGCTGCCTGCTCGAGGCTTGAAGTCATGTTTTCACCGACGCAGCAGAGGACATTACAAGTCAAGTGAATGGAGCCAAATAAGGCCGTGTTTGAACCGTGTTAGACTGTGTGTTGTACAAATGGACCGAGTCAAAACAGCAGATACGGCTCGTGGAACAGACCCAGTCGTCACAGAGCAGTGGAATATTGAGCGCGATAACGTTGCAGAATGTTTGGATCGCGTTATCTGTCTCGCCTTATCACGAAAGACAGAACAAGACCTGTTTGCCTTCTGTCCCTTTATCTGCACATGTTGGTTTTAGGAGCCGTGCTCTCCATCTCGGCTCCTCTTTTCGTTCCAGATTGCAGAAGCCTCTGACTCTGCACTCACCGTTCCTCGGGCAAATCAACTTGTCAATCAAATTGAACTTGAGGCCACATGACTGACGGTAGTTTAATGAGCTACAACAACCGTCGCAGGTGAGTACAGATGCTGTTCAGCATCTGCGCCTTATATGAAAAATATGCGCATGGATTAATTGTGTTAAGGACTCGACACCTGGCGTCCGTGTATTGAAGTAAACACCCCCGGAGCTGTTGTTGGTGGCAAGTCACTTGGAGAAACAGCTCTGTGAGGCAGCCTCCACTTGAAACAGGAGTGTGTGGGGACGGTGTGAAGAAGCATTTAACAATCTGTTGCACAAGCAAGAGAGGTGCAAAGAACGGGTTTAAAATAGTCGTAGGTGTCAGCGGCGGACGGGTCCTTGGATGGTTTCAACCGTGGTGCCTTAGAGACGCACAGAACGCTGTTTAGCAGCTGCGTGGGGAGCGCGATCGGCTGGAACACGCGCGTTTCTGTGACAAGCAGCGTCGATCAATACTCGTCAAAATAAACATTTCCAAACTTTGACGTTTATGCATCACAGTGTTTTGGGAGAGCAACTATGCTTCAGTGAATGGGAACACGAAGCGCTGTCCTTAAGTCGTGCGTAAGTGACGCTCAAACACTCTCGTCACGCTTTGCAGTCACATTATCACCTCGCACAATCAGCGTCTGAGTCTGTGCGCGTGCATTGTTTGTGTTTACTCACAGCTCGCTTCAGTCACACGGCTTTAAAAGGTGCAGGAGGGAAAAAAACAATGTATTAACATTTTACAGGCTCGGTGCTGTATGTAAATATTGTGCGACAGCCTCGGGGAGCCCCATAATAAACAGCGCTGCATCAATATTGCATTAGGCTGATATTACAGTCATTTGGTCGTCGCCGGTGAAAGTGCTCTCATCATGTGCGTGCGTCTGGGCGCAGGCGTCTCATACATGTGCGGTCCTGCAGGTGAGCGCGGCAGACCACGTGGAGCCCGCAAATGTCACACAGACTAATTTCCCAGTTGGCCCCGACGTGGGCGCGTGCCTCCGCGATCGTGCACGTGCGTGCGAGCCGCGGAGCACTGATTGCGTAACGCGTTCCGCGGCTGAGCACGCGTGCGAGGCGTAAGGTCGCTTTAAGAGACATCCGCCTCCCCGTCGGCCGGAGACTCTCACCTGATGCGAAGCGGCGCTCCGAGTGCCCACAACGCGGAGGATTTGGGTAAGGACGGTGGATTTGCAGATGGGGACTTACCTGAAAATTAAAAATATATATATTCCTACATGTCGCTTCTCACGGTTGATTTAATGAAACGGAAAGCGCAGCAGTGACTATTTTGAGTGTTTAGATCAACGTCGCTGAGTTTAAATCATCTTTACGCGCCGACTGATGGAGTGAATATTGTATTTACTTAAGACCCGTCGCTGGCACTGCACGTTCAAAGTGTAAATTCGGCTGGCGTTCAGGTGCACGTGCGTGATGGATGCCCCCTCCCCTTGACAGGGCGCGGTGCGCACACTCGGCGGAGCGCAGGAGCACGCGGGACTCCTCCACCTGCTGGGGGAGTCCGAGTCGGTGCGGGCAGAGAGACAGACACCCGCTGGATGCCGGACGGCCGCGCGGAGCCGAGGTAGGAGGCACGCGCCTTAGCCGGCCTGACGCTTTCCGTCCGTTCACGTGCGCGCTCCTCGGGTCGGTGCGTAACGTTCGATCGCCGTAGGTTGAGCGACTTGTGGTTGTTTGTTTGCGTCGTGGCTGATGTTGGGGTTTCATCGGAGACGCGCAGAATTGCACACACTTTTTTTTAAAGGCAAATAACCGCGAGCCACTCTCCAGGTATGACATTTATTTTGGTTTTAGTGTTTCTCTTTCGGCCGTTTCTTTGTGCGTTATTCGCGTCTTTTCAACTATTGATGCACCGGGCAAGTTTCCTTATTCCATTACTTTGACAACACAAGGCAACGCCTCACTTTAAGTGTCCAAAACCTGACACAAATACTAGCTATAATACGCGTCGAGGTCGCAGCATGGGTCGGATTTAACGTAGCAATGGTTTGAAAAGGTTCACATCAAGGAAACACTGATTTATCCAAACGTTTAAAGTGTGTCTCACATTCACTCAGGCTCAGGGTTATTTCCTCTAGAATCATCCAAGCACATCAGGATGGGACATCCCGGTTTATAATTCAGCCACCAGCGTTCAGCGTCCCGCACGTCTACGTGCATCATTGTTACGCAGTCATCAACTAAAAGTCTTCTTTAAGTTCAGTAGATCTCATTTCTTTAGCTCCATTCACTGCGAGGAGCGGTTTTCGGATCATCGACACTGTTTCTGCTGCGTGCGTGCGTGCGTGCGCGCGCGCGTGCGCACACATGAACGGGCGCGTGGGGTCAGTGGCGACGGGCGCGTCTTGTGCGTGTTCACGGACGCAGAGTGGATGAATCCCTGCTATCAACGGGGAGAGAAAAGCGCGAGAGGAAACGATTGTCTCTCGAGCAGCCGTCGTTATCGCCATCATTGTGATGGAAATTGAACTCAGCGTGCTATTATAACGATGCCACGAGCTCGGATCTGGGATTTTTTATCTTGATGATGTGCCATCAGCGCGTCGTTTGTTCCCATTTGCTCTTGTAATTGAGGAGGGGAATGAGCGCTCTGCCAACTGTCTCGTGGTATCTGCATATATGCACCCCTCCATAAAACCGTCAACCCGCTGCCGACTGTGAAAACGTGGACTTGGATCGCTGGATATTTGTCCGGCGACATCCGGGAGAGCGTTGAGTTTAATATCAAACGCTGCAGCGGGAGAGTCACTTTCTGCTCCACGCTCGGCGGAACGACTTTATTCCAGCCGCCGAGGGTCAATTGTGTTCCCTTCACGAGCACAAACATCGATTTGAGGGATAATCGATCTGAAAAATGTATAACTTCAAAAAGCTCTTGTCAAAAAGTCAATTACAGCAACAAGGACCTGGAGAAAAGTCGTTTGTACAACACACAATCTAACAGGGTTCCTCCTTTCCTTCTCTCCCCCCCCCCACCCCCGGCAGAAAACAAGAACGCCTGTTGCGACTGCCGAAATATACGGACGAGGGGAGGCTGCTGCTGAAACCGCGAACGATACTCATGAACTAATTACAGCGCTCGTGACACGACAAATCACTTCAATCAGCCCCCGGCCCCTGGAGCCAGTCCATCATGGAGCTGCAGCAGAGCACCAATCACAACCAGGCCGTGTGCAAGGAGATCCCGTGGGACTTCACGGAGGACTGCCCCCCCTCGCTCAGCGCCACCACCCTCCTCATCGTGGCCTACGGCGCCGTCATGGCCGTGGGCCTCGTCGGCAACGCCTGCCTGGTGCTCGTCGTCACGCGCAACAAGGAGATGCGCAACGTCACCAACGTCTTCATCGTCAACCTGTCGTGCTCCGACATCCTCATGTGCGTGGTGTGCCTGCCCGTCACCATCATCTACACGCTGATGGACCACTGGGTCCTGGGCGAGGCCCTGTGCAAGCTCACGCCCTTCGTGCAGTGCATTTCGGTCAGCGTGTCCGTCCACTCCCTCGTGCTCATCGCCGCCGAGCGCTACCAGCTCATTGTGCACCCCACCGGGTGGAAGCCCGCGGTGAGCCAGTCCTACATGGCCGTGGCCCTCACCTGGATGGTGGCCTGTCTAATCTCGGTGCCTTTCCTGTCTTACAGCGTGCTCTCCCTGCCCTTCCACAACCTGAGCGTCCCCTTCCCCGTCAGCGATCGGCCCCTTTGCGTGGAACAGTGGCCGTCGGTCCAACAGCGGCAGGCTTACACCACCTCCCTCCTCGTCTTCCAGTACGCCCTCCCCCTCGTCCTCATCATGGCCTGCTACCTGCACATCTACCTGCGCCTGAGGACGAGGCGGGACGCGGTGGAGCGCGGCAGGAGCGCCGGCGAGCGGCGCCACAAGGGCGCGGTGCGCATCAACACCATGCTGGCGGCCATCGTGGCGGCGTTCGCCGTCTCCTGGCTGCCGCTGAACGCCTTCAACGCCGTGTTCGACTGGCACCACGAGGCCATCCCCACCTGCAGCCACGACGCCATCTTCTCCTTCTGCCACCTCACGGCCATGGCCTCCACCTGCGTCAACCCCGTCATCTACGGCTTCCTCAACGGCAATTTCCAGAAGCAGCTCAAGTCCACGCTGCTGCGCTGCCGCTGCTGGGCGGCGGCGGAGCGCTACGAGAGCGTCCCGCTCTCCACCGTCAGCACGGAGGTCACCAAGGGGTCAGTCCTGAGCAATGGATCCGCCAGCATCAATACCTAAGCCACGCCTTTTCAGCGAGACGCAAAGAGACGACGGGGGCCTCCGTCGTCTCTTTTGAATGCGAGTCAGGCGTTGTTGTGTGCAAAGGCCACAGTGACTTTTGGTAAGTTATAATATCATCACAGCAGCAGAGTGAGCGCACTGAGCCACTGAGGAATACACCAGTTTAGTACCGGAGAGGGAGCAGATAACACAACGATGGTGCAAAGGTTGGACAGTTACAGACTGAAGCGCTCCTGCAGCTGCACAGTGTGTATAGTTCATCGCCCACAAGCTGAGGGACGTGCGAAGCTGGAGAGCCATTTAATCTGATGGACTGATGTCATGTTTTCTGCCTGGCTGGGTAAATGAACGTCAGCCATTCAGGGTTCATTTTTACATGCTGTAAATTTGAGCAAAGCCACTTTTGAAACAGGGTTTGGGCTTATTTTCTCTCTTTTTATGTTAATATCATTAATGAAAACGATCACGTGTTAACGATTACTGACAGACTGCAGAACATATTTCATGAAACTATTCGTCCCGCTGGCAAATCCTGACTTAGTTACTTTTATTCAACCACAAAAGTTTTTTTTTTATGTTTTCACTGGAAATGTAACAGGCTGCTCCCAAAAGATAATGAGACGAACTACAAGTGTGTTACATTGTGGGAAAGAAAAACGCAAGATTACTCGTCTTTCATTTACATTTGAACTATTAGTTACATTTTCTACATTACTCGTTGCTTCTCAGTAATCAATAGACAATGAGCTCCAACTCTTTCAGGTTAAAGGGTCTAAATAAAAGATGAGTAATCATTTATGCCACAAGGATGCCTCTTGTACATCATCTTATTAACTTATAAGATGTTTATGTCATTTCTGATCAAAAAAAACTTGCCAGTTGAATAAAAGTAACTTAGTAACAAGAATTTGCCAGGCATATGAATAATTTCGGGCTCAACTGTATATATGGTCATTATTCTTTATTGTGTACATAGGATGGCTTCTCTCATAAAATGTGCCAACAACATGTCAAGTGCCATAAAATAAAGTAAAAAGGGCAGTAAAGGACTTAGTCAGGGTAGGTCTTCTGTATATAATGCCACTAAACACATGTTAAGGATGTGACTCACTTACATTTTGTGGTGTGGTCGGCAATAAAGCGCCTGTTGTAGCATAGCAGACATGTCCTAGGAAACCTGTTGTTAGTCACGTCTTGTTGTGTTGGTGAACTGAATTAAACTTTTATTATCTTTAACAATATTGTCCATGTTATCATATTTGGTTGGGACGAGTAACAATCATATTTCTTTTAAATTCTTGATTTTTCTTTTTGACAGACTTCTAAACATTTTTCCAAAAGGTCAAATCCAGTGCATTTCCTATGCGTGTGTCATTCGAGGAGACGTCTGAAATCTCAAACACATTTTTGATGAGCTGGTAGCGTTGAATAAATCAGCGCTGTGTTTGGTGCCTTGGATGTTAAACAGCGTGAGGAGATGCTAAATATTGATGCCGAGGGAACGTTCACGCTCGTCTGTCTGGAACAAGAAGTAGAGCAACCGAGCAGGTAGCGCTTCTGCTCAGCCTTTTTGGGTTTCTGAGCGTAGCATTTCCCACCTTCTCTGCAAAGACATTCACACCAGCTGTTAAATAGTTTTTATAGAAAGTTCAGGCTTTAGAAAAAAAACTCCTCCAGGTCCTTGTTGCTGTAAGTGACTGAGCTGCTTCCGCTGCCCTGGCTCTCAGTCCTCCTCCTCCCTGAATGAAGCAGAAGGGCTCACTTCACTTGGAATAAAGGAGCCAAGATGGCGGCAGGCGCTGCCCGTGCTCCAGCGGCACTTGATGACGAGCGTTTTCCCATTGTTACCCATTAGTAACTGTGAGGGAGGGTTGAGGCGAGAGGGCATCTTGGCTCTTTGCTTTTGATTTGAGAGAGATTCTCTCCAGATCACAGGAACAACATGAACTGCATCGCTGGCCAGGAAATCTTCTCAAGCTGTTCTGAGAGTATGAATTTGCTCCGTCGCATATTTTCTCTGCTAATATGTGATAATAATAACATAATTTATTTCTTTCTGCCTTCTTCCATAATTACTAGTAATCAAATACTCCTTCCTCTGATTGAGGAAAGTGCAGTAATACGGGGAAACAGATTCATTGGCCTTTGACCTTTGACCCCTTTGTTGTGCAGTTAAAAAGTCAGGCAAGTTTAGTCGATGCCTCATAATTGTGTCGAACTCCTAAAATCTTTAGGACACGCTGAAAGAAGACAGGAGCTCATCCAGGGGTCAAACATCAGCTGAACGACAATATTCCTGTTGACTTTTGTGATTTGCCCTGAAGTTCCGGCCTCGTAGTAGGTGCTTTCCTCTTTAATCTGGTCAGTATCTTATCATTTCTGCAAACATTTCCTGTTTTTGGCTATTTATTAAGCCACACATGGTAGCAGCAGGCTTTTGGTGCTTTTGAGGCTGGTCAGGCAGAGTGCGAAGCTTCAAGATGACAATGGTGAAGTTGTTTTGTTAAATGAAACACATCCGGATCTCAATTACTGTATGTCTGTGCCATTTGTTGTCTTAACAACACTGAAATGCGTCTTGCAAGTTTTCACCCAGGACCGTGTGTGTGTGTGTGTGTGTGTGTGTGCGTGTGTAGATGGAACAGAGAGACGCTGCAGATTGATCGATTGTTATTTCATCTCTCTCCATCTTGCCCTGACAGTTGTGGACGTGGCCTCTGCGTCTGACCTTCCATTTTCTTTGATCAGAGGTAGACCACAGCCTCGGCTTTAGTTGCTTGGTTACAGCTTCCTCGGGGGGTTTCAGTGGATTTCCTTCATGCTGACCCAGAGCACCAAGCTATTACCAGCACTTTATTAAACACTGACAGAGGAGCTGCTTGGAGAACTTCTAGAGGAACCGGCGCAGTCACATGGTTTGCTTATAACAGAAGAAGCCCATTAGCACAAGCCAGACATTTATTGCCGGCAACAATCAATGTCACATACAGTAACGTTCCTTTTTTTAAATGTGCGATATGCAACAAAGCACAGGTTTAATTAAAAAGGACTTCTAAAAATGACTTCTTTCACATTTGGTGGGCTAGAGGTATTTAAGCGTGCACATGTGGCTTTGTTAGAACATCTGGAAAGCAATCAAGGCTTTTATTATTATTGCTATGATTTTTTTGCTGAGCGATAACTGTACAGCAAACGTGAAGCTGGAGCAGTTAGATGTGGATAAAACAAATACCATAAAACATGCAAGCTTCGAAGGTGCTGGTAAATAAACACAGGGCCAGTCTGTAAACCAAGCCAAGTGGCAGGCGTAGTGGAGAACAGCTGGACGTCCAGAGCGGCACAGTACATTTCCTGGCGCAGCGTTCTCCTAATTGCTGGCTGGATTCCTGCTATGAGCAGCAAAGGTGTCCGCTGTTGCTGTTGATTCAGCCTGACAAGCTCAGCAGCCAGAGTGCGGGACACTTCAGACTTCACCCGCAGCACTGACGTTACTGGCAAATGTTTCACTATTTCGTTCCATCTATGTCAACCCGTTCTCAGCGCGTCCAATTAAGAGGAAACCTTGTGGACCTCGTTCTTGTGAGAACACAGACTGAGCAGAGAACAGGTATTTTCCTAATTATAGGGCTGTTTAAATTGACTGAATGCTTTACGCATATCTGAAAATAGCTGCTCGTAAATGCTGCTTTCATGTTTCCCCTTTTGAGAGATGGAAAAACAAGGTTTGCCGTTGATAAGAGGAGCAGTAAGAATTATTGTCCATGACAGTGTTGACCTTGAGTAAATATTTTATATCTTACTGTGCTGTTACCTTTCATAAATTTGCTCCTTATCAAATCACTTTCAATAAAGGACAATACTTGACCCATATGGTATCAGGAGTACGTTCAATAAAAGTAGCTGTAATCTCATCAACAACATGGAACCCATGGAAGTGATTTTCTGCCACATGTGTTTGCTGAGTAACAGCAGAATGACGGATTGAGCTACTTTAGAAAGTAGTCGGATATCACAGGCTGTGATATTGTGTCACTGTCAAATTTACATGACGGACACATCTCTAGATGTTTTTCAATTTGTTTCACGTTGCTCGAGCACTCTCCTGAGCTAAAGGAGAGCGTGGAGCGTACGTGAAACAACTCGAACAGGCAATGACTTATTACAATACAATAAACTGGCCTCAGACACATGTCCTCGTGACGAACAAACACAATAAAACACACTGGACTGCAATAAATGACAAGGGGTGATCCATACGCAATGGGAATTCTGGGGATATGAGCATAATGAAAAAAAGACTGCAGCAAACAATTATTTTTATTATTACGCTTTAATAAACTAGACTACAAAAAGTCAAACAGATATTGAAGTAGAAACTCAAATATTGTTTTCTTGTGTTCTAGTGCCCCCTGGTGGTTGTGTGATGTCAATAAATATGAAGCGCTCATATCCTCACAACGGTTGTGGGCTTGCTTGAGCCAATCCCAGCTGTCAATCAAGTGAGCAGAAAGAGTAGATTCTACTTCTTTTTTTACATTTAAGGTGTGTATTACACTCACAGAAGAACAAGAACCAATGATCAATTAAATATACCACCAAGGTTTATTTATACAGCTTTATGTCACATCTGCAATCAACGACAGCAACACCCTCTGTGGATCAAAAACCAAATGATGAACAGATAAATAAATAAGAGGAAATGGGAGAGCAGACTGTTGAGGATACGCAAGGACAAGGCAATGGCAATGAAAGTGAAAAGAAAGGAAGCTAAAGAGGTCAAGTTTAGACCAGCAGGAGACAGGAGATAGAAGAGGAGACAAATGAATGTCACTTGAACAGGAAGAGAGAGAAAAAGTCATATTAAGTGTAAAAAGATTTAGAAGAATAGGAGCGATTGAGAGAGGAAAGCGAAAAGAAATGAGGGCGATGACAGGGTGGAAGATGGATAGAACAGGTCACCGTCTCCTCCCATTCATCATGGATAGAAAAATTAGAGCAAGATGAGGAATGACAGAGAGGAATATAAATGACAAGATGATGAAGACAGGAGAGGAATAGAAGTGAAGAAGAAGAAAGCTATAAAGATGAGGATGTGAAAAACAAGAAAAAGTAGAAGAGTGAGGATGAAAGTTTGAGGAGGAATTGTGAGGACGGTAGGAAAGACGGATGAGCGTCGAGAGGAAAAGGTGGATGATGACAGACGTAGCGCTCCGCTGAGTAAAAGAGAGGGAGAAGAGAAATGAAGGTGGACGTGTGGGAGGTGAGGCAAGAAAGAGAACAAGGCCACATGGAGAGAAAAGACAAATAGCCTGATATTAGAAAGACTGTACGAGCTGTGAAGGAGACGACAGATGGTTGGACGGAAGAGACAGCGTGAAGAAAATGGTTAAAGAGTTTAAATGTGACAGAGAGGTGAACAACGACAACAACAAAGAGCTGCTCATAGACGCTTTTACTGTGGGATCTAATAGTTATCACTTCTTGTATGTTCTGTGTCCATTTTCTCTGTCAGTAACGCCGTCCTAAAAAAAAAAAAAAAAAAAAAAGTGTCACAGAATCTGTAAGAATAATGTTCCATCCACATTTGACTTCACGTGAAACACATCCAGAAGAGAATAACTTACAAGAAACGCTCTCATTCTGTACATTTTGGCCAAAGGCGCCTCGACACAGCTCACAACGCTGCAGGGCGCGTCCACGTGCGGAAACTCTGCAACGATCTGTTCCAGGAAAAAACATGGAGGAAGGGGGGGGTTCAGCAGATGAAGGAATGAACGAACGCTAAGCTCTTATTAGCAGAAAGCCTACGTTGTCCAGCGTGTCCGAGAGGCCGTCCAGACCCCTCTTCCCTCCGGGGCTCAGTCCATACGACCAGTGCTGACAGCCGTGCTGCGACACCAGCGTTCCCAGGAGCAGCAGCGCCAGTTTAGCAGCCATTCTGAGGGGACAAACCATCGGTACACACGCACCACAACAATCACCAACGCCTCCGCTCAGATCTGCAGTTCTCTACCTGTCTGCGTGATCTTCTGATGTATTCTTGCCTCCACGCGTCAGCGACACACTGTGGACACTACTTGCTGGACTTTATATAATAACCCGATGCTTTTTTTTTATCCCAACGCTTCACTGCAGGTCATGAGGTGGGATTAAGAAACACTTAGAGACGACCTGCAGAGCTGTTAAAAGGCTTCCACTTCTTAAACAGAACATTTAAACACTTTCTTGCATATTAATAACCAAACAAAAATGAGACAAAAAGACATTGTTTTCCTTCTTCATTGCAGTTTATTTATAACAGTCATTTATGGAAATACTTCCACGGTCAAGTGCAATAATCATAGACACCGCTGTCTTTTTTTAAATGCAACCCAAACGTTCTCCTATAAACGCAATGAGTGAGATGAACTGAAATAAATAATCATAGCTCCTCCACTGATTCTCACCCCTGATTGCCTTCGTCATTCATTCTCACAGCTGGTTAAACGCTGTTGAACCGAGTGTAAAGTATTGCATCAGAGCAGCTTTGAGCCACCGTTCGAGAACCTCCACCGGTCGAACGCATGCGGACGGACACCGTTCAGTAAGAAAACAGCTCGCGCATCCAGTCCCATTACACCTCAATGTTTGGTTTTGTTTTTTTGTGGGTTTTTTTTTTTTTTTTGGAAGCGCTGGATTTCGTTTACACACGACTACGAGTACATTTGGTGAAGAGGTTTAACGTGTTACAAGTTAACATAAACCTGTGCAAATGAGTTCAGAGCATCTTTATGTGACATACGTGAAGCAAAGACCCAAGCAAACCCAAGCACTGATACGATTAGAAGCATGCTGTCTTTCACACCCACACGCACGCACGCACACACACTGGATAAAAATAAAAAGAGGTAGATTCACAGAACACAAAACACAAAGCTTTTAAAGATCACACAAGTAGATAAGACAAAGCTCACAGCTGTAAGTGGTGTATTGCATACCCAAGCTGCGTTTAGAACTAGCCTGCCGCATAGTTTATAGTGCACCAACGGCACTTAACCTTTTAGACTGTGCTGTATTATGGCTTTGGCTTGCATTGCTTCCTTTATATTACATGATTCCAGCAATAAATTACATACTCAACAAGGAATACATATAGACACAGTTATTGGTAAGCCTTTGATTTTTGAGCTCAGGCCTCTGAACCTTGCTGCAAACGGCTAATCTGCTTTGCTCCCATTAACATGTCAAGTAATATTATGTGAATATAAACTTTGAGGAACATTAAATGAGAATAGTTACAGGATTTCATCCACATACAGCTACATACACTACGAGTGTTTCGTTGTTTTGGTGATATATGCAGCATTTATGATAAAACTACTATGTGGTCATACGTGGACAACCCCGGGTAAATTCTAGTGCAAGATATTTAAAGCTAACATAACATTGGTGGAATACGGGGGATGTGCATACAACTACCTGTACCACAGACAGGTAAGGATTGTTTTATAGTAGGGGAGTAAAGGTGCAGCTGAAAGGAAAAAGCCCGACGTGGCCTCCGCTGGACTTATCTGACGCTCTGCGACATGTGGAGAGGGGTCAGCATCTCTTCAAAAATGGCTCCTTTCACATTTGAACCTCGCAGGTTGGCCTCTTGTAAATCACAGCCAGAGAGGTCACAGTTCTGCAAAGACAACATTCAAATATTTAAGAAAGGAGCATTAAATGTGTTGATTTACTATTATTGCTTTTTGTCCAGTTGTCCTGTTCATATTTGTAAAATCCCAGTGATTGAGAAGTGCCGTTTCATTCTTTCTGGCTTCAGTTGAGTCACTGTGAGTGTTTTAAACATAATCCTTCCTTTCTGCTTTAACCTACCTCAAGATCAGTCCCTGCTAAAGTGGCTCCCCGCAGGTTGCAGTTCTTCAGCTTTGCGTTCTTCAGAGTGGCCACACGCAGGTTGATGCCGGTCATCTGGCTTCCTTCCATGTCAACACCTTTCAGATTAGCGCCTGATTACAAGAGTACAAGAACATCTGGTTACAATGTATTGACAAATATGGGATAATGGCTCTTTTGGTTAAAGACGGTAATGGACTACCTTCCAGGTTGGCTTTTAGTCCAGATGGATCTTCAAAGTTGCATCCTTTCAGAGAAGCGCCCTCCGCATTGGAACACAGCATCTTTACCCCTTGTAGGTTTGCACCCTTCAAAAAGGAGACAAAAGAATTATGTCCTTTGTAAATTGTGTATAGAAAAAGAACCAACTTAATCAGAGGGAAAGCAAACAATCAAAAACAACAATCAGACTGCACACAACTGAGGGAAAGGAAACATTTGCATCTACTAAGATGATAATCACTTTTGCAGAGCATCCTGAGCTCACTGTGCACATGAATCATTTTAGGTCAAACTGACTTCATAAACTTACGTCAAGGTTTGCTCCAGAAAGATCAGCGCGCTCCAGATTGGAACAGCACAGGTTGGCGTGTGTCAAGTTGCAGCGGCTGAGGTTGGCCATTTTGAAATTGATGTAGCGTAGATCAAGTCGCGACAGATCTGCGCCACTGAAGTTGAGTCCCTAAAAGCAGTGAGCAACGGCGTCAAATATTCGCCGACACGGTGAAAACGGCGAGGTTGATACAAACACATGCACGTAGCTGTACCTGGCAGCGCAGCTCTGACTTGGTGGGCGTTGCTAAAAGAAAACGTACAAACTCTTTGCGGGAAATTGGAGAGTGGTCATCAGGCGGCTGCGAGCTCTGGTTTTCAAGTAACAACGTGGAGGGTTAGCGGAAAGCGAATGAAATGATCACATTGGCTCCCTGCTTCAAACCCTAAACACTTCACATTACCTTGATTGCAGCCTCCAGCTGATCAGCAAGCGGCTCGATTCCAAAAAATCGTGCTTCCTCAAGGACACCTGGAGGACATTCAGGAAAATGTTACAAGTGTAAAAAAAAGTATGATTTAGGCAGACTCCAAAAATGAGCTCACCTCGTATATTTATGCTGTCGTTGATAATGAGCTGACCGTGTCTCAGGTAGTTGAGAATAGGCTCAAAGTATTCGGGGCTGCGGTCGATAAGGTAGGCCCCGTGTCGGTCCTGCTTGTTCCCCCACACATCTGAAGCAAGGGGACACAGGGACCCGTTCAGAAGCAATGCCTCACGTAAACGAAGAGCAACGTGAGCCCCGAGTGGCTGTGACTTACTCGTATCTCTGAACATGTGGGCGAGCATGCTCTCTGGCTCCTTGCTGACCAAGGTGCTCCTGATCACAGGAAGAGGGGTCAGCCCATGCGCATTAAGCAACACGTGTTGGTGAACACGCAATATACCTGGTGGTGGTGAAGAGTCGCCCTCCAATATTAAGGGTGAGCCAGTCAGTGTGCGCCCCATGCGGCTCAGACGTGGCCTTGGCTTCGTTCTGAGGATCTGCGATGAAGCACAGACATAACAGGGCGTTTGTGGTAAAGCACGTGCAAGTCTCTCACTGACAGCGCATGAGACGCCGGCAGCTCCCGTGACTCACCGAAGAACGGATCCCCCTCCGACACGTACAGGACGTCGTCGTCTCTGTTGGAAGCACAAACAGCGATGACGCATGAGTTGGCACGTCCGCCGC